>NC_082708.1:159180827-159507493 GCF_030144855.1 Hypanus sabinus | reverse complement strand
CATGGCTTTCCTGCAACATCGACTGGCTATTCCTTTGCTCAACAGCTGTGCCAGCTCAGAGTTCTGATTTCCTTTAGGTGCTCCCAGTCAATTTGTATATAAAATATAATTTGTGCAAGTTAATACTGCTTCTAGTCTCTGAATGTCATGATGCATTGGCTTATTTTTGGAGGCGCAGTGTAGGGAAGAGAGAACCAAGGCTGTATTTAAATTATTATGGTATATAAATTGCATTTGCTTTTCTAGATTTCATGTACAAAGTGAAGGTCTCAGTCATTTAAAGCTGTTGGTATAATTTCAGACTTGTTCTTTTCTGATTCTGAGATCTTGTTATTAAATCCAGAATCACAGTCTGTAGGAGACCAGAGTCCAATACAGTTTTGAATTAAACAAAGTCATCAGATCTGTCCAGCTTGTTTCTGTTAACGTGTACAGCACTTTGAAATAAACCAGTATATTTATAATGTTGTCTTTGTAATCTCATTTATTTTAAAATGTTAGCTAATCTCATTTTAAAGATGCATTTTTGTGTTAGTGGAGATTTCTCTGTCTCAAAGTGTTTGGGGGTGGGGGCTATTGACTTGAGAGGACAAGACTCAGCCAGGCTGTAGCTGGTTCTGTCTTTCAGTTCTGAGATTCATCCGAGTTCTGAACCTGAAACACTTAACACTTGTTTCCACCTCATTTGGAACACCTGAGAGTTTCCACATTTTGTTTCTATTTCATGTTTGCAACAATTATAGTTCTGTTTAAATTTTCTTTGATTTCACTTTTCTTGGCTGCAAGTTGACTGCTGAGTTTCTTCTGTTAAACAGCGCTCTTAGCTATGAAGTTCTTTGGGTTCATGCTGAGCTTGTAAAACATCTGTTCTATTGAGTTAAAACTACATAATACTTCATTTAATGGAAAGGGTTTTCATTCAGCTGGTGATCATTTCTAACAAACACATTTGAGGTTTTAAAGTTTGGTGAAACTTTGTCATGTTAAGAATTTCTAGATGGTCTAACTGTTTAAAGTGTGTGGCGTGACTGATTTGTTCTTTAAAAAAATGTTAAAGATGTTTTAATTTGCATTCTGGAACAAAAACAATAGACAGACCTGATCTGGGACCTGTGTTTGAAGAATAAGGTTCCTATCAATTACAAACGAGAAAATCTGCGGATGCTGGAAATCCAAGCAACACACACAAAATGCTGGAGGAACTCAGCAGGGCAGGCAGCATCTATTGAAAAAGAGTAAACAGTCGATGTACTCTTTCCATAGATGCTGCCTGGCCTGCTGAGTTCCTCCAAGTTCGTACCAACTTGTCTTCAGAACCTTTTCCACTATCTCTTATATCATAATGTACAAAAGAAAAATAATGCTGCTGTTCTAGGAAAAAACCTTGTTTTTTGTGCTATAATGTGATTATGATAGCCACTATGCTACCATGTGGAGGGTGAGAGCATAGATGGAATGAGCTGTCAGAGGAAATGGTTGTGGCATTATTGGATAAGAGCACTTGGATGGGTACATGAAGGGGCAGGGCTTGGAGTGATATGGGCTGATTGCAGGAAAACTAGGACTAGCTAGTTCAGTACCATAGTAGGGGTGGACTTAATAGGCTAAAGCACTTGTATCTGTGTTGCATTTCTGTGACTTCCCAGTGAAATCTTTATTAGCTGTGAAATTAATTTGTTAGCAAGTATCTATATTAAAATTTAGTTGAATTTTTCATTCCATCAACATGTAGTAATTTTTTTATTATTCCTGTGCCACTTAGTTTGATTTAACAGGATTATTGTCATTCTTTTTCAGCCTTACTAGCAAAATCTGAAGCTTAACCCAAAGTTCGGTTTTAAACTTGCAAACTGCCTTGACTCAAAAGGACAAACACAAGGAAATCTGCAGATGCTGGAAATTCAAACAACACACACAAAATTAGCAAATCTCTTAGCAAATCCTTTCAGTTAGTTCTGATGAAGGGTCTCAGCCCAAAACGTCGACAGTGCTTCTCCTTATAGATGCTGCCTGGCCTGCTGCGTTCCACTAGCATTTCGTGTGTGTTGTTTGACTCAAAAGGAAGTGTTCTGTCCTGCTCTCTTGTTTTTGCCTTTAAAGGAGCATAAACCATATTGATAGTTTTGACATGGGTGGGTGTGCTGATACTCCAATAATTCAGCAGTACTGCTTGCTTGCTTATTAGTGTGGAGTGCGATAAGTCCAGGCAGAGTGCGTGGCCAGAGCCAGTTGTGAGGGTGGAGCCAGCAAAGTTTGCACTGGTTTCCCTAGAAAATCACTACAAGTATAGCATAATAAAAACAAGTAACATCCAATAGTCCAGAAAATTTGCCAGTCTCACAACACCAAAATCCTAAGCTGCAGTAAGGACAGAGCTTGGCAATAAGTCAATGGCCTTCTCAATGTGGTATGATACTTTGTAGATAAGGGCCTGGGATCAGACAATATCAAAAGCTGATTACAATTAATCAGGGCCTTTGCCAACTTTATTTATTTAGAGATAATTCACAGTAACAGGCAACAAGCCCAGGCTATGCAATTATACCCATGTGTGATCAATAAACTGGTTCAGTCCTCTGTGTGGGTACATGGTATGAAGAGAAAAATTCCATGAGCAAATTTTTATTTCATATCTCAAATTTTACTAATCTAAAATTCTAATACAGCCATCTTGGTGGTCGGTCTGCAAACTAATGTTGCTGGATTCAAAGCATGCCCGACCACAGCATACAAGATGCGAGGGTTTCACCTGTATTAAGGTAATATGTTAAAAACTTCTCTCAAGCACATTCTTAACATTATGCAAAATCTGCAAATATCGGTTGATGAGATTAAATAATTTAAATTAAGAAACATTTATCAAGCTGACTCTGCAAAGGGTAAGAGAGTTATTGCTGGGTAACCTACTGTTCCATCTTTTCTCGGTTAACCAATGATATCTACATAACTTTACAGCTATAACATTTTGCTTATGCTTTACACAAGTTTTCTCCATGCACTCATCCTGTTTAACCACTATAACACACAGGTATTGTTATTTCCATTTTGTCAGAGCTTGAGGTACAAGCTCCAGTTTATATTATATTCCCCCAAAGTTATTGCATCCTTTTTGTAATACAGAAAAATGCATAAATGTAGGTTCCAAGTTTACCACCTGCTGTTGAATTCTATTCCTCCAGTAAAAGGACCCAATGTTTTTGATGGGCAAAGGATCTTGGTGTAACTTCATGAAAGTAAAACTATAGCAAGTTTTAGAAATTCTTCCAAATCTACACTTTTAAGTGAAGTTCATTAAAAGCTGTTCTGGAGGAAATTCTTGCTGGTTTAAGTTTTCGTAGCTTTCTTCATTTGAGACTGGAATAGGAAGAAGAAACACATTAGTTGTAGCAGGATAGCTGATCACCTCTGCACAGCAATAAACTAATTTGCTCTCCTCTACTCTCAGCTGCTGTCAGTGCTGGACTGACTTGACCAGTTAAGGACAGATATATTTGGAGGGAGGTAGGTGGATTCATCCCATGAAAAATCATAGAGTGCAGAGGAAAGTTACAAGATTGTTGCCTGGATTGGAGGGTACACCTTATGAGAATAGGTTGAGTGCACTTGGTCTTTTCTCCTTGGAGCAACAGAGGATGAGAGGAGACCTGATAGATGTGTATAAGATGGTGATGGGCATTGATCGTGTGGACAGCCAGAGGCTTTTTCTCAGGGCTGAAATGGTAACCACGAGGGGGCACAGTTTTAAGGTGCTTGGAAATAGGTACCGAGGGGATGTTGGGTCAGTTTTTCCACACAAGGTGGTGGGTGCGTGGAATGTGCTGCTGGCAGCAGAAGCGCATACAATAGGGTCTTCTAAGAGCCTTGGGTAAGTACATGGAGCTTAGAAAAATAGAGGGCTGTGCAGTAGGGAAATTCTAGGCAGGTTCTAGATGGTCAGCACAACATTGTGGGCCGAAGGACCTGTAAATTTCTGTGTTCAATCAACAGTAAACATTTCGGGTCAAGTCCTGCTATCAGGACCCGAAATGCCTGACTGTCCTTTTTCCTTCAATGCTGCCTCTAGCTCCTTGGTGTGTTACTCCAGATTTCCACCATCTGCAGTCTTGTGTCTCCATTCTGAACACAATAGCACAGCTAACTGAGACGAGTTAACATACAGGGTAATTTACTGTTACAATGATCCAATTCATGTCATCCCAGGATAGAGGAGGAGATCCCATTGAAACTTAACTAGGGCTCGACTATATCCAGAAGATATTTCCCCTGGCTGAGAAATCTTGTAGGGGGTCGGGAAAAGAATGTGGTCTCAGTGATAGGCCAGCTAGAGGTGAATTAAGAAACTCCTACACTCTGGCTAAACAATTCTAAAGATTCTTCAACTCAGAGTTGTGGAGTTTCTGACATGATTGTCAAACGACAGAACAGGCTTGAAAGGCCAGATGGTATACTTCTATTTATGTTATTTTCTGCCCATCTTGTCCGGGGGGAGGGGGGGGTGTAACATAAGTGGAAAGCAGTTATGCTCTATATCCCTCAGAAAATGACTCCGCATATACACAGTGGGTTTGGGGAAAGCACTTACAGCAATAGACGATTTTTGGTTCCTGCACAAATCTTGGTGAGGCAAATGATGTTCTCCTCGTGAGGAGCAAATAGAAGTGGTAATGTAATGCAATGCCTTCCACAGTAATTCCACTTTAATTTACTAAACTGTTTAGTAAGTTAGTTACTGTTCCCCTTGTTACAGACTCTAGTCACTTATTTTAAGGTAGATACATACCAGTTTCCACCGTATTAACTTGATCCATTCATCAGCTTCAATCCCCGTCTTTGTACACATATAATACGTTCTTTCAGGAAATACTAAGCTGTCAAGAGACGATTTACCCATTATGAGAGAAGGCATTTGGCTCATGTTAGACCCCAACATTCAGCCCCATTCCATCCAACTTATTCTCATTACTCATCAAGCTATCTTATGTATTTGTATTTATTGGTTTTTTAAAAATATGCTGCTGCATGGAATCCAGAGTAACAATTATTTCGTTCTCCTTTACACTTGCGTACTGGAAATGACGTTAAACAATTTTGAGTCCTGAATCATAGATTCTTTGACCACTAGCCTGTAAAGGAGGTAATTTGCAGAAGCCAATTAATTTATCAGCATATCAATAGAGCAGCCCAGGGAGAACATTCAAGGATGCACCCAGGGTCAGGCTTGAACCCACATCCCTGGAGCTAAGAGGTCTGTTTGAACATTTTTAAGCAAAATTGTTAATGTTTAGATTACAACAACGTTTCCTTGGATTCAATTCAGAATAATTTCAGTACAGAAAACGTGGTGCTGTCAAGCTATTTGTTTCATAGCTGTTCACTGCACACCCAATGGACCAACTGGCAGTGGCATTTAGTAACCTTTAAGGTATTGTACAGAAGCAGTCTGAGTGGATTAGATACACATTTCATTCCACTGGTTTTACATCCAGCCATGTTTTCTTTAAGAAAATATGGAACGGAATCATTCCCAACCAAGCCATTTTTATTTAAAGCCATGTTATTTTATTTCTTACCAGAAACAATTAATCCTCTCCTGTGAATAGTCAAATTGTACCCCAGTACATTCAGTTAGATCTAACGTCTTGATTGGTTCTGTAGACTGTAAAGGAAACGTTTTACTTAATTTATCACTGAGACTTAAAGCATACAAGATTCTTAATTACAGATGATACAAGTCTGTGACTGCGGGGGGTGGGGGAGCATGGGAGGTCTGATCTACAGTTTAAAATGTTGCTGCTCTGCCTCAAAACATTGTGCTGAGTATAATTCTGAGTAATTAAGCAATTCTATAAAAGGGACTTGAGAAGCAACTATTTCCACCCGGAGTGTGTTTAGTATATAGAATGAGCCACCCAGAGGAAGTGGTTTAGGCATGTACAATTCTGTAATTGATTTGCTACCAATAAAGAGAGGTAGTCAAAACAGTTTTAACTTCTGATACTCAATTCAGAATTAAAAACAGAGTTCCACTGGTATCCACCAAGATTGTTATACTGAAGCTGCTGGGGGAAAAAAACAACGTTTTTCAAGGCCACTAGTATCAGTGCTGATATTTCTCAATACGAGGTAAAATGCAAGATCCCATTTAGTACTTTGAAGAATTCTTAGTTCTGCTTTCAAACAGCTCTTTCAAGTTGTCGTTATTCCTCTCTGCACCTTGTGGCACTTTGGAAGGCAACCTTGCCATTTCATTAGCATTTGACTTTTTTCTAAACGAGCTTGATGCTCAACCTAGCATGGATGGAAAGACCTTAAGAACATAAGATATAGGAGCAGAGTTAGGCCATTTGGCCCATTGAGTCTCCTCCACCATCTTATCATGGCTGATCCAATTTTCCTCTCAGCCCAAATCTCTTAGCTTCTTCCTGTGTCCCTTCATGCCCTGACCAATCAAGAATCTATCAATCTCTGCCTTAAATATACACAAAGACTTGGCCTCCACAGCTACCAAAGAATTCCACAGGTTCACCACATTCATCCCCGTTCTGAAAGGATGCCTCTCTATTTTGAGGCTGTCCTCTATTCTTAGACTCTCCCACCATAGGAACCATCCTCTCCACATCCACTCGATCAAAGCCTTTCACCCTTAGATAGGTTTCAATTACATCAACCCACGTTCTTCTGAATTCCAACGAATACAGGCCCAAAGCCATCTGACGCTCTTCATATGACAAGCCATTAAATCCTGGAATCCTTTTCATGAACCTCCTTTGAATCTTCTCTAGTTTCAGCACATCCTTTTTAAGACAAGGAGCCCAAACTGCCCACAATACTCCAAGTGAGGCCTCACCAGTGCTTTATAAAGTCTCAACATTACATCCTTGCTTTTATATTCTAATCCTTTTAAAGTGAATTCTAACATTCCATTTGTCTTCCTCACCACAGACACAACCTGCAAATTAACCTTCAGGAAATCCTGCACAAGGACACCCAAGCCCCTTTGCACCTCATTTTAAAAAATATTTTTAAAATATTTTCTTAACATTGAGAAAATAGTCAACTCTTTCTTCTACCAAAGTGCATGACCATACAATTCCTGACACTATTCCATTTCTTTGCCCAGTCTCCTAATATGTCCTTCTATAGTCTCTCTACTTTCTCCAAACTACTTGCCCCTCCACCTATCTTCATATCATCTGCAAATATTGCAACAAAGCCATCAATTCCATAATTCAAATCATTGACATATAATGCAAAAAGAATCGGTCCCAACAGAGACCCCTGTGGAACACCACTAGTCACTGGCAGCCAACCAGAAAAGGCTCCCTTTATTCCCACTCTTTCCCTCCTGCCAATCAGCCTCTGCTTTATCCATGCTAGAATCTTTCCTGTTATACCATGGGTTTGTAGCTTGTTAAACAGCCTCGTGTGGCACCTTGTCAAAGACCTGAAAATCCAAGTACACAAAATCAACCAATTCTCCTTTGTCCATCCTGCTTATTATTTCTTCAAAGAATTCCAACAGATTTGTCAGGCAAGATTTCCCCTTGATGAAACCATGGTGACTATGGCCTATTGTATCATGTGCCTCCAAGTACCCCGAAACCACATCCTTAACAATAGGCTCCAACATCTTCCCAGCTACTGAGATCAGACTAACTGACCTATAATTTCATTTCTTCTGCCTCCCTCCCTTCTTGAAGAGTGGAGTTATTTGCAATTTTCCAGTTTTCCGGAACCATTTCATAAACTGGAGATTTTTGAAAGATCATTACTAATGCCTCCATGATCTCTTCAGCCACCTCCTTCAAACTCTGGGGTGTACACCATCTGGTCCAGATGACTTATCTACCTTAAGACCTTTCAGTTTCCCCAAGAACCTTCTCTCTAGTCACGGTAACTAGAGAGCAAGGAGCTGGCTGGACTTGAACCCAGGACCAGCTTAAAAGTCTAGTTCTGATGCCACTACACCACTAGGCAGCACTCATAGGAGTTAGTTAGGGGGTTAACACCAACTTTAACTCCTAACTAAGATAGAGTTGTAGAGCAATTAAGCATGGATACTGATCATTGACCCAACAAGTTCATGCTGACCACAGTGTCCACCCAGCTATTCTCACTTTCCTGCATTTGGCCCATATCTCTTCCAAGCCCAACCCTCCATGTACCCATCCAAATGCTTCTTAAATGATATAATTGTACCTGCCTCAGCTACTATCTCTGGACAGCTCATTCCCTATACTTACCACTCTCTAAGTGAAAAAGTTGCTTCTCAGGTCCCTTTCGCACCAAATCTATACACCCTAGTTTTGGACTTAGCTACCCTGGGGAAAGGACTGTTACCATCCTCCTCATCAATACCCCTGATTATCAGTCTGCTGTATACAAACAGGATGCCGATGTTGCCACGTTACAACTGTGACCACAGTTAGAGTTGGTTGCAAAGTACTTTGTGATGTTTTGAGTTTGTGAAAGGTGCTGAATGAATGCTTTTCTATATTTACCTGCATGTTGGTTGACAAATTTCCTATGTTAATACAAATACATATTGTTAATTGACTTCATACAGCTATAAAGGAATGTTCACCGTGACAGTTCTATGTGTTACATTTGCCTCAATAAATTTTTATATTTAAGAGACAACTGGGCAGGGCGCAGTTCAGGGATGTGTGGGTAAGTTCCCATTGAACATTACTTCATAGAGCTGATAAAGCTGTGAGGTGCTCCTTCAATTCAATACGAGGACCCTACAGTAGAGATGTAGGCGATTCTGACACCTGGTTTGTCCTCCACCGAGGCTCTTGTAATCTCGCCAATCAACACTCTCTCAAACCTCCTCTTCCAAACCATCAACTACTATTCACCCTGACGAAACCAGTAAGAGTAAAGAAATTACTTCCAAATTTCCTATTGCTTCAATGTATGTATGGTTCTTGGTTTGGCTTCCTCACATGGGAGAAGAGAGTCACAGTTTGCAGAATAATTGATCCTTTCTGCTCTTTGCTCAGTTGCACTGTAGATTACATGCACAAGGAACCAGAATATCCACCCCACTCTGCTTTACAATCATAGTATTATACACTTCCATCCCACCTAGTCCACACTGATCACAACACTCATCTACACTAATCTCATTTGCCTGTATTAAGCCTGTAACCCTTTACATCTTTCCTATTTAAATACTTGTCCAAGTATTGTATCAGACAAATAAAAGGCAGCTCTTTCCAGATTTTCACTACCTCTGTGAAATTTTTACCGCTTAACTCTTTAAATACCTTCCCCCCCCCCCCCCCCCCACCCTAAACCTGCGCCTTCTCCTGCTAGACTCCTCTGTCCCGGGAAAAAGACTATCCTATCTCTGCCCTTCATAATATAATCCTCCCCAAGGTCCCCTCTCAGCCTCTTACTTCCTAACACGAATAAACCCAGCCTGCCAAATCTCTCCTTTTAATTGCATCCCTTCTTTCTAGGCAACATCCTACTAAATCTCCTCTGCACTCTTCCCATTGTTACTACATCCTTTAGTGTAGCAACACGAATGGAACAAAGTCAGAGTTCAGTTCTCCTAAGTTCCAACAACAGCTGTATTAAGGTGATTTGTCCAGCTTGCAGCAACACATAGACAAGCTCAATAATTACTACCAGGAGAACCACTTGGGCAAAACATTGAAGGTAGTCGCATTCACTGGAATAGGTGCAATGGAAGACTGTGCCAGCAGGGGGCAGCTGGTGTCAGGGACAGATCATTGAACTCAGGCTGCAGATATTTTATTTTTTAAACATTAATTAAGCTGCTCAAATGCAGTTTACTTAATTACTTACCATTTTGTCTTTGAAATACTTCAGTTCATTCCTATGTAAAATAAACCATCTGGTTTTCCAGGTCTGGAGAGATAAGAAATTGTACATTCATTGTTCAGAATAAAGCCACGCACCATGCTTCATGGTGGCTGAGCAATGCATGAGGTACAGAATAAGTATTAAAAATGTAAATATTTGACAGGTTAGACAGCATCAGTGGAGAGTGAGGTAGAGTTAATGTTTCATGACCATGATCTTTCATCCCAATTTAAATAACCTCTAGCAATACAGAAACTACAGATGCTGGAACCTGGAGCATAACACAATCTGTCATAGGAACAGTGGGTCTAGCAGCATCTGTGGTGGCAGTGTGAAAGAATTATTGATGGTTCAGGTAAAGATTCTGCTTCCAGACACAGACCAAAAGTAATTGTTGATGGTTTGAAACCCGGTATCCGGAACTGATGTGTTTAAGCTTGAAATGTCAGCGATTCCTTTCTCCTATAGAAGCAACTCGACCAGCTGAGTTCTTCCAGCAGATTGTTACAACAATCTGATTTCGTTTTTTCTTCCAGTGTCATCATTCTGAAACATCTCTCTTCACCTCCACAGATGCTGCCTGACCTTTGAGTATTTTTCAACATTTTCTGATTAATTTTTAAAAATATTTTCAACATCTGCAATATTTTGCTTTTCAATTATGAACTTAAAACTTAGTTAGTGACTGGCCAGCCTGTCAGACCAATGTGTTATTCAGGCAACATCTGCCCGAAATACTCTGATAAAAAACATCTGTCTTCTTTGCTCCACTATATTCATTTGCTGGATCCAAGCATCAATAAAGAAGTCATATTCTTTTGAGAATGTGATTATATGGCATCTTCTTGCACCACTCCAGTTCATACAATTCAGTAAAATTAGCTTACTGGCCCATTTCAAAATTGCAAATCAATCATTATTTTCATCCAAAGTTAATCAGGAAAAACTTCCTGATTAACAAGTGCACCATTTTGTTTTTAATTGTTTTAATCACTACTGATATCAGTTTATTTCCTGATTTATTTAATAAATTTAACTCATGATTTCAGATTAGTAAATAGAGATGCAAAAGGAAAATGCTACAGATGCTGAAAATGTGAAATTAAAACAAAGAATGTCAGGAATATTTAGCAGTCATGCAGCTTACACAGAAATAGAAAAATTTCAGGCATTGTTTCAGGCTAATGAACTGTCTGATGAAAGGTCAACCGCCTAATTTAACATTAACTGTTTCTTTCCACATGCTACCTGATCTAATGTGTACTTCCCTCTTTATACTAAGTTTTGGGATTATTAATCTATTACATTGTTGTCATGCTTTAACAGTATAGTACATTTACAGATAGACTTGGGAGTGTGCAGGAATGGAGAGAGAATTTTATAAGGTTGATGTGAACAGTCATGGCTGTATCCACTGGCAGACAGTAGAAGTGCTTTGACTTAACCATGATGTTTCTGTTCCAGGAGTGTCAAAACCACAGTCAACATTGAGAGTGGCCAATTCTGTCTCTTGAGCTTGTGCTGGCTTTTTCAAGCCTGTTTGACACACTCCACGGATCTTTGCCCTTCATTTTTTTTCTCCTTTTAAATCCCTTGCAAGCCCCTTTTTAATGGCTACTCATAAATTTACATTCAGCAGCCCATACAGATCCCAGTCACATTTTGCATCACCTCAGTTCCTCTTGTCAATCACTTTAAATCTGTGCCACTGGTTCCACTTCACTCTGTTGATGAACAATCTGTACTTCCACATCCTTCAGCTATTGTAAGGGTCCAATACTACCAACAGTCTTAACCTTGGGCATAATGTACTAAAAATATACCCATTTACCCTGTACCTAACCGTTTAAGGAGCTTGAAATAATTAACTTAAGTGAGCACATTGCAATGCAGACTGTGGTTAAATATTCAATAAAATCTAACCATTATAGCTCAAAATCCATTTAATTGTACATTTCCAAAGTGGTTGACTCTTGATTTAATCTTGCAAGCCATAAAGTTCAAGGAGAAGCTAGAAATGAAGACCTTGGCACCAACACCCAGATCAGGAAATATGAACGAATAAAGAAATCCTGGCACTTAATCATTAATGAAGGTATGGTACTCATTGAAAGAACATAGTCACCAACAGCTCTGTAAGCATGCTATGTTTAAATCTAATTGTCTTTTGAGAGTTCAGAGTTTAGGTCAAGGTTTCCACCCCATAACCATCATTTCAGGTGTTTATTGCAAATCACAGATGCTTGCATGCTTTACTTGTGCTTCACCAATTAGTCGATGATCAAATTACCTTTATGCCAGTGAAAACAGAGTAACACAGCAAAATCAGGCCCTTCTGCCCAACTCATCCATGCTGACCAAGATGTCCATTTGCCCACATTTGGTCATAACCCTTCAGATCTATCAAACTGGAGTTAGTGGAAACCTCTAGTTGGATAATGCTCTTTACCCTCAGCTGCACGGAGAACAACTCCAACATCTCCTTTGCTTCCACACAACTGAAGTCCCTTATCCCCAAGTAAGTAAGCTGTAACCTCGTACGTGAATCACCAAGGTGGTCTGACTGCGGGTAAATGGTGGTAGGGTAGATAGATACAATAGGTGGTGTGGGCCAAAGGGCTTGTACTATGCTGCATAACTATGGCCTTGCCAGCTCTTCAACACCTTTCCTAAAATGTAGCACCTTTATGTAATTGTGCACCAGCCACACATAGGGTCTTACCTTTACTCTGCCTCCTTGTTTTATAAGATAGCCTTCTTTGGTGCCCAGCTGAAAATTGAAAAGAACATGGTGAGTAACTGAATTGCTTGGAGACTGAGAACAGTTGTGGGGGTTTAGTGTGGGGTGTAGGTGGTTAGCTGCATTACAGACATTGATGGAGAGGCAAGGGGAAACAGCACAGGAGGCAGCCATTCAGCTAGCCCAAAATGGGCTTTGATTGATGCCATTTCCCAGCTTTTGAACTGCGACCTGGGTAGCTCAGGGTTCATGAAGTACTTGTAAAACGTGGTGAGTGTCTGCCTGCCACACCCTTCAGCCAATGAAATTCTAGTTCTAGAGTGGTTCCAGAGTCCGTTGTGTGTTGAATATATGTACTTCCTGAACCCACCCCATCCATTGATCAATACATTTAAATCTACGCTCCCCAGTTACCAACTTCTTTGCTGTAGGGAACATGTACTTGTCACATGCTCTATCCAGGCTTCTCATTATTTTGTAAACCCTTGTACCAGAAAAAACAACCTCAAATTTTGCCTTTTCTCAGTGGGTGTACATTTGGGCTTTAATGACTTGGGTTTGATGTAGATCTACTGCACAGACTGTGACCACATGTGTTTCCCCATGTGCTCCTGTTCTCTCCCACACCCCAAAAATCTGAGAGTTATTTAAACACGCAAGAAATGGAGTGGTCTGGACTTTCTCCAGCAGTTATGCTTTTTGCTCTACATTATATAGCCACTGTAAGTTTCTCCTTAGTAATGGGTTACTGACAGAAACAGCGGGGAGCTGACTGGGATCTGTGTAAGAAGATAAGTTGTAGAGAGACAAGGAGAGGGAATGGGAGGAAGTGCATTGCCAGTGAAGGCGCTGGAAGCAGTTACGATAGCAACATTTAAGGGGCAGACAGGCACATGAACAGGTAGAGAAAGGATATTGGAATATAGACCATGTGCAATGAGATGGGATTACTTTAAAGTGGCAAAATGGTTGTCACAAGCATTGTATTCTATGCTCTATGTTATACATGTGGCTCTGGTGGAAGGGAAAAAAAAGTGAAATGGCAGAACTAGATTCAGGAAACAATCTTACTGTACATTTTGCTGTGGGAAATGAGTTTAACTTGTTCCATTTGACATCTACTCTAGTCATCATTATTTTTTTAAGAACAGTAAGTAATTACTTCTTGCAGACACCTAGGCATTGATACAAAATAATTTGCATTTCTGTGGTGCCAATCACAAGCTTCGAGTATCCCATAGAACATGGCATTCGACACGATATGAAGCTGGAAAGAAAACCCAACCATCAGTTATGACTTACTGCACTGGGAATTAAAAGACTCAACTAACATCAGAGGAAATCCCACTATAGCAGCTGGAGAATTTAAATTCAGTTAACTAAGCCAATAAATCAATACAAAGTTAGCAGTGGTGGGGACCACAAAACATCCTGTAGGCAAGTGAGTACTATCCCTTGGAAAAGAGGCAGTCATCTTCACTGCCCTCTGAAACAGTCATAGAGTCATACATATGGGAACAGGGCTGTCAGCCTAACCAGTGCATACCAATCAAAATTCCTTTTTAAGCTAGTCCCACTTGCCTGCATTTGGCTCATATCCCTCTAAATCAAGGATTCCCAACCTTTTTATGCCATGGACCAATACCATCAAGCAAGGGGTATGTGGACCCCAGGTTGGGAGATCGTGCTCTAACCCTTTCCTATTTTCGTACCTGAACAAGTGTATTTTAAATAGTTACAGTACTTACCTCAACCACTTCCTCTGTACACTCAACTGTACTTACCTCTGCCAATATGTTGGCAGCTCATGGCAACATATTGGCAACGCAGCTCTGGGTGAAAAAGTTGGTCCCAAGATTTCCTTTAGATCTTTCCCCTTTTACCTTGAGTCTCTAGTTCTTGATTCCCCAACCCTGGGGGCGGATAAAAGATTGTGTGCATTCACCCTATCTACACCGTTAATCATTGTATATACCTGCACTCCAAGGAATAAAGTCCTAGACTTCAGTTTCTCTCTCTAACTCAGACCCTAGTGGTCTCATCAATGTCTTGTATAATTGCAACACGATATCCCAACTTCTATTATTCTGTAAACACAAGAAAATTTGCAGATGCTGGATATCAAAGCAATAAACACAAAATGCTGGAGGAACTCAGTAGACCAGGCTGCATTTATGGAAAAGTCAAAACATCCCAAAAAGTCATATGTTTACTCTTTTCCATATGTAATGCCCTGGTTAAGATTTCTACTGCTGTGCTGTGAAGTATTTTATTTTAACAGTTTTCAGTAAAAGCAGCATATCCTGCTGGTGAGAGTGTTTTGGTTTCAGCTAAGGATAAGGAGCCATGTTATCCTACGTAGGAATGTTGCGTCAGCCAATCAGGATGGTGGGATGAAGAGGAAGTTTCAGAGAGAGCTGGGTAGAGAGATTTCTGAAGGACGGTAGTCAGGTTCGTAGTCTTTTAGCGGGAGATAGGAAGAGGAGAGGATTAGGGAAAATGCCAGGAGGATCCTAGCCAAAGGGAAGACCTTAATGCACGAAGCACTTTGTGAGACAAAGGAATCCAAAAAAGGAAGTTCAACCTGTGATTGGTGATGAGAATTCAGTGCTGCAAGTAAAGTGTACACCCTTCCACTACTGAAACGAGCTCCAACGTTTATGCGCACATTTAGACTGGTTTAACTGTAATGGGCTCTTTTATTTTTTTTTTAACTTATCTTTTTTTCGATTAAGATGAAATTGGTAAATATACTTTCTTTATAATTTTATACTGGTGTACGATCTGTTATTCTTTGGTGACCAATAATTGTATGGGCAATATTTAAACAGCATTCACTCAAATTAGAATCCCCAGCATTCCTGTTTGGATGAACCCCAAGTCATACCGACCCTGGATACATATTGTTGAGAAAGGTGACCAGCTCACTGCTGAGTCACATAACTGTTAGCAGAGTTAGTTAACGAGCCAAGCTGACGTTCGAGCTCTGGTGAGGTCCTCCAGCATTTTGCGTGTTCTGCTTCTATTATTCTATGACTGATAAAGGTCGGCATGCCTTTTTCATCAGCCTGTCTACCTGTGATGCCACTTTCAGCGAAAAAGATTACATTGCCCGGATCAGCAACCTTAAATGCTGGCTTAACTACCAAAATCTACATAACAAAAATGAACATTAAGTTGCCGAGGGTGCCACAGAAATGCAGGTCTTTTCGTTGATCTTTAACTGTTCATTCAGAAGGAAATCTCAGCTTTGAAAAGAATTCATTGTGTTCCCAACTAAGTCAGGAACAGGCACTGACGCACTTACCGAAGCAGCCTTGGAAACCAGGTCGTTCTCCGTGCGGCCCGTCTGCATGGCTGTATGAACCCGGACTGATTCGTAGATGGAAGGTTCTTCCACTTGCCGCGGATACGGACTTTTAAGCACAAGGAGCGTTCCTTCAGCAAACACATTCAATAAAAACAATCACCTTTCCAAACAGATCAACAGCTCATTTAGTCACATCACAAGGAGTGTTCCCTCAGCAAACGCATTCAATAAAAACAATCATCTTTCCAAACAGATCAACAGCTCACATCACAGGTACAAATGTACATTGGTGTACGCGTACATCTTTTTGTGCCCATGCCAATGAATAACGTGTATCAAATGGAGATAGTCAGCACCATAGATAGCATTTGCAGAGAAAAACAATTCACACTTCAGAGTGTCAAGCTTGCAACAGAACAGATTTGATGAACAGCTATTGAGCTGAACTGTGTATCCCCTTTCTCTCTCCCCTTGTCATTGGCCCTGACTGCTGAGCCTTTCAAACATGTTCTGCTTTTTAATCCAGAACAACTGCTTTTATGTGAACCTCAAAATATCTTGGGACATTTCTATGGTAATATTACACAATACAATTGCTGACATTTAAATAAATGCGACAGAATTAATACAAAATGTAATCTAGAGTCAGAAAACAGGAACAAGGACTTTCAACCCACTATTCTGACTAACAATCACCCATTTGCATTAATTGTTTTGTCCTCAAATTCTCATCAACCCCTCCTAAGACTCTATCACTCACCCAGAGGCATTTTACAGAGGCCAGCTAACCCACCAATCCTCACGCAATGGGATTGTGGGAGAAAACTGGTGCACCCAGGGGAAGGGAAAAGGAGGACATGCAAACTCCACACAGACTACGTTCAAGGGGAGGACTGAACCTGACCCACTGGTATTGTGAGGTGGCGGTTCCAACGGCTGCTTGTGTACTATTGTGCTGCCCATCTTTTACAGCCATGAGAGTGCTAACAGCGGTCACCAAAGTTGGCCAAACCTTAGGCACTGAAGTTCTTTTGCAACCTTTCATTTATCATTGTGCATTCATTTTTTAAAAATCATTCTAGGAACATGGACACTGAAGCACGCTTTGGGGAGTTAACATTTTGCCAGACTGGTCCAATTCCACAGGAACTGGGTTCAATCCAGCAGTCTGGAATACAGAGACACAAGGTAGGTACATGGAGTTTAGAAAACTAGAGGGCTATGGGTACCCTAGGTAATTTCTAAGGTAAGGACATGTTTGACACAGCTTTGTGGGCTGAAGGGCCTACATTGTGCTGTACCTTTTTGTAGATGCTGTAAAACTTGACCAACACACACAAAATGCCAGAGGAACTCAGCAGGAAAGGCAGCATCTATGTTGGGGGGGGGGGGGGGAGTACACAGTTGACATTTCCCCATAGATGATGCCTGACCTGTTGACTTCCTCCAGCAGTTTGTGCATATTGTCCAGATCACAGGTTCAGCAAGACACATTTACAATAACTGTAACTGGGATTCTTAAAATCTATAAAGATAAATGCTCTAATGAGAGTCTTCATCTACAAGGATGGCCATAATAGAGCTACCATGGCAGGGTCATTACTTATTGCCATTTCTTAACTGCTGAAAGACATTAACAGTGAGCTTGTAGCGGTGTGCTACAAACAGCGCTAAAATTACGACACGGAGTCGGTAACTGCAGTCGAAGGAAAAACTTTATTCGAAAACTTCAGCCTCACTTTTAAGCCTCTGTCAACCGGCCCCCCATGGCGAAGAGGCTCCAAAGCTCTGTGCTCGCAAACCCCCGTAGGCTATCTAATTGTGAGTCGGTTCGCATACGCTAGGAAATGAGCCGCCACATAACCCCCCCCCAGAACCGGCGATACACCCCCCAATGTCCACAGCCTGGGCCAGAACCTGCTTGGGAGGTCGGCCTCTGCGCCGAGGCGCCGGAAACTCGGCCGGTTGCGCCAGGTCCACATGGGCCGGCTTGAGGCGGTCCACCGTGAAAACCTCCTCCTTCCCCCCAACGTCCAGCACGAACGTGGACCCGTTGTTCCGGAGCACCGTAAACGGCCCCTCGTATGGCCGCTGCAGCGGTGGCCGATGCCCGCCCCTTCGTACAAACACAAACTTACAGTTCCGTAGGTCTTTGGGTACGCAGGTCGGGTGCCGCCCATGCTGTGAAGTGGGTATGGGGGCCAGGTTACCGAGCTTCTCGCGAAGTCTGCCCAGGACTGCAGCGGGTTCTTCCTCTTGCCCCCTCGGGGCTGGTAGGAACTCCCCGGGGACGGCCAGGGGCGCGCCGTATACCAACTCGGCCGACGAGGCGTGCAGGTCGTCCTTGGGCGCTGTGCGGATGCCGAGAAGGACCCAGGGAAGCTCGTCCGCCCAGTTGGCTCCTCGCAGGTGGGCCATGAGGGCCGACTTCAGGTGACGGTGGAAACGCTCCACTAGCCCGTTCGACTGTGGGTGGTAGGCAGTGGTGTGGTGCAGCTGAGTCCCCAAAAGGCTGGCCATAGCTGACCACAGGCTGGAGGTGAACTGGGCGCCTCTGTCGGAGGTAATGTGGGCTGGTACACCAAAGCGGGACACCCAGGTGGCGATCAGGGCTCGGGCGCAAGATTCGGAGGTGGTGTCGGTGAGCGGGACCGCCTCTGGCCATCTTGTGAACCGGTCCACGATAGTCAGGAGGTAACGCGCTCCGCGCGACACTGGCAGGGGGCCCACGATATCCACATGAATGTGGTCGAAACGCCGGTGGGCGGGATGGAACTGCTGCGGTGGGGCTTTGGTGTGCCGCTGAACCTTGGCCGTCTGGCAATGCATGCACGTCCTGGCCCATGCACTGACCTGTTTGCGGAGTCCGTGCCAAACGAACCTGCTGGAAACCATCCGGACAGTTGTCCGGATGGAGGGATGCGCCAAGTTATGAATGGAGTCGAAAACACGTCGCCGCCAGGCTGCGGGGACGACCGGACGGGGCTGGTTGGTGGCGACGTCACAGAGTAGGGTCCTCTCACCTGGGCCCACGGGGAAGTCCTGGAGCTGCAAACCAGAGACTGCAGTCCTGTAACTCGGAATCTCCTCATCTACCTGCTGTGCCTCTGCCAGTGCCTCAAAGTCTACCCCTTGGGAAAGGGCATGAACGGTAGGGCGAGAGAGCGCATCCGCCACGACATTGTCCTTACCCGAGACGTGCCGGACATCCGTCGTGTATTCAGAGATGTAGGACAGGTGGCGTTGCTGGCGGGATGACCAGGGGTCGGATGCTTTCGTAAACGCAAAGGTAAGCGGTTTGTGGTCCGTGAACGCGGTGAAGGGCCGACCTTCTAGGAAGTACCTGAAATGCCGGATTGCCAGGTAGAGCGCCAACAGTTCCCGGTCAAAAGCACTGTACTTGAGCTCGGGTGGCCGCAGGTGTTTGCTGAAAAACGCCAGGTGTTGCCAGCGACCTGCGATGAGCTGCTCCAGCACCCCACCGACTGCCGTGTTTGATGCGTCCACTGTGAGGGCGGTAGGGGTGTCCATTCTGGGATGTACTAGCATTGCGGCGTCAGCCAAAGCTTCCTTCGTTTGAACGAAAGCGGCGGCGGACTCCTCGTCCCAGGTAATGTCCTTGCTCGGACCCGACATCAGGGCGAACAGGGGGCGCATGATCCGGGCAGCTGAAGGGAGGAAGCGGCGGTAGAAATTGACCATACCTACGAATTCCTGAAGGCCTTTGACCGTGGTGGGTCGGGGGAAGTGGCGGACCGCATCTACCTTAGCGGGCAGAGGGGTTGCCCCGTCTTTAGTAATCCTGTGGCCCAGGAAGTCAATGGTATCAAGTCCGAACTGGCATTTGGCAGGGTTGATTGTAAGACCGTACTCACTCAGTCGGGCGCAGAGTTGACGGAGGTGGGAGGCTTCTGCGCCCCACCGCTGGTGGTAGAAGCACCAGTGGTCATTGGGCCGGGGGTTAGTGGGCTCTGCGGCCGGGCCTGGACTGGTTTGCTGCCGGGAGCGTGGCTGGGAGATCTGTGCGATGGACGCCCCGCTCACCTTTTTGGCGTTCCACAGCAAGTCCGCCCGGGCTGCCACCTTCCGGGGGTCACTGAAATCCGCGTCGGACAGCAGCAGGCGTATGTCCTCGGGCAGCTGCTCCAGGAATGCCTGCTCAAACATGAGGCCTGTGTGTCCCTCGGCCAGAGACAACATCTCGTTCATTAAAGCCGATGGAGGTCTGTCGCCCAAGCCATCCAGGTGCAGTAAACGGGCAGCCCGCTCGCGCCGTGAGAGTCCGAAAGTCCTGAGGAGCAGGGCTTTGAATTCCGTGTACTTGCCGTCTGCCGGGGGCGACTGTACGAACTCCGCGACCTGGGCAGCTGTGTCCTGGTCGAGGGAGCCCACCACGTAGTAGTAGCGGGTGTCTTCTGAGGTGATCCGGCGAACGTGGAATTGGGCTTCGGCTTGCTGGAACCATAGGTCCGGGCGCTGTGTCCAGAAACCCGGCAGTTTCAACGAAACCGCATGAACAGAGGCGGCGTCGGTCATTTCTGGTCCAAAAATCGTTTGGACCGTCGGGGTCACCAATTGTAGCGGTGTGCTACAAACAGCGCTAAAATTACGACACGGAGTCGGTAACTGCAGTCGAAGGAAAAACTTTATTCGAAAACTTCAGCCTCACTTTTAAGCCTCTGTCAACCGGCCCCCCATGGCGAAGAGGCTCCAAAGCTCTGTGCTCGCAAACCCCCGTAGGCTATCTAATTGTGAGTCGGTTCGCATACGCTAGGAAATGAGCCGCCACAAGCTATCCCTTTAAACTGGTAAAATTCACAACAGTGAAGGCATTCCCTCAAGATTTAACCCCTCAACTGGTTTCACCTATCACCTGCCAGTTTATTCATCCCCTGACCCACCTTCTTACTTCCGGCTTCAGCCCCCTCCCTTACCAGTACCAATGAAGGGTTTCGGCTGCTTATTTCCCTCCACAATGCTGCCCGACTTGCTGAGCTCCTCCAGGATTTTGTGAGTGATTACACCATGTGGTCCCATCACTATTGATATTAGTTAATCACACACACACCAGGATACAATGAAAAACTTCTGCGTGCCACTCATACATCGAGGTAGTCAAAAGAACACTAACATATTTCCAAGTTAATAAGCTGGGAGACTTGAGGGGAATCTGCAGATAGTGACTTTCCCCACGAGTCTGCTGCCTTTGCCCTTCTCATTAGCACAGGATATGAGTTTGGAAGTTGGTGTTGAAAGATACACATATGGAATTTTACAACAATGAACATGCAAACTAATAATTTGCATTATTCAGAATTAATTCCCTCTAAAACAAGACTCTCCACTCAAGTGATCAGGGAAAAAGTGAGCAATACACACAAATTGCAGGAGGAACTCGGCAGGACAGACAGAGAGGAATAACCAGTCAACATTTCGGGCAGGACCCTTCATCAGTTCATAACCTCCACCTATCATAATCAGGTGATAGATCAAACCAGGTGAGGAGTTAATTCTTGAGGGAATGCCTTCACTGCTGGGGATTTACCAGCTTAAGTAGACCCTCATAAGTCAGTTTCCCACCATCATTTTCTACCCCCCCCCCCCCATTAGTACATAGCTAGCATGCTGAGAATTGGTCCAGAGTTAGTCGTATGTTCCTTGTGAGAGATTTAGGAACGTGGGGAGACTTCCAATCTCCCTGATAGCTACACCTGCATGGTGCACTGAGCTGTAAATCCGTAGAGACCACATGACGGAACTGGAGTTGCTGCTGGATGACCTTCGGAAAATGAGGTGGTGACAGGAGCCCCCAAGTTGCAGGAGACAGGTACCTGAGTAACTGCCAAGAGAGGGAAAGGGAGTCAACAGCCAGTGCCGAGCACCCCTGTGGCAGTTCCCCTTAACAAGTGTACCACTTTGGATACTGTTCAGGGGAATGTCCTATCGGAATAAACTGCAGTAACATGACCACAGGCACTGAGCCTGGGCTCTGAGGCTCAAAAGGGAAGGTGGGGGGGGGGGGGAAGAAAGAAGAGGAATGCAGTTGTGATATTCCACAATTAAAGGAACAGACAGCAGATTCTGTGGACTTGAAAAGAGACAGCTGGATGCTATGTTGCCTCCCAGGTGCCAGGATCAGTAACGTCTGGGATTGAGTCCACAGCCAGGGGGAGGGTGAACAGCCAGAAGTTGTGGTAACATTTTGGTACCAATGAGATAGGTAGGAAAAGAGAGGAGGTCCTGAAGAAAGACCATAGGGAGTTCGGTAGAAAGCTGAAAAGCAGACCCTCCAGGGTAGAGACCTCTGGATTGCTGTCTGGGCCACATGCCAGTGAGGGTTAAAATGGGATGATTTGACAGGTGAATGTGTGATTGAACAATTGTTGCAGGGGAGAGTTTCAGATTTTGGATCTTTGGGATCTCTTCTGGGGAAGGAATGACCTGTACAAAAAGGACTGGTTACACCTATATAAAAAGGAGCAGTGATGGGAACCAGAGTGATAGGGCTGAGGATGGGGCAGTTGCTATACAAATAAATGCAGTGTGTAGTAAGACTCGGAGGAAGGGCAGGCAGATGACAGGGAAAAATCTCACCTCCCTTTTGTTATTAATATAACTGAGTCACAGCTGAAAGAAGATCACATTTGGGAGTTAAACATCCAAGGATACACAATGCATCAAAAGGGCAGGCGGGTAGGCAGAAGTGGCTTTGTTGGTAAAAAATGAAATCAAATCCTTAGAAAGAGGTTTCCTAGGATCAGAAGATGTTGGATCCAAAGCAAAAATTAGAAAGAAGATAGAGGATTAGTAAGTATTTAAAAAACAACAAAAAGGCAACTAAAAAGCTACAGGGAGAGAAAAGATTAAACGTAAAGGTAAGCTAGCCAATAATATAAAAGAAGATACAAATAGCTTTCTTTCAGCTATATTAAGAGTAAGAAAGGTGAGAGTGGATATCGGACTGCAGGAGGATGGCGCTGGAGAGGTAGTAATGTGGTCCAAAGAAATTGAGGACAAACATCGTAAGTATTTTGTGGAAAACACTAGTAGGATGTCAGAAACCTGAGAGAGTCAGGGGTGGAACTGAGTGTAGTTGCTGTTTCTATGAAGGTGATGCTTAGGAAGTTGATGGTAGTTATAACACCTGACCAGATGAACTTCACCCCAGTCTTTTGAAAGAGGTGGCTGAAGAGATTGTGGAAGCATTATTAATGATCTTTCAAGAATCACTAACTTCTGGAATGATTCTGAATGACTGGAGAATAGCAAATGTCACTCTATTTTTTTTAAGAAGGGTGGGAAGCAGAAGAAAGGAAATTATAGGCCAGTTAGCCTGACTTCAGTGGCTGAAAAAGATGTTGGAGTCCATTATTAAGGATGACATTTCAGGTACTTGGAGGAACATGACAAAATATACTTATGTTACAATGGTTTCCTTGAGGGGAAATTTTACCTGAAAAATCTGTTGGAATTCTTTGAGGAAAAAACAGCCAGGATAAACAAAGCAGAATTGGTCTGTGTTGTATAATTGGATTTTCAGAAAGCCTTTGATAAGGTGCCCAGCATGAGGCTGCTTAACAAGATAAGAGGCCAGGGTACTAAAGGAAAGAGACTAGCATGGACAGAAGACTGACTGATTGGTAGAAGGCAAAGAGTTGGAACAAAGGGGCCTTCTCCGGTTGGCTGCTGGTGACTAGTAGCATGCCACAGGGGTCAGAGTTGGGACCACTTCTTCTTACATTATATGTCAATGATTTAGATGAAGGAATTTATGGATTTGTGGCCAGGTTTTGAGACAATACAAAGATAGGTGGGCGGGGGCGGGTAGTGTTGAGTCTGCAGTATGCAAGAAGGCAGATTGGAAGAATGGGCAAAGAATTGGCAGGTGAAATATAGTGTGGGGATGTGCACGGTCATGCACTTTGGTAGAAGGAATAAAAGTGTGGACTATTTTCTAAATGGGAAGAAAACTCAAAACAGGTGAAAAGAAACTTGTGAGTCCTCGTGCAGGATTCCCTAAAGGTTTATTTGTACGTTGAGTCGGTGGTCAGAAAGGCAAATGCAATTCGTTTCCAGAGGACTAGAATACAAAAGCAAGGATGTAATGTTGAGGCTTAGTAAAGCACTGGTCAGCAGTTTTGGGCCCCTTATTCAAGGAAATATGTACTGGGCAGAGGAGGTTCACAAGAGAGATTCCAGGAATGAAAGGGTTAACACTGAGGCATCTTTCATGGCTCTGGACCTGTACTTGCTGGAGTTTAGAAGAATGAGGGGGACATCTCATTGAAGCCTGTTGAATTTTGATAGAATGGATGTGGAGAGGATATTTCCTATAGTAGGGGAGTTTCAGAATAGAATAGGGATTCCCCAAACTTTTTAATGTCATGGACCAAGGGGTCCGTGGACCCCAGGTTGGGAGCCCCTGGAATAGAGGCACATCCACTTAGAACAGAAGATGAGTAAACATGTCTTTAGCCAGAGTGTAGTGAATCTGTGGAATTAATTGCCACAGACAGCTGTGCAGGCCAAGTCATAGGTATATTTAAGGTGGAGGTTAATAGGTTTTCAATTAAGCAGGGCATCAGAGGTTACAGGAAGAAGGCAGGAGAATGGGGTTGAGAAGCTTAATAAATCAGCCATGATGGAATGATGGAGCAAAGTCAGTGTGTTGAATGGCCTAATTCTGCTCCTATGTCTTGTGGTCTTATCAGGAAGTTGAATAATTGAGTTCCTCCTGCATTTTGCATCTATGTGGGACAAGAGGATCAAAGCTTTATCATGGTAGAGTTAAATGGAATAAACACAGAAGAGCATGGTCTAGTTTGAGTACATTTTCAAATCTGATGTGTGTTACATCAGGGTATTCAAAAATCACAGTCAGCTGTGCTCTAAATGTTTTAGAGAATCATCTATAAAAGACAATGAAATAATATGCATAAATTTACCCATGAAACCTGATCCAATTTTGATTGGTATACCTGGCAAAATGTGAAATGATGCTGGATTACCTGTCTCGCTTCCAATCAGTGGCTGGTTGGCAAAGTGACTGACAAACTCTGATAGTGAATAGAACTCACTAAAACCAAATTTGATTGTGCCTTCACTCCACTCAATCTGGAAGTGTTTGACGGAATCTTTGCCTCTGCAAAGGAAAGTTTAGAGCTGTAAGTGAAGTTCAACATGAAACAAGGGACCACTTTCCAAAATAGTTCTTGGTTTTACAATTACTCGATGTAGATATCACTAAGTCACTGGCTGATTAAGCTCCAGTTTGCTGCCACCTTCACAGGTGCCTGACTGAACTCTGATGCAGTCTTTTTTCCCCAAGAACCAGAGTCTGAAATGTATGCATAATAGATTAGATTTAGCACAGCTAGTATCAGAAGTCTCAGAATGCTGCTCAGACATGACTCTTACAGCAGCTGCAAAACTCCAGCACACATTTGAATATTTTATTAAATCACTGGGATATCTCACTGTGGTATGTCCAGATCACAAGATGATTTGGCAAAGGCAGCTTCATAGGTTCAGAACTTTAGGCATGAATCATCCATGCTGAGCAAGATAACCATTAGCTCACGTTGACAGCAGGAAGATGAAATGAGCGTAGGTGCACAGGAAATGGAGGAGATGCAGATGAGGGCAGCATCAATGGTGGAGGAAGGGAAACCCCATTCTTTGAAGGAGGAGGACATCACTGTCTTGAAAAGGAAAGCCTCACCCTGGCAACAGATGCAACAGCGACAAAGGAACCGAGAAAAGGGAATGACATTTTCATTTTTTTTATTTGTTTGTTTGAACGCAGGAAACAGGGTGGTTAGAAGTATTGTCAAGATAGCTGTGGGAATCAGTAAGTTTATAAAAGATATCGGTAGACAACTACTCTCCAGAGATGGAGACAGAGATTAAGAAAGGGAAGAGAGCTGTCAAAGAATGGATCAAGTGAATAAGGGCATGGTGAAAGCTGGAGCAAAGTTCATGAAATTGATGAGCACAGGATGGGTGCATGAAGCACCAACAATGCAGTCGTCAATGTAGCACAGAAAGAATTGGGGAGCATTGCTAGGGAAGGCTGGGAACACGAACAGCCAATAAGAAAAGCTGGGGCCCATGCAGGTGCCATGGCTCCACTGAGTTTGCAGATCCACATGCAACACATCAACTTCCCCGCAATTTCCACCAACAGGTCCCTATCACCAAACACATCTTTACCTCTCCCTTTGTGATTCCCTTTTCAATTGGACACTCCCCACTAACCTCCCTCCTGGCACTTATTCCCCTGCAAGTGGCAGAAGTGCTGTACCTGCCCTTTCACCACTTTCCTCACCTCCATTCAGGGCCCCATACAGTTTTTCCAGGCGAGGCAACACTTCACCTGCAGACCTGTTGGGGTAATCTACTGTATCCAGTACTCCCAACGTGGCCTCCTCTACACTGGTGAGACCTGACGTTGATTAGAGAATCACTTTGATGAACAACTCGGCAACATCTGCAAAAAGCAGGATTTTGCGGTGGCCAATCATTCCAATTCCTAACCTCGTTCCTATTCCAACATGTTGGTCCATGGCTTCCTCTGCTGCCACAGTGTGGCCACTCTCAGGTTGGAAGAGCGACACCTCATATTCAAAGTAAATTTATTATCAAAGTACATATACGTCACCATATACAACCCTGAGATCCATTTTCTTGTGGGTATACTCAATAAACCCATAATAGAATAATAATCATAACAGTATCAATGAAAGACCACACCGACCTGGGCCTTCAACCATTGTGCAAGACAACAAACTATCTAAATACAAAAGGAAAGAAATAATAATAATAAATACATAAGCAATAAATATCAGGAACACAAGTTGAAGAGAGCTTGAAAGTGAGTCCATAGGTGTGGGAATATTTCAGAAATAGGCAAGTGAAGTTGAGTGAAGATATTCCCTTTGGTTCAAGACCCTGATGGCTGAGGGATAATAACTGTTCCTGAACCTAGTAGTGAGAGTCTTGAAGCTCCTGTACCTTCTTCCTGATGGCAGCAGTGAGAAGAGAGTGTGACCTGGCTGGTGGGGATCCCTGATGATGGATGCTCCTTTCCTGTGACAACGCTTTGTGTAGGTGTGCTCCGTGGTAGGAATGGTTTTACCCATGCTGGACTGGGCTGGAATCACTACTTTGTGTAGGATTTTCCATTGCTGTTTCCATACTAGACTGTAATAGAGCCAGTCAATATACTTTCCACTACACATCTGTAGAAGTCTGTCAAAGCTTTAGATGTCAGGCCGAATCTTTGCAAACTCCTGAGGAAGTAGAGGCACTGCTGTGCTTTCTTTGCAATTGCACTTACATGCTGGGCCCAGGACAGGTCCCCTGAAATAGTAACACCAAGGAATTTAAAGTTGCTGACATTCTCTACCTCTGATCCTCCGATGAGGACTGTCTCATG
Source organism: Hypanus sabinus (assembly GCF_030144855.1). Classification (NCBI taxonomy): domain Eukaryota; kingdom Metazoa; phylum Chordata; class Chondrichthyes; order Myliobatiformes; family Dasyatidae; genus Hypanus; species Hypanus sabinus. Next base: position 159,480,169 of record NC_082708.1, on the reverse strand, counting down.
GGCTTCTGTTTTCCTCCTCCTGAAGTCAATAATCAACTCCATGGTCTTGCTGACTGAGTTAAAGGTTGTTGTTGTGGCACCACTCAGCCAGATTTTCAATCTCTCTCCTATAAGCTCACCACGTTTAATTTGGCCTATGACAGCATACTTGAATATGGCATTGGAGCTGTGCTTAGCCTTCAAGTCACAAGTGTAAAATGAGCAGAGCAGGGGCTAAGCACTCAGCCTTGTGGTACACCTGTGCTGATAGAAATAGTGGAGGGGATGTTGTTGTCAATCTGAACTGACCAGCATCTGCAAGTGAGGAAATAGAGGATCCATTTGCACAGAGAGGTATTGAGGCTAAGGTCTAGAAGCATATTGATTAGTTTTGAGGGGATGATGGCATTGAATGCCAAGCTGTAGTTGATACATGCACCTTTGCTGTCCGGATGTTCCAGGGTTGAGTGAAGAGCCGATGAAATGGCATCTGCTGTGGACCTGCTCCTCCAGTAGGCAAATTGGAACAGATCCAAATCACTTCTCAGACAGGAGTTGATGTACTTTATTAAAAAACCTCTCAATACACTACTGGGGACAGTCATTGAGGCAGGTTACCACATTCTTCTTAGGCACTGGTATAATTCAAGACTGCTTGAAGCAGGTGGGTTTCTCAGACTGTCAAAGTGAGAGGTTTAAGATCTCGCTAAACACTTGATCAGCACAGGTCTTTAGTATTTGGCCGGGTGCCCCGTCTGGGCCAAATGCTTTCCATGGGTTCACCCTCCTGAAGGCTGCTCATATGGAAAAAAAATGTGTCAGCACAGTGGCTAACTGTGTAATTGGAGAAATGTAGAGCAAAAGAGGGTGAATTTCAGTCACACAAGGCTGAACCAGAGAGCAACACAAGACCAGTGTGTCTTCATCATTCCGTTCAGTCTGATTTATGGTGTTGAGCTTTTGTTAATTATTTCTTGAACCAGAATTCAAGACTGCATGAAGGAAAGTGGGAAAAAAGGGAAAAGCTGGATGGATAAGGAGAAAAGAATGGCTACACTTTAAAGTTCAATGTTCACTCAGTGCCCTCTTTATTAGGTACACCTGCTCGTAAATGCAACATCTATTTGGCCCATCACATGATATCAACTCAATGCATAAGAATGTGTAGGCATGGTCAAGCGGTTTGTTTGTTGTTCAGATCAGATATCAGAATGGGGAAGAAATGTGATCCAAGTGTCTTTGACCAAGGAACGATCATTAGTGCCAGACGAATGTCTCAGAAACTACCGATCTCCTTCAATTTTCACACACGCATCTCTTGAGTTTACAGAAAAAGGTGTGAAAATCAAAACAAGCACTCATCGAGCAGCAGTTCTGTGAGTGAAAATTCCTTGTTCATGAGCGGTCACAGGAGACTGGCCATACTGCTTCAAGCTGACAGGTAGGCAACAGCATCTCAAGTAGCCACGCGTTACAATAGTGGCATCCAGAAGAGCAGCCCCGAACGTACAGCAGGCTGATTCTCAAAGCGGATGGGCGGGCTACAGCAGCACAAGAACATGAACATACATTCAGTGGCCACAGAGTGTATATAATCTTAAAAATTAATAATTGGACAAGGCCATTGTGATTATAAGCAAAAAAGAAGAACAAACTGCTGGAGGAACTCAGCAGGTCAGGCAGCATCCATGGAGGGAAATGGAGAGTTGATTTTCATAAGAACCAGAAGACATTGGCCTAATTCTGCTCCTTTTAATTTTTCTCCTATTGACTCTGCTCTGCATCATGGCTGATTTATTTATTATCCCTCTCAACTCCATTCTCCTATCTTCTTCCCATAACCTCTGTCACCCTTACTAAACAAGAAAATGTCAACCACTGCTTTAGAAATACGTAATAACTTGGCCTCCCCGGCTATCTGTGGCAATGAATTCCACCGATTCACAACCCTCTGGGTAAAGAAATTCCTCCTCATCTCTGTTCTAAAGAGGTGTCCTTCCATTCTGTGGCTGTGCCCTCTAGTCCTAGAGTCACTCACTATAGGAAACACCCTCTCCACATCCACTACCTAGGCTTTTCAATATGTTTCAGTAAGATTCTTCCACAACCCCCCATCCCCACCCCGCCCAATCCCATTCTTCTAAACTCCAGCGAATACAGACCCAGGACCATCAAATGCTCCTCCTGACCCTCTCCAAAGCCAGTATATCTTTCCTTAGATAAGGAGCCCAAAACTGCTCACAATATTCCAAATGTCGTCTGCCCAATACCTTAAAAAGCCTCAGCATTGCACCCTTGCTTTTGTATACTAGTCCTCACAAACTGAATGCTAACATTGCGTTTGCTTTCCTTACCACCTGCAAGTTAACCTTCAGAGAATCCTGTACAAGGATGTTCAAGTCACTTTGTACCTCTGATTTCTGAGTTTTCTTATGACTTCATTCCTTCAACCAAAGTGCGTGACCATACACCTCCCTACACTATATTCTACCTGCCACTTCTTTGTCCATTCTCCTAATCTCCTAACCTGCTGAGTACCTCCAGCATTTTGCTTTTGCTCCAGATTCCAGCTTCTGTGGTCTCTTGTGATGACTCCAGATATAATTGGATTGGACAACACATTGTTAATGTGCATAATTAGGTTTAACTGAATCCAGAGCTCTTGCACTCACTACAAGTAAGATTGCTCACAATTAACACACTCCCAGAAACACGTTAGCTTCAGCAATTCCAGCAACCATTTCACTGTCTTTGCGACCAACAGGAGGTCTAATAACTGAGCAATTTTCTGTCCCCCGTCTGATCTGCTTACCTTACCGACAGTGCGTAAAAGTTTGGGGCATCGTGACTTTTCCTCAGAAGGTAGCTCCCGTCGTTGCCATTGGACAGGAGAAGGGCCTCAGCAGCGTGGCGAGACAGGTCGTAGTGATACCAGCTGTCCGAGGAGAAGCAAACAAGATTATTAGAAAGGGTATGAACTCTATATGGCTTTTTTTTTAAATTTAGGAGAGCCTCAGTTGTTCTGAATTATCTTGGGAGGAGAGTGCCGTAGTGATTGTTCATATAATCTGCATTTATTAAACTCGACAGTCAGCTTGTTTGACTTTGCTTGGCAAATACCTGGTTTGCAGTCAGTTATACACTCAATCACCCACTCCAGAATTTATTTTTATGGAGACAAGTAGTACCTTATGCAGGGATTCAACCCAAAATCTCAATAATTCCTCTCCCCCTCCCCACAAACCACAGAAGCATGTCCTGGGTGATGGGGGTCCTTAATAATAGACACCAGCTTTCTGAGGCACCACTTCTTTAGCTGTCTTGGATACTACTGAGGCCAGATGGAGCTGACTAATTTTACCATTTTCTGTAGCTTCTTTTGATCCTGTACAATAATACTACTAAATAAAATAAAACATAATAATAAATAAACAAGTAAATCAATTACATATATTGAATAGATTTTTTTTAAATGTGCAAAAAACAGAAATACTGTATATTAAAAAAAGTGAGTTAGTGTCCAAAGCAAAGTCCATTTAGGAATCGTATGATCAAGGGGAAGAAGCTGTTCCTGTATCGCTGAGTGTGTGCCTTCAGGTTTCTGTACTTCCTACCTGACAGTAACAGTGAGAAGAGGGCATGCTTTGGCTGCTGGAGGTCCTTAATAATGGACACTGCCTTTCTGAGACACCGCTCCCTAAAGTTGTCCTGGGTACTTTGTAGGCTAGTGCCCGAGATGAAGCTGACTAGATTTACAACCTTCTGTAGCTTCTTTCAGTCCTGTACAGTAGCCCCTGCATACCAGACAGTGATGCAGTCTGTCAGAATGCTCTCCACAGTACAACTATAGAAGTTTTTGAGTGTATTTGTTAACATGCCAAATCTCTTCATGCTCCTAATAAAGTATAGACACCGTCTTGCCTTCTTTATGACTACACCAATATGTTGGGACCAGGTTGGGACCTCAGAGATCTTGACAGCCAGGAACTTGAAGCTGCTCACTCTCTCCACTTCTGATCCCTCTATGAGGATTGGTATCTGTTCCTTCATCTTACCCTTCCTGAAGTCCACAATCAGCTCTTTCAACTTACTGACATTGCATGCCAGGCTGTTGCTGCGGCACCACTCCACTAGTTGGCATATCTCACTCCTGTTCACCCCCTCATCACCACCTGAGATTCTACCAACAATGCTTGTATTGTCAGCAGATTTGTAGATGGCATTTGAGCTATGCCTAGTCACACAGTCATGTGTATATAGAGGGAGTAGAGCAGTGGGCTAAGCACACACCCCTGAGGTGCGCCAGTGTTGATCGTTAGCGAAGAGGATATGCTATCACCAATCTGCACAGACTGTGTTCGCACATACAGGCTGTACATAGGCAGGCGTTCATAAGCTGGGCAAGACATGTAATTAACATTAACCTATCTTCAGTCAACACTTAATCACAACCTTGAAGTAAATAATTGAGAGGGTTTTAGTTAGTGTCAGGAGGGCCCTGAATCTTGACCCTTCCCCAGACAGCTCCTACAATAGCTGCACCCAGATTCAGTGTCATCATCAGCACTGTCTTGTACCTGCGATGCCGCTACAAGTAAAATTTTCATTGCTCCTGTGCATACATGGTTTTGTGCCTATGACAATAAACTCTGCTTTGATTTTGGATCTTAGAACATGCCAGTCATTGGTAACACCTTCGTGAACCACATTGCCAGCACCTTCAGAACGGGCAAGGTGGCATAGTAGAGTAACAGTTCGTGTAATGCTTTACAACAAAGTTCAAAGTACATTTATTAACAAAGAATGCATACATTATACAGCACTGAGATTCGTCTGCTTACGGGCAGCCACAGAGCTAGAAATGCAAAAGAACCCAATTTTAAAAAAAGGACCAACACCCACATCGCGGAGAAAGAGAAAACAAAAACAATAAAAGCAAGCAACAGCATTCCAAACCAAACCGAATCAGCAATCACAATACCGATCACATTCTCCTGTGACAGTGTGGGTTTCCTCACACATTCCAAAGCAGTAGGGGTTAGGGTAGTAAATTGTGGGCTTGCTATATTGGTTCCAGAGGCACTTGGCCATTGGTTCCTTTGCAGGTGTGACCCCTGGACTGTGATGCCCATTCACGGTATGTTTCGATGTACATGTGATAAACAAAGCAAAAGCCAATTGAATGGGTCAAAAGTCAGGTGGTCCATTTGCCAATATGGCCTCAATTTTGCCCTTGGGATAAATACCTACATTACTCAGCCAGCACCCCAAATTAACACTCAGCAGGTCTTGCTTCACTGCACCCACAGCTGTTGTGAACCACCAGTTAAAACTGGGTCTGGATACCCTTGGGACCCGGCAACAGAAAATGTCCCCAATCATCTTCAGTCGAGCAAAAGGTCTGTTCTAACTGGTGGAACAGTTAGCTGGTCGGTGGTGTGATGACATGCGCGTTGGACTTTGAGGCCAGTAGTCCCGGGATCGAATCTGGCCGGCTCCTTGCGCCCATTCGTGTCGGGTTGAGCGTCGAGCTAACAACTCAGCCTCAGAAAAAAAAAGACAAAGTGCTAAAGAAACGGCGAGGTTACTGCCAAAGCACCAGAAGGCACAAAGAGGAACTCAGCAATGGTGGGATAGTCATGGAAAATGGAAGCCAGAGAGTTCAGAGAACTGTCTGTAACCAAGTTTCCACGTCGGAGAAACTGTCAGCTGAAAGAGCAAAAGTCGCACTATTTGGTTAATTACCTGCAGGCTAGAGTAGATTTTAGCTCATTGCTCGTTGCTTAGAACTAGTGAATAGGTAAAGATTCACATTGATTTGCCTAGCTATGCTAGTTTCAGTCTGGGTTTAGAACAACAAGCACCATCTCACTGCACCATATCCTGCTGAGAGAATTTCCTGAAACTTAAATTACTAGCCTGTCCTACTAGCAGCAGCTCCAAACTCCAAGTTCAGCAAACTGAAGTGAGGGGCAGAGAAAGTTCATGCATCAAATTCAAAGTAAAGGCCCCCAGCTAGACAGATAGCTTGTTGTTGGAAGATATTAGTGTACCACAGCAAGTGATGGCATGGAAACCAATTACGGGAAATCCACGAACATAACTGAAAGTTACACTGACTGTCTCATTGGAAAAACCAACATTTCCTGATTACAAAACATCCAAATTTAATCAGTAAACTCAAATTTCTCCTCAGCCCCATCCTCTTTCATAACCTCTCCACCTCCTCCCCCCCCACCCACCCCACCAAGCACCTTGTATGGGTGGATTTTAAATTATACTGTATCTATGTTCCACCAAATCAAATCAGGAGGCTTGAAGAATTGCAGAAGTTCACAAACTATCAAAACCAACATTTTAAATGTTGCTTCTTGTTATCTCTACAGATACATATTAATAACAAAAATGTCATTGGCAAAAGAGCTCTACTGATTAAGGGTCTTAGTCTGGAATGTCGGCTGTGCTCTTTTCCATAGATGCTGCCTGGCCCGCCGAGTCCCTCCAGCATTTTGTGTGTGTTGTTCTACAGGAAAGCTTGTTTACTTTAATTATTTAGAGATACAGCACAGAATAGGCCCTTCCAGCCCACCGCTCAGCAAGCCACTGATTTAACCCTAGCCTAATCACAGGAAAATTTACAATGACCAATTAACCTACTAACCAGTAGGTCTTTGTTCTGTGGAGGAAACCAGAGCATCCAGAGGAAATCCGTGTGCACATAGGAAGAATGGACAAACTTTTCTTTTTAAATATAAAAGAACACCGGAATTGAACTCCAAACTCTGACACCCTGAAAAGTAGCATCACGCTAACCGCTACGCTACTGTGATGCCCCAATTTCACATGTTTTCATAAGCTAGACAGAGAAAAGCTGTTCCAATTGGCTGGAGTCATAGAAAAGTACAGCACAGAAATAGACCCTTCAGCCCATCTAGTCTGTGCCAAAATATCTAAACTGTCTAGTCCCATCGACCTGCACCCGGACCATAGCCCTCCATACCCCTCCCACCCATGTTCCGATCCAAACTTCTCTTAAATGTTGAAATCAAGCTTGCATGCACCACTTGCAGTGGCAGCTCATTCCACACCCTCACGACCCTCTGAGTGAAGAATCCTCTCCTGGTCCCCTCAAATATTTCAACTTTCACTCTTAATCCATGACCGCTAGTGGTAGTCCCACCCAGCCTCAGTGGGAGAAGCCTGCTTGCATGTACCCTACACCCCCCATACTTTTGTATAACCCTATCAAATGCCCCTTTAATCTTCTGTGTTCCAAGGAATAAAGTCCTAACCTATTCAATTTTTCCTCATAACTCAGGTCCTCCAGTCTTAACAAAATCCTTGTGAATTTTCTCTGTACTCTTTCAACCTTACTTACATTTTTCTTGCAGGTAGGTGATGAAAACTGCATTCAGTGTTCCAGATTAAGCCTCACCAGTCTTATACAACTTCAACATAACATCCCACCTGCAGTACTCAATACATTGATTTATGAAGGCCAATGTGCTGAAAGTTTTCTTACGACCCTATCACTTCCAATGAATTATGGGCCGGTATTCCCAGATTCCTCTGTTCTACCGCACTTCTCAGTGCCTTACCATTCACCATGCAAGGCCTGCCCTGGTCAATCCTACCGAAGTGAAACACCTCACACTTGTCTGTGTAAAATTCCATCTGCCACTTTCCAGCTCATTTTTCCAGCTGGTCCAGATCCCTCTGCAACAGTCCTCCTTGCTGTCCATTACACCCCAAATCTTGGTGTCATCCGCAAATTTGCCGCACCAGTTAACCACATTGATCCAGATAATTGAAATAGGTAACAAACAATGGACCCAGCACCGATCCACTAGTCACAGGCCTCCAGTCAGAGAGGCAACCCTCTACCACCACTCTCTGGCTTCTCCCACAAAGCCAAATACCTAATCCAATTTACTTCCTCATCCTGAATGGCAAGTGACTGAAGCATTTGACCAACTTGCCATGCAGGACCTTGCCAAAGGCCTTGTTAAAGTCCACGTAGACAGCATCCACTTTCCTGGTAACATCCTCGAAAAACACTTTAAGATTGGTTGGGCATGACCTGTCATGCACAAATCCATGCTGACTATCCCTATTAAGTACCTGTCTATCCAAATACTCATTTATTCAGTCCTTCCGATAACTTTGCCACTAATGATGCCAGGCTCATTAACCTATAATTTCCTGGCTTATTTTTACAGCCTTTCTTGAACAGCAGAACTACGTCAGCAATCGCCAGTCCTCCAGCACCAGATGTCAGTTATGTTGATTTAAATATTTCTGCTAAGGCCACTACAATTTCTGCGCTTGCCTCCCACAGGGCCTCAGGGAACATCCTGTCAGGCCTCGGGGATTTATCCACCCTAATTTGCCTCAGGACAGCAAATACCTCCTCCTCTGTATGCTGTGTAGAGTCCACAACTCCAGTGCAGCTTTGCCTCACTTCTGAGTCCATCTCCTGAGTAAACAGAGATGCAAAAATTCCATTTAAGATCTCCCCCATTTGTTTCCATACATAGATAACCATTCCAATCTTCCAGAGGACCAATTTTGTCCATTTTCTTCCTTTTGCTTTTAACATATCTGTATAATATCTTGGGATTCTCCTTCACCTTGTCTGCTAAGGCAACCTCATGCCTCCTGATTTCATCGAGTGTTCTTTTGCATTTCTTCTACTCCATAATCATCTCATCTGCTACGCACTTCCTTTTCTCCCTCACCCAGGGCCTCAGGTTCCATACACCTGTTATCTTTACTGTTTATTCTGACAGACATATACAAGCTTTGTATTCTCAAAACCTCACTTTTCAATGCCTCCCACTTACCAAGAACACCTTTGCCAGAAAACAGCCCATCTCAATCCACACATGCCAGATCCTTTCCGAGACCAAGTTTGACTGTATTTCTCCAATTTAGAATCTCAACCTGAAGACCAAACCTATCTTCTTTCCATATTTACTTTGAAACTAATGGCATTGTGGTCACTGGATGCAAAGTTTCCCTACACAAACTACAGTCATCTGCCCTGTCTCAGTCCCTAATAGGAGACCACTCTCTCGTTGGGACTTAACAATTTACAAAAATTATTGAACACATTTGACAAACACTATCCCATTTGTTCCTCTTACAATGGGAGTCCCAGTCAATGTGGACCCTACTATAACACCCTAATGTTTCTTGCAACAGTCTGTGATCTCTCAAAAAATTTATCCTCCCAAATCCTGCAGACTTTTGTGTGGTCTGGAAAAAAAAAACCCATTAACGTAGCCATAACTTTCTTATTCCTCATTTCTATCTCTAGAGCCTCACTAGACAAGTTCTCCAGTCTGTCCTGATTTAGGACTGCCGTGACATTTTCCCTGACTAGTAACATCACCTCTCCCCCTTTAATCCCTCTCGCTCTGTATCGAATGGAACCCCAGAATATTGAGCTGCCAGTCCTATCCCTCCTGCAACCAAGTCTCACTAATGGTTACAGCACCATAATTTCATGTGCTGATCCATGTCCTGAGCTTACTATCCTTCTAAGGGTAGTATTAATGTTCTTGTATTGACGATAAGAAGAATGGGGTTGGGTGTGTTTGGGGTGGGGGGGGGGTGAAGAGACAGAGCCAAGGTTAGTTAAGAGATTAGGCAAGAGATACAAGAGCATACATATACATATAGTTATACAGCAAGGAAACTGGTCTTCAACCCAGCTTATCCAGGCCAACCACATTGTCTACTTGAACTGATGCCAACTTGCCCGCATTTGGCCTATATCAGCTAAAGCGTTTCTATCCATGTACCTGTCTAATATGCATCTGTTCCTCTAGCATCTGTCTGTGTGATGACGTTACCCCTCAGGTCCTGTTTAAATCTTTCCCCTCTCACCATAGGCTTCTGGTCTCCAGTTTTAGTCTCCTTTACCCCAGGGTCAAAGACAGTGACTATTCATCTTGTCCATGCCCATCTTGATTTTAATAAACCTTTATAAAGGTCACTTCTGACCCTCCTACTCTCCAGAGGAAAAGATCTGCAACCTTTTCTTCCTGAAAACATCCTTGTGAATCCTTTCTGTATCTTTTCCAGCTTACTGGCATCCTATAGTTGGATACTCAGATCTGCACACAGTACTCCAACAACTCAATTCCCCTTTATGCAGAGAGTGACATGGGTCAGGAATTTACAGCCTGTAAGACTGGTGGAAGCAGAGTTGATGACATAATCTGGATGGGAATCTGCAGGGTACTGGGATAAAGTTGGGAAAATGAGACTGACTGGATTCCTCTCTCTAGAGAGCTAACAAGACACAATGGGCCAAATAGCTTCTTCCTGTTCTGCAATGAGTCCATAACAAGCCCCAAACTTGCACTACCACAGCTCAGTTACAGGATCCTGTTAGGTCAAGGGATAACCAAACTAATGGTGGGATCAGCTACAGTGAAAACATTAGTCATTCAATGAACACCAGGGTGAATAAGCAACCTGATCTATCCTCAATATTGAACCTGGCTGCACCCACACTTAGCAGGCATTGTTAAAAGCTGGAGAATTTGGCACTTAAAAATATTTCCCTTCAATTTATTTACGGCTTAACACATCAGGAAATAATTTTTAAAAAGCAACTTAAAGTGAACATATTCACAATTTAACAGCAAACCTGCACTATTAATAGCAAGTACCTTTTATTGGTGTAACAATAATTGATTTCATGCAAACATATTCAACAATGGAATCTCAAAACTTGTGAATGCTTCTGACTCTATTTAAAAACTGTACAGATGGCACAGCCCATAACAGCTAGCAATTTGCAGAATGACCAGACAGGTCACTAGTTCAATGACATGGTCAAAGATTCAGATGCAGAAGATCAAATCTTCTGGTTCGTGACACTGAGCCTAGTATCAGATCTGTCACAATCCCACTGAATGGTTAATGGTCACAGGCTCTGTTTCTGTCACATCTACCCCCAACCGGGAGCCCATTACCCTTACCACCCTGACTAAACCCACATAGACTCAGTTTAGCAAATTGTAATGTCCAACATATCACTCAGAGAACAGTACTTGTCCGTAACCTCCTTGTTACACCACACAAAAGCTAGCACACATCTTTCCATAACCATCACAATTAACAACGAGGTGGCACATCTGTAAAAGGGATTCTTAAGCCTCATCTAAACTGCATCTCCTATATAAAACCAGCAATGCAACTGGAAGAGATTGATCAAAATGACTTCAAAAGATTATAATGGAGATAAAATATTTATTTAAATCTACCTCATTATGGCCTGGCATCGTACTGACTATCTACACTGCACTCTCTTTGTAACTGTAACACTTTATTCTGCATTCTGTTGTTGTTTATCCCCTGTACCTCCTCGGTGTATCATTGTGAAGAAACGATCTGTATAAAAAAGCAAGCCTTTCACTGTACGTGATGATAGTAAACGTATACCGATTCACAGAAAGCTGCAGATGCTGGAATTCTGAAATAAAAATAAGCAGCAAATGCTGGAAACACATAGCCAGTCAGGCAGCATCCATGGACAGAGAAACTGAATTTGTGGTGCTTCATCGTAACAGACACTGCACTGATGGAGGAATGGACAAGCACTGGTCACAGACTGAATCAGAATCAGATTTACAATCACCGGCATGTGTCATGAAATATGTTATCTTTACGGCAGTAGTACAATGCGGTACACAATAATAGAGGAAAAAAAGAGGCAGACAGGATTAAAAAATAAAAGTGGATAGGGTTTTGAACAGGTTCTAAGGCTGAAACAGCTTCATAGCCCATTTTCTATAAGAAAGTGTATAAATACGTCAAAGGATATAAAAAAATGCAGGGCTACAAGAGAAAGAGAAGGCAGGGTCCGACTCCAGTGTTGCTTTAAAGAGCCAATGTGGAGACTCAGTTTTTAGTGGGTTTCCTCCCTGTTACAGAAACCTGAGATACCAACTTACTTTCATTAACAGTTTAGTGACACCACTGCAGAGCGACTGAGAGAGGGGAGGGGGCCAGATTGTAAGGAAGGAGCCCCAGTGCACTCCGACAAGTAGTGAATCACTGAAGACCCACAAAATCCATTACAGGGTGGAAATTAAATTCTGATAACAGTAAGACAAACAAGTTCATCACCCACCTCAGGTCAGGAGATTCTGATCGTTAGGTCTGGCAGAATCTGTACCCAGTGGTGGCTGAGAAACAAAACCTCAAAGAAACAAAGACTGAGGCAAGCAGCACTGTGCTGGCACTGAGTATCTTTCTGATTTTCAACAGGCAAAGAAAGAGGAAGCTGAGCCAAATATTTAAATACAGTCCGTGGAAAGGAGGGGAGGGCTGACTTCATCAGTTACAACAGCTTCACATAACAATTCACTGATTCCCATTCACACCTTTCCAATATTCTTTGTCACTATTCCATTTCACCCCGTCCCACCTGGCTGCATCATTCAACCTCCTCCACTTCCTGTTCTCTCACCAGCCCTTCCCATCTTCTCTCCTCCCCATCCTTTCTTCCACTGCACCTGAAAACCCCACATCTCAAACCGTCTCCAATTTTATTTCTTTGATCTGGACTATTAGGCATCCCACTGTAAGTGCTGTCCGTCCTGCTGATCAGTTCCAGCATTTTCCTCTATTTTAGCTTTTCAGTATCTTGCTTTTGAGAGGTTAAGGGGTGACCTATTATGAAAGATTTGGACAGGTTGTAATTATACAGATAGAATAATGTTGGAACAGAAGATCAGGTGCTAACACAAAAGTTGAACTGCCGCCTCTCAGTCCAAGAGAGGCGGGTTCAATCCTGATGTCAGAGTTTGCACATTCTCCCAGCAACCATCTGGTTTCATCCCAAATCTCAAAGACGCGCAGGTTAAGTGGCCATTGTAGACCACCCCGCTGTGTAGCCAAGGGGTTGATTTTGGGGGGGGGGGTTTGAAGGGTTGATGAGAATATGGGGAGGATAAAATGGGATTAGGGCAAATGGCTGCTTGACAGACAGCTTGGGGGGGGGTATCAAAGGTCTGTTCTATATTGTATCTCTCTATGACTGGTAATATATAGGGAGAAAACAGCTACAGTTCTCTGTTGCTGTAGATCCACAATTCTACACAACATCCTCTACCCTGAGATGCAACAGGAATCACTCCTGGTAACTAAAATGACGTTTCCTCCCTTTACGCTGTCTTACAAAGGAATCATTAACATTTCCAATTTTTACAATTTTGTGGGTAAGAAAAGGTTCCCAACACCCCAGGTTCAGCTGCAGAATCTATCCTGGTAAAACTCTCAAGCTGTTTCTCTCCCACTGAGGGCATCTCCAAGAGGTGGTGCCTCAGCCTTCACCATCCGGGAGATGCCCTCTTCTCTTTACTACCATCGGGGAGGGTGTACAAGGGCATGAAGACTCACACCCAATGATTCAAGGACAGCTTCTTCCTCTCTGCATCAATTTCTGAATGGTCCTCAAGCCCATGAGCATGGCCTCACTATTTCTTTCTTTGTACAACTTAATTTTGTAATAATTTTGTGTCTTCGCAAGGTCCTGCTGCCACAAACCATAAATTTCATTGCAGACAAGTCAGTGGCAATCAATCGGATTCTAAATGCATATGATTACAAAAACAGAGAAAATAAAGCAACTATCCAACTTTCAACCTAGTCAGGTGAAAAATAAACAGGCTGTGGGAAAGGACAACATACAAAAAGTGGATTCAAATTGAATGGGGTAAAATGGAACTATTAAATTAGACCGATCATTTGATCGAAACTCCAGAACACATGGAGACTCAAGACTGCAGATGCTTGAACCTGGAACAGCAAACAACCTGCTCGTGGAGCTTGATGGGTCAAGCACCATCTCTGGGGTGGGAGGAACAGTTGACATTTCCGGTTGAGATCCTGCATTAGCATTAAGTGGAGAGAGGAGATACGGGTTAGAGGTGATTGATGGAACAAAGAGGATGGTGAAGGATAAAGAATATGAGCGTTGTAGTGAGGGGATAGTGTGTCACAAGACTGGGTTGGATACTGTTTGAAAGCTGAGACCTTGGCAGATAATTAGGATGTACTCAGCCATCCAGTGTGCAATGCTGAGGTTGGACATTCCATTCCATCGGATTTCACCTTAATACAGAACATACAATTACTGACTTTTATGTACAATCTCAGCACATCATAGTATCACAGAAACCAGCCCCCTCTAAGGCCTCGGTAAAGCAGACAGCATACTCAAAGACTCCACCACCCCAGATATTCTGTCTTCTCCCCCCACTCCATTCCTGATGAGGCAGAAGATACAAAAGCCTGACGGCACCTACAATCAGGCTGAAGGACAGCTTCCGTCCCACTGAGTGATCCCTTCGTACGATGAGATGGACTGTTCACCTCGCAGTCTACCTTGTCTTGGCCTTTACACCTCATCGTCTACCTGCACTGTAACACTGTACTGGGCAGTTTGCTATTGTTTTCCCATGTACTACCCCAAATGCACTGTTGTGATGAAATGATCGATATGCTTGGCATGCAGAACTGTTTTTCACTGGCCCTCAGTGCATTCGACAATGATAAACCAAGATCGGTTAATTAGTAAACCCAGTTGACCAATACAAATGGTGGCAGATTAATTACATTAAAAATACCCAGTGGAAAATGCATCTCAGTTTTGGACCAATTATGAAAGAGGAAATAAGCAGTTATTTTAGTATGTTAAATCGAGTTGCAGCAACCGAGAGTTCCTTCCTTCTACTTAGTCATCTCAACTCACCCAAGTGCAGCAAGTTTTGAACCCATAGCTCACAGCAGACGCAGGTTTTACTTCTGTACAAATGATTTCTTTGCAACTTTTGCAGATCATATGTCCCCATGCCTCTGCGGGGAGATTCACAGCGAGGTTGTACCGAGTGGCCCCCCCCCCCCCCCCCCCGTGCTTCCCGCAAGTTGCACAAGTTAGATGAACCTGAAAGCAGAGGGGCTTTTTCAAAGTCAAGGAGAAACTGGAAAAAGACTTAAAAGGGATCTGAGGGACAGCTTTCTTCATGCAGGGGATAGATACATGAAATGAGCTGCTATAGAAGGGGCAGAGTTGGATTCAATTATAATGTTTAAAAAATACTTGGGTGTAAATCTGATTCTGAAACATTATCACAGGCTTATATGATGTGACATTTATGGTTTTGCGGCAGCAGTACAGTACAAAGACAAAAATCACTACAAGTTACAAAAATAACTGTCATGAAACAAAAGTAACAACATGACATTCATGGATTCAGAAATATTATGGCTGAGGGGAAGAGGTCATTTCTAAGTCACTTCTGACTCCTGTACCTCCGTAAGGAGAGGAGGGCATGTCCAAAGTGCTGAGGGTCCTTAGTGCTACCTTCTTGAGATGTCGGATCTTGAAGATACTCTTAGGGGCAGGGAGGGGTTACCGGTGATAGAGCTGACTGATTCTACAACCCGCTGCAACCTCCTGTAATCACGCACATTACAGCCCCTATACCAGGCTGTGGTGCAACCAGTCAGATTGCTCTCCACTGGACAGTACAGAACTTTGTACGAGTCTTTGGTAACATATCAAATCTCTTCAGACTCCTGATGAAGTAGAGCCACTGGGGCACCTTCTTCATGATTGCATTAATGCATTGGGCCCAGGATGAGTCTTCTTAGACGCCCGTGCACAGGAGCTTGAAACTGCTGATCCTTTCCACCACTGATCTCTCAGCGGTGTGTGCGCTCTCCCAACTTCCTTGGGCTCGCTGACACTGAGCACGAGGTTGCTGTTGCGACACTAATCAACCAGCTGAGCTATCCCACTCCCGTTCAGCTCCATGGAACAATCTGAGATTCTCAGATGACAATAGTGTTATTGGCTATTTTGTAGCAATGAATACGGAGAGCGCGGAGCAGTGGGCTAAGCAGGTGTCCTTGAGGTGTGCCTGTATTGACTGTCCTGAGATGTTATTTCTGACCTACACTGACTGATCTCTGGATAAGGAAGACCAGAATCCAGGTGCAGAGGCCCAGGTTTTTGAATCTTGGTCATCAGTACAGAGTAGATAATGAGATTGAATGCTGAGCTATGAATGATAAACAAGTGATGCAGTAGAGAGCCAGTGCGATTATGTAGACTTTTATGGTGACAGACAAAACGAAGGGGGTCCAGGTCCTTGCTCAGCAAGAGTTAACTGAAGATGGAACTGACCTCTCAAAGTATTTTGTTATGGTAGATCTGAATGCTGCTCTTTTTGGGCTCCAGTGTCATTGCTGCTTTTTCGACACGGCTGGAAATCCCAGACCACAGCAGAGAGAGCCGGAAGTTTTGAAACATTCCACCCAAGGCTGGCTTAAGGTTTCAGTACGTGGCAAGTACACCATTTTTGTTCTGATGGTGGCCTTCCGTAGGATGTAACTGGGCTAAAATTGCCTGTCATGAATGCCACTGATCTATCCTTCAGTAAACTGTGGATCTCCTGGTTCATCCAGGGCTTCTGGCTTGAGAGGACTTGATATATCCAGCAGACACACACTCTTCCATATGCAGGTCTCGAAGTGGGTGACGGCTGTGGCATATTCATTTAGATCTGAAGACAAATCCCTTCCCGTGACCCAATCCACTGATTCAAGGCAGTCCTGTAAATGCTCCTCCACCTTCTTTGACTATACCCTTGCAGTTCTCACCACTGGTGCTCTGTCCTCAGTCCCTGCCTGGACGGCTGGAGTAGAATTACAACCAGGTGATTGGACTCACCAAAGTGCAAGAGCAGGGTTGCATGGCAAGTGTTCTTGGTGGTGTAACAGTGATTGAGTGTGTTGTCTCCTTGGGTTCTGCAGGTGAAGTCAGTCTGAGTTCTTCAGGCTGGCCTGGTTAACTTCTCCATGCCTACGAGCCACAATTTTTATGCTCTTGTTGAAGTATTACCTTTGGTCAGCAGGCAGGATATAACCAGGCAATGCTTCCAGATCATCTTTGGATATTTTGCATCCAGGTCAAAGAACCAGTTGGGGCCCAGATTAGATCTCATTGTTCCCTGCGGGATGCCATCCCATTGGGCATCACCATGGTGCAGTTGCTACCTCAGCACCAGCAGCCTAGATTCAATCTGGACCTAAAGTAAAGTAGCAGAGTTGGAACACCCAATCAGCTGGAGGAACTTCGCGCAGAATCTGTGAGGGGTGGGGAGGACTTACCAGTGCTCCATACTGGCTCTATATCAGTAACCTCATTGAACACCGACCCAAAATGTGCTCCCAAATCTCTGAAAATGTACTGTGTCTACATAGGGTTCCTTTAAGAAATGGATTGCATCATCTTGATACACCATTGTATCCAAGCACTGCAGTTTAATCATGAGTCACTGCCTTCTGGTGGTTTCACTTGACTGTGAAAATAACACAAAAGGGAAAACAAAACAAGCATTACACAGATGTCAAGCATGAGATAAGCTCAGGGGTGGGGCGGGGGGGGGGGGGGGGGGTTGTATCATCGTGATCTGAAGAAATGAACAAGTCATAGCCAGCAAGATCAAGTGTAGCAATCATGGAGTGGCTCTGAGGACTGGAATATCATAGCCACTATGGGACCATAGCCGAGAGATGGGCTGGTTTGGTAGCTCAGCAGTCTGGGGTACAGATGCTATGGGCGAGACAGAGGTGCAGGGAAGTGAGGAGGGCTGTAGCCTTTTTGATATGGGATGATGCAACAGCAGTATTTAGAGATGATATTCTTGGGTAATTGTCCAGCAAGGCCATATAGGTAGAAATTAGAAACAAGAAGTTGTTTCTGGGGTGTATTATAGACTCCCCCCCCACCCCCAATTCAACAGGAATGTAAGTAACAGGTATGTAGAAAAATTGCTCATTAGGTGTAATAATAATATCATACAAGAGGGAGATCTAAATTTTCTTGCTATTGACTGAACTACTCAGTGTTAAGGATCTGGATGGGGTGGAATTTGTGAAATGTGTGCAGGAAAGTAACTGAAAAGGTCAAGAAAAATCCAAAGAGGTTCTTTGGTTATATTAAGAGTAAATGAATGACTAGAGAGATCAGCAGGGCCACCTGTGACTTGAGCCACGGGGAATGGGTAGCACTTTTAAAGAACATTTCTCCTTGGTGTTTACCTAGGAGAAAATCAACTACAGGAGGAAGAAGTTGGAGGTTCATGAGCAAGTCCTCATTATGGGATCAGAGGTGGAGAGGATTAGTAGCTTTAATTCCTTGGTGTTAACACAATGGAGTATCGTTGCTGGCACCAGCATGTATATGCCGTCACAAAGAAAGCACGACAGTGCCTCTACTTCCTTAGAACTTTGCAGAGAGGTGGTATGTCACCAAGAACTTTGAAAAATGTCTAGATGCACAGTGGAGAGTATCCTAAGTGATTGTACCATGGCCTGGTGTGGAAACACCAGTGCACAGGAACGGGAAGACTACAGAAAGTGGTGGACAGAGCCCAGTCCATCAAAGGCAAAGTCCTTCCCATCACTGAGTACATTTACATGGACAGCTGGCACAAGGAAGCAGCACCCACCATACAAACCATGCTCTCTTCTCCTTATACCATTGGGCAAGTAGTACAGAAGCCTTGGGTCTCACGCCACCCTTTCAGGAACAGTTACTCTACAACCATCATGCTTCAGAACTAATATAGATAACTTCACTGACCACAACTCTGAACTAATTCCATGACCTGCAAATTCTCTTTCAAGGGCTCTTTTACAACTCAATTTCTCTGTATTTTTTTTATTACACAATATGTCTTCATTTGTAAATAGATTTCAGCCTTTCTTAATGTATGGCAGTTCCTACATTCTATTACATTTCTTTATTTTTCTTCAAATGCCTGAAAATTAATCTCAGGGTTGGCACTTTGATAATAAATGTACTTTGAACATTGAATTCTATTTGCTCTAGAGAAAAGGCAAACTAGTGAAGATGTTTTGCAGGATATTTGTATCAGCAGGGAGGAGATATTTGCAGCCTTTCAGCTGATTAAGTTGGATAAATCCCGAGGACCTCTCTGAGTGCAACCTTGGACTTTGTGGAAGGTTAGAGGAAACTGCAGAGGACCATGTGGATATTTTGCTTTGATTGCCACTGGTGAAGTTTCTGAAGACTAGAAGATGGTTAATGTTGTTCTGTTTAAAAAGTGTAGCAAGGACAAGTCCGGTTTGCTGTAAATATCTTTCCACTCCCCTTCTCTACCTCCCTCTCTTATTCTGTGGTCCACTGTCCTCTCCCATCAGATTCCATCTTCTTTAGGGCTTTGATCACTTCCACCTGTCACCTCGCAAGCTTCACACTTCTCCCTACCTCCCCCACCTGCCTATCATCCCTCACCCATCACCTGCCACCTTTTATTTAGTGATTACAGTGCTGAATCAGCCCTATGAGCCGCACAGCCCAGCAACCCCCCATAAACCCCAACTTAACCCCAACCTAATCACGGGACAAATCCCAGCGACCAATTAGCCTACTAAGCAGCACACCTTTGAACTGTGGGAGAAACCCGAAGCACCCATGTACAAGCTCGTTACAGAGGACACCGGGATTGAACAACCGTCACCCCGATCGGTAACTGTGCCTTGCTAACCTCTACACTACTGTGGCTATGCCCTCCCTTCATGCTTTTCCTCCACTTTTTTTTAAAAAAATATACTGGCCATCTCCCTGCTAGCTTTCCAGTTCCAATGGAGGGTCTTGACCCGAAATTTTGACTGTCCATTTCCTTTGCTGGATTGCAAGTTCCTCCAGAGTTTGTGTGTTGCAACTAATAGCCAGGTAATCTTAAAACAACTGATATAAATCTTAGCAGTAATCAATGGTCACAACAATGTGTCACACCATTCTCATACATCCAATAAATGGTAAGTTATGGATTGCAGGATGTAAAATTGCAAGGAGTTATAAACAATATTATATTCTGCTTCAGAATTAACCAGACCAAAAGTTCGTTTGTACACACACGCACACACAAAATAAAATTGCCAATTTCCATTACTCCTGCAGGCAATTCACGAGTGAAGCCTTTGACACTCACTAGCTCTGCTAGGGTAATCTTTACTACCTTTTCCTGGACCGGACACTGTTTCCTACACTACTGAGATATGCTCCTCAATGAAACTACTAACATGCAAAGAAGAATCACAGGTAGAAAAGAAAATGGCAGATTATGGAACTAATAAATAACTGGGGAAAAGGGAATCAAATGAAACAGCAATCCAGAACTTCCCCTTTTATCTTCAGAATGTTTTTTCCATTATGACACTTCCTCACATTCACTGAACATTATGCAGTTTCAGCTAAGTACATTGGAAAAGTGCCTGTTCAAATTCCCTTTGCAACAACAATGAACTACACATAAAAAAACACGTACAAAATGGAACAAAGCTCTTGATATTTAGGGCCGAGTGGCATTTTAGATACTTGACAACAAGGTACAAAATCTCCACAAGGGAAACAGAGGGACAGAAAGAGGCAGTCACACAAATTCTCAAAGTTCAGATTAATTTTATTATCAGAGGACTTGTATGTCACCACATACAACTCCGAGATCCATTTCTCTGCGGGATACTCAGCAAATATATGGAATAGTAACTATAACAGGATCAATGGAAGATAAGCAAGAACACGACAAGCTGTGGAAGTGCAAATATAAATTAATAGCAACAAATAACAAGAACACGATAAAAAGTCCTTAAAGTGGTATCATTGGCTGGGGGACCATCTCAATGGATGGGAAAGTGAGTGTAGTTATTTCCTTTTGTTCAAGAGCCTGATGGTTGAGGGTTAGTAACTGTTCCTGAACTGGGTGGTGTGAGTCCTTAGGCTGCTGCACTTTCTACCTGACGGCAGCAGCAAGAACAGATTTATGGCTTAGGTGGCAAGGACATCTGATGATGGACGCTGCTTTCCTACAACAGCATTCCATGTAGATGTGCTCAATGGCTGGGAGGGCCTTACCCATGATGTACTGGGCTGAATCCACCACCGTTTGAATCCTGACGAAGGGTCTCGGCCCAAAACGTTGACTGTTTGTTTCCACTGATGCTACCTGACTTGCTGAGTTCCTCCAGCTTGTTGTACGCGTTTATATAGAGTGCAAATGAGGCAAGGCGTGGAGGGGGCAGGAACTAGAGTGGGGCAGAGTGTGAGAGCGAGGAAGAGAAGAAAGTAGGAGAGGGAGTAAGAAAGAAGGAAAAGCACCTGATCAAAAGGCTGGGACTGTTTCCCCAAGAGCAAAGATGGCTGAGGTTTATAAATCTTGAGGGCCAATAATAATATGGATGGTCAAAATCTTTCTTCCAGGATAGGAGAGTCTAAAGCTAGAGGGCTCAGGTTTAAGTTGAAAGGGGAAAGATTTAACGTGGATCTGAAGGGGAGTTTTCCACAGAGAGACTGGTGTGTATATGGAACAAGCTGCCTGAGGACGTGGCAGAGGTGGGTATAATTTCAATCAGATCAGAGTCCGGGTATAGGAAAGAAGTGGCAGACCCTGGGGTCGGTCATCGGTGTCAGTGCAAGATTTCTATGGTCCTGCAGCGATGAGCTACTTGGCCTGACATCTGAGTTACAGATGCCTGAACTGTATTAGCTGTGGATATGTCACACATATAACTTTGAGTCAAGCAGACTACAGAATAGTTCAGTGTACAGACACCACAGATGGACAGTGTGGCAAGACGGGGCAAAGGGCTGAGGTAAACTCCAGCTGCAAGAATGACTTCAACTTCTTCATTTTACTCTGAGCTGCTTTAACCGATTAGTTAATGAAGACCGTCCACTCAACTTCCCTTTCTGTACATATCCGCCCTCCTGCAACATTGGTCAAGAACTGTCTGGATTGCCATTTATTGTCTCAAGGCACTTATTCTTGCTTGCACCCCCATGGATTCTGCCTGACACACCGAGTATCACTGATATGCTCAGCTGTTCAAAAACCTTCATCTGCGGTTTTTATTCCTACACTGCAGGGGTGTCAAACTCATTTTAGGTCATGGGCCAGATTGAGAAAAATGTGACTTCATGCGGGCCAGATCAGTTGTGCACGTGCGCGTTCTCCCACAGCTTTCGTTGCCTTCATTTTTTCAACCTGCTCTCATGTGTCTCAGTCTCTGCTATATCTAAAATAGTTTCACTTTACGAATTTCGTTTATTATGAAGCAGATTGCCTAGCAAGCATTCTTTTTATGATTGGTGTTAACTTACAGACGTAGATTACAAGAAAGTAGGCAACGAGAAAGAAACAATGCTATTTCGGCTAAGATTGTTTTGGGAGCCATACCTTTTCCATTAATAAACCATTTGAAATCAAGCATTAGCAAACACAAATGTAGACCTAACGCAGGGGTGTCAAACTCAAATACACAGTGGGCCAAAATTTAAAAATTGGTACAAGTCAAGGGCCGGACTGGTTCAGCGTTTATTGCAAAACTTACTGAAATGAATTTATTACACATATTAACCTGGAACTAACAAAGCTTAGGTTATTGCCTACAAAAACAACATTGAACATTAAATAAATATAAAATCAGTTGCATTTATTTCTTATGGCTTTATCTGCAGCTTTTCCGGAGTAATTTCTAATGAAAACATTTTTCCTCTGTGATTCACACTAGTCTAAGCCTGATACTTGGCATCTCATCTTGGATGCAAGTTCATCAATGTTTGGAGTCAGGCTCTGAGCTGAGGAAATCCTCAGAATTGAGTGAAGGTGCTCATCAGAAAGACGACTCCTGTGTGATGTTTTGTTTATCTTCATCAAAGAGAACAGTTGTTCACACAGATATGTGCTGCCAAACATAGAGAGCATTTGAGCAGCTTGGGTACGCAGTTGGGGCATTGTGTCGGGAATGAAACGTAGAAACTGTGCAGCGCCCACCGAGTCATACTTTGCCTTGAGTGTGTCACTACATTGGAGTTCAATCAGCTCCATTTGTATGTTGGTTGGTGCGCTTTCCACGTCAGCTGCAAATGGATTACTGAGCAGTTCAAACCTGCTTTTTTGGGCTTCAAAGTCGGCAAATCGCCGTGTGAAGTCGGCACCAAGTATGCTAAGTTTTTCAGCAAACTTTGCACGTGGGAACAATGCGGTAGAAACCTGCTCTTTCATAGTTTGGCAACACAGAAAATGGCTCAAGTTTTCTTGCTGCATCTGCGTCTCCCACAGGCGCAGCTTGGTTTTAAAAGCCCTCACTGCAGCGTACATGTCTGTGATCACACGACCCCGCCCCTGAAGCTGCAGGTTGAGCGCATTGAGATGGCTCGTGATGTCACACAGAAACGCCATTTCACAAAGCAACTTTTTAACCCGGAGCTCTGTTGTGTCTTTCCCTTTGCTTTCCATGAACTGACAGATCTCCTCACGCAACTCGAAACATCTTTTCAGCACTTTTCCTTGGCTTAACCATCGCACTTCTGTGTGATAGGGCAAATCATTATATTCTGAACCCAACTCCTCCAGAAACGACTTGAACTCGCGGTGATTTAAACCTTTGGCTCTTATGAAGTTAACTGCTCGTGTTATGGTGCTCATTGTATGTTCCATTTTCAAGGCTTTGCCACACAACGATTCCTGGTGTATGATGCAGTGATAAGCTGTCAGCTCACCTGCACCGTTTTCCTCCCGCATCTTCTCCCGGATCCTGCCCACCAATCCACTCTTTTGACCGCACATCGCGGGCTTCTGTTCCTTGTCCAGATGCTTGTATTTGTCGTGGTGTTTCGTTTCATAGTGTCGTCTTACGTTATATTCTTTAATTACAGCCACACCATCTCCGCACACAAGACAAACAGGTTTGACCTTTATATCTGCGAACATATACTCTGCCTCCCACCTGCCTTGAAAACCCCTGTTTTCAAAGTCCACCTTTCGTTCAGCCATTTTTGGGGAGAGGGATAGCTGAAAGTTGACCATACGTGACTAGCGCCATAAGGATGCTGATGAGAGAGTAAGGCAAGCGCGAGCAATGCACAGTGCATTGTGGGATTTGTAGTATTATTGGTGCATGCAATATACCAGCGGGCCAGCTCTAATAGAGAAAAAAATTATTCATTAATGATATTCAGGAAATAAACCAGGGAAACTGAATAAACACTAAAAACCCTGAAAACCTGGTACCTGAATAAACTCAGCATTAGCCATATCATACGCCATAGGCGCTTCGATTACTGGGGCCAGCTTTAATAGCAATTAGATATTATCTCGCGGGCCAAAGAATCCGGCCCGCGGGTCTTGAGTTTGACATATATGCCCTACAGTGTCCGTTCACTCTGCCATTGGGGGACGTGCCTTCACCTGCATGAACCCTTTAAGACAAGATGGTGTCACTGTAAGCCATGCAGCAAGTTAGCAGCTCCACGGTCCCAGGTTCAAACCCACACTCAGGTGTTGTCTGTGTGGAGTCTTCACATTCTTTCTGTGCCCCCTCCCATCCCAAAGACCTGCTAGTGGTGTAACTTACCCCTAATGCAGATGACTGGTGAAAGGGCGGACAGGACTTTTGAGTTTATTGTCATCTGTGTACAACAAAATGAAATAATGTTCCTCTGGAACATGGTGCACCCACACAACATACATAACAACCAGCACATAAACCAAAATATTATACTATAAACACATTCAAATATAGTTCAAAATGCACAAATAAAGTGCAGAACAGGTGAACAGTAAACAGCTCGCCATCGCAGTAATGGCAGAGTATTCATTAGTCTCGAAGTCTGAGGGAAGAAGCTGTACCTTGTCTCTCAGTGCTTGTCCTGATGCTTCTGTACCTTCTTCCTGATGGTAGTGGGTCAAGGAAATTGTGGGATGAGTGATAGGGATCCTCAACAATGCTTTGGGCCCTTTGCCTGCAATGCTCCCAGTAAATGACACAAATAAGACCATAAGATACAAGAGAAGAATTAGGCCATTTGATGCATCGAGCTTGCCCCGCCATTTCATCATGGCTGATCCATCTCCCTCTCAGCCCCAGTCTCCTGCCTTCTCCCCATATCCCTTCATGGCCTGACCAATCAAGAATCCATCAATCTCTGCCATAAATATACATAAAGTCTTGGCTTCCACAGCTGGCTGTGGCAACAAATTTCACAGATTCACAACTGTCTGGCTAAATACAGTCCTCCTCAGCTCCATTCTAAAAGGGTGCCCCTCTATTTTGAGGCTGTGTCCTCTGGTCCTCGACTCTCCCACCATTGGAAATATCCTCACTACATCCACTCTGTCAAGGCCTTTCACCATTCAATAGGTTACCCCTCATTCTTTTGAGTTCCACTGAATACAGGACCAGAGCTAGCAAACGCTCTTCATACAACAAGCCGTTCAATCCTGGAATCATTTTCGTGAACCTTCTTTGAAACTTCTCCAGTGTCAGCACATCCTTTCTGAGATAAGAGGACCAAAACTGCTCACAATACTCCAAGTGAAGCCTCACATTACATTACATTCTTGCCTTTATATTCTAGTCCTCTTAAAATGAATGTCTATTCTCCTAATCTATCTAAGTCCTTTCAGTTTCCCAAGAATTTTCTCTCTTGTAATAATTTCACATACTTCATGACCCCTGACACCTGGAACTTCCACCACACTGCTGGTGTCTTCCACAGTGAAGACTGATGCAAAATACTGATTCAGTTTGTCTGCCATTTCCATGTCTCCTATTACTACCTCTCCTGCATTGTTTTCCAGTGGTCCAATACACACTCTCGCCTCTCTTTTACAATTTATGTGTTTGAAGAAACTTTTGGTATCCTCTTTAACTTACCTTTGTATTGCATCTTGATAACTTTTCTAGTTGCCTTCTGTTGGTACTTAAGTACTCTAACTTCCACTAATTTTTGCTGTATTATATACCCCCACTTGTTTTTTAATGTTGGCTTTGAATTCCCTCGTTAGCCATGGTTGTGTCATCTTGTATTTTGAATACTTCTTCCTCTTTGGGATGTATATATCCTGTGCCTTCTGAATTGCTTTCAGAAATTCCAGCTATTGCTGCTCTGCTTTCAACTCTGCCAGTTTTCCAATCAACATTGGCCAACTCCTCTCTCATGCCTCTGTAATTCCCATTACTCCACTGCAATACTGATACATCTGACTTTAGCTTCTCCTTCTCAAATTTCAGGGTGAATTTGTCCATATTATGATCACTTGCCCCTAAGGGTTCTTTTACCATAAGCTCTCTAATCAATTCTGGTTCATCACACAACACCCAATCCAGAATAGCTGATCCCCTGGTGGGCTCAACCATGAGCTCCCCAAAAAAGCCATCTTATAGAAATTCCCCTCTTGGAATCCCACACTAACCTGATTTTCCCAACCTACCTGTTATACTGAAATCACCTCATGACTATTGTAACATTGCCCTTTTGGCATACATTTTCTATCTCCCATTGTAACCTGTAGACCACATCCTTACTACAGTTTGGGGTTCTGCATTCAACTCCCTCCACAGACTTTTTACCCCTGCAGTTCTTCAGCTCTCTCCACAATAACCTTCGAACCCTATATCACTTCTTTCTAATGAATTGATTTCACTTTTTACTAACAGAGCCACACCACCCCCTCTGCCTTCCTGCCTATGCTTTTGATCCAATGTGTTTCCTTGGACATTAAGCTCCCAGCTATACTATTCTTTTGGCCATAATTCAGTGAGGCCCACAACATCAGACTTGCCCATCTGAAACTGTGCTACAATTTCATTGACCATATTCTGTATACTGTGTGCATTCAAATATAATATCTTTAGTCCTGCGTTCATATTTTTTCGATTTTATCTGCCTTTTACATTGCATCTCATGCTGTTGACTGAGATATTGCCCTATCATCAGCCTCTCCTTGCCAGGAGTCTCACTACACACTGACTCTGTTTGTAAACCAACTACCTCATCCTCAGCACTGTCACTCCGGTTCCCATCCCCCTGCCAAATTAGTTTAAATCCATTCAATCAATTCTAGTCAACTTGCCCACAAGGATATCGGACCCCCTTGGGTTCAGGTGTAAGTCATCCCTTTTGTACAGGTCATACCTTCCCCAGAAGAGACCCCTGTCCCCTGCACCAGTTCCTCAGCCTGCCAACTCATCCTATTCTTACCCTCATGTGGTACAAATAGACCCCAATGATCCTCTTGGCAGTTTTTACTGTCCTCTGTGGGGTCTTGTATCTTCTGTACCACACAATGATGCAGCCAGACAGGACACACTCAATGGTGCTCATATAGAGAGTTGTTAGAATGGGAACAGGGAGCCTTGCAATTCTCAACCTCCTCAGAAAGTGTAGATGCTGCTCTGCATTCTTGACTAGTGAAGATGGTGTTGTGGATCCAGGCTAGACCGTCCATTACCTGGGAACTTAGTGCTCTTCCATCTTCATGGCAGAGCTATTGATGTGAAATGGAGAATGGTTAATGGTGCCTTCCTGAAGTCCACAACCATCTCTTTTGTCTCGGCCACATTGAGACTCAGGCTGTTGTTCTCACACCGCTTGACAAACCTCTATTTCCCTCTGTATACCAACTCATCATCGTTGCTGATGAGGCTGACCACTGTAAATATCATCAGTGAACGTGGGTTTGAGCTGAATGAGTCAGCAGGGTGAACAGCGGATGACTGAGCACACAACCCTTGGATATGAGGCCGCAACATTCAGCGTGACAGAGCTCGAGATGTTGCTGCCAACTCTGACAGAGGTCTTTCCAAACAGAAGTCCAAGATCCAGTTACAGAGAGGGGTGTTGAATCCCAATGAAGAGAGTTTACACATCATCCTCTGAGGCCCAATCATGTTGAACACCGAGCTGAAGTTGATGAACAACAGAATGGACACGTGACAGAGAACAGATTACAATGGGAGATACAATGATCCTTGTTTACTCTCTAATCCCTTCTGAAATTGAACATATTTATTAAAGCTCATCTTACTATTTCCTGCTGAGGAAACCATCATGATTCCAGCTATCCACAGAATGGAGCATCTCCTTCATATTATCTCTCATAGCATAGAAGCTGGTCATTAGGCCCATTGGCCCATTAATTCTATCCCAATTCTGTGAGCATTCCCTACAGTATCTGCCAACATTTCAGGATAAACCTCCCCTCACTCTCAGGTCTTGACATCATTCCTAACATGTGTGTCCAGAATTGGACAGACTCCTCAGAACTACCCAGAGAATTTTGTATAAACAATATTAATTTTCCAGTAATCCTTTGTTTATTCAGTACCATGGCCTCATTGGAAGATTAGCCTATAATACTCTATGATTATTTAAGGATCACTTATTTCTTCTCAGACCTTTTAGGAGTTGGATTTGTCATTTAAGCATTTTATCCTTATTTGCTGTTTTCCCAATGGTGTAAGCATTATAATTTATTGTTATTCTGTATGGTGTGATTAAATAAAATGTTGCATTATCAGTGTGAGTAAAATTGTCATGATCTTATTTCAGATTGCTCAAACTATGATTGGAGGATTATCCAATCAAATCAGTGCCAGTGTGATTACCCGCCACCACCTCCCCGGGTATATTATTACTATACGGTGCCAGCTGGGTCGAACCTGCGCTCAGTTGCTTTGCCTCAGAAGCCGATGGGTCAGAGACACAATTGGGCAAAAGGTTGATTTAAGGCTGATGTTCCAAGGTGATATCCAAAGAACCCTGCACATCTGGAGTGTCATGTGACACAAAACTGTGCTCTCTGATCAGGTGAGCTATGGAACTGTTGAAAGAGGAATTAGAGATGGAGTAATACAGCACAGAGACAGGGCCTTCAGCCCAACTCATCCATACTGAACAAGATGCATCGACCCCACATCCCTGTATGGTTTATATCCCTCAGAACCGGGGTTCCCAATCCTTTTTTATGCCATGGTTTAAACCAGTCTTATCAATATACCTATCCAAATGTCTTTTAAACACTAATTGTATCCACCTCTCTCACTTCCTCTGGCAGCTCATTCTATATACTTTCTCTCCATGTGAAAAAGTTACCCCTCAGGTCTCTTTTTAATCTTTCCCTTCATACCTTAAACCCAAGCAGTCCAATTCTGGACTCCCTCACCCTGGATTAGACTATGCCTGTCATGATTTTACAAACTTCTACACCACCCCCTCTGCCTCCTGCACTCAAGGGAAAATATCTTAACGTATCCAGGTTCTCTTTCTACCTCAAACCCTCCGGTCTCAGTAATATCCTTGTGAACTTTTTGTACCCTCTCTGATTTAATGGCATCAGATCTGAACATGGCACTCAAAATGCAACCTAACCAATGTCTTCCAAGCAAGAAGAACACCAATCTGCAGATGCTGGAAATCCAAAAAACACACAAAATGCTGGAGGAACTCAGCAGGCCAGGCAGGATCGATGGAAAACAGAAAACAGTCAACGTTTTGGGTCAAGACCTTTCATCAGGACCAATGTCTTGTACAGCTGTTAACATGGCGTCCCACCTCCTGCACTCAATTCCTACACTGTTTCAGCACACTTAGCAACAAACAAACAACACAAAATAACAACAAACTTCCAATCCCTCAGTTAATTTATTTCATAATGATTCTCTGACTTGCACCTGAACTTTGCCTGCACCGAAGTTCTGGCTCTGCTAATTTCATCCCTCTGGACATTTACTCTCTCCCATCACGTATCTGCGAGTGCTTATGCTTCAACACAGGAACAGACCAGCTGTTCATTTTCCTTCATTGGTATCCATGGGAACTTGCTGTATAGAAAATGGCTTCCTCAACATATGAGGAACAGCACAATGAAAGCAATCAATAGGCTGTTTAGTGATGGTTTTGTGAAAACGTTGAAGCTCAACTCCAATCCTAACTAGACCATCATATGTTCTTAGATGCCCCTCCATTCTAACAGTGACCAGTGATAGGGTCACCTGCAGTTCCTCACCTCTCCACTGGGATTTGGATCTAATGGGCTGGGGAGGGGTTCGGTGTAGATAGCAAATCATGGGCATTTGTGGCCAGAGTTATAGCACAGAAACTGACCCTTCAGCCCATTTAGTATGCTTTGACCATCAGTGTAATCCTACACTAATCCCATTTTGAAAATATTCTCCCCAAATTCTCACCAGCTCCTCTCAGATTCCACCACACATCCAGAGGCAATTTACAATGGCCAATCAATCCAGTAATCTGCATACCTTTGGGATGAGCGAGGAAACTGGAGCACCCAGAGCGGAACCCATTGTCACGGGGGGAATGTATGTACTCCATACGGAAAGGACTGCAGGTCAGGGTCGGTGGAGCTGGTCAAGCAAGGATCAGTGCTAAGCTCTGGTTTCTTGGTGCACAAGTGGCATATTAAGGTGACACAGCCCGGAAGGGTGCTTACTTTTAAATACAGCCCTCCTCTCAGATGGCATAGGAACCCCTGGTGAGGTTTCTCAGCTGGGGAATGGAATTTGTTATGGAGGCCCTTTCTGGGCTAAAATGTTTCACATCCCAAGGGTTTCTATTGCAATCAACCAGGAAACATAACTGTTGCCCATCATCTGGCCATGTGAAAGGCAGGTCACATGGTCTCCCCATCCACAAAGATCAACTCGTGATGCCGAGCTCAGGCTCAGCCAGCCAATCCAGGCTCATTGCTGGAAAGTGGGGTGTCGAGGCCCAATCTCTCCCAGGTTGCCGTAGGTTTCCAATCAGACCAACAGACAATGAAGGTACTTAAAGAAGCTCAAGCTGTGAAAACAACCCCTTTTAAAAAGAAAACAATTACCTATCCATATAGGAAAATGTATCTGTGAAGAAACCTCTTGCTTTAATAAACTTCCTCTTTCTGCTGCAGACAAATGTCTGCAAAAAACATAACGCTGTGCAAACCCTCATTCTGGAGTGGTGGTGCTTTCCCCTGTCTACCCGTGCTTACAATTCAATTCCGGCAGCTGTGCAAAATTGACTAGGGATTTATTAAGTACCGATAACCAGAATTCCTTACTTGGCTGTGAAACGCCTTTATTTAAGGTTAACACGTGGTCCTAGTAACTTGACGACTGACACCAGTACATATACAGTATCCTTGTGTCTCTCTCTACCTCTATGCTGTGCTCTCAATGTGGTCATGATCATTCCAGGGTTCAATCCAGTGTCAGTCTGGTGAGACATGACTACCGGTGACTGAACAAGACCGACTGCAGCTTCTGTCTCCGGGGTCTACCTGCTGACATCTGCTGGTGACTGATCAGGTCACTCTTCCCTGAATGCAGAGTCCTTGAGGCTGATGGCCAGCGATAGCAGGTATTGCAGATTTCCTTTTGCTCCAGATGTTATAATGCCACTCCCAAACCCCCACCTGAGCAAAAATGGCTTTGGGTGCCTGCATTTGATCCAGTTTAAATATGTTAAACAAATTCTCAGGTAGTCAAAATACTGTTGCAAATTCAAAATAGGGTTACATTTCAAAGTAGGGAAATATGAAGCTTTACCCAAACGGCTCTTTGTTGTTCAGACTAAGTGCATTATGATGCACGATATCATGAATCAGACAAGTCCAAGAAAATCTGTAGAAGCTGGAAATCTAAAGCAGCACACACAAAATGCTGGAGGAAATCAGCAGGTTAGGCAGCATCCATGGGAAAAGAGTGAACAGTCGACGTTTCAGGCCAGGACCCTTCATCAGGACTGGACGGGAAGGTGGAGAAGTCAGAGTAAGAAGGTGGGGGTGGGGTGGGGAAGGGGAGAAAGAAGGACAAGGTGGCAGGTGATGGGTGAAACCGGGAGAGGTGGAGGGAGTGAAATAAAGAGCTGGAAAGTTGATTGATGTCAGAGATAAGGGGCTGGAGAAACATAGAAAATAGGTGCAGGAGTAGGCCATTCGGCCCTTCAAGCCTGCACCGCCATTCAGTAGAACCTCCCTGCTCCTGTCCTCAAACCCTTTTTGCTGTGAATGCCAATATACCATTTGCCTTTTTCACCTTTTCAGCCTTTTTGCCTTTTCAGAAGGGAGAACAAGTCCTTCAGATACACAAAGAGTTTACATTTGTAGCCTCCTTTTATATTGTTCACTTAGAGGAAGTATCTTTAAGATTTTTCATGCAACAGCTTCTGACAAATAGTATTTCTAAATTCTGTAAGTACTTAACTTAGCCAGAATTGTAAATATTGTAAACCCAGAGTGCTGAGAAGCCTCAGAGGGTCAGGGGAAGCTAACCTTAGCAAATACCTGTTTCTATTTGCCTATCCGTTCATACAGTGTACGCATTTACAGGGTAATTGGTCCGCTCATGGCACTCCAGATAATTACACTTAAAAACTTCTGCATACGTGAACCACAAACTGTCTCTTTACTATACAATTACCTGGTCCCATTAACAGAAATATGGGTGTCCATAGATGTGACTTTATTGCCACCTCAAGATTGTTTAATGTCATTTCCAGTGCACAAATATAAAAAAGAATAAAATAATTGTTACTCCCAATCGAATGCAGCACAAAAAAAACATAATATAAATACACAAGATAGCCTCATATCTATGAACTTATTGTAAGTACATAAAGTAACGCTTGGCACCGGAGTTTCTGTACACAAGGTGTATCTGACAAGAAATGATAAGGTAGTGGTGGTGAGGGGGATTTAGGAAGGTGGAGGTATTGATTAGCCGTACTTCTTGGAGAAAGTAACTGTTTTGAGTCTGGTATGCTGGCATGTTTTTCCGGCACCTTTCTGCAGATGCCTTTAATGGCAGAGGTGGGCTGTGCTGGTGATGCGTTGGACAGTTTTAATTACCCCTTGTATAGTCTTGCTGTCCACTGCAGTGCAGTTTCCATTCCGTGCAGTGATGCAGCTTGTTGGGATGCCCTCCACCACGCACCAAGAATATAGTGTGTATTGATCTGTATGGCCCAGCTCTCTTCAGCCCCCTCAGAGGGCTGGTGGGCTTTCTCAATTGTGTTCCAGGACCATGAGAGGTTGTGGGGAGATGTACACTCCCTGGAATTTGAAACTGCTCACAGTTGCCACTGCTGAGTCACTAATGTAAAGAGTAATGTGAGTTCTCCTGAAATCGATAACCATCTTCTTTATCTTGTTGACATTAAGAGATTACTTGCTTGGTACCAGGCCTCGAGCTCTTCTGCGTCCTCTCAGGAGGCCACCTCGTTGTTGTTGGTGATGAGCCCCATCGCTGTTGTGCTACCGGTGAACTTGACAATGTGATTGCTCGGGTGTCTGGCTCTGCGCCTGTGTGTGATCAGACTGTTTGGCAGTGGTCCCAGCACACAGACTTGGGGTATCTGTGTTGAGGATGATGAGCAGGGAGGAGCAGTTGAGGTTTGTTGGATTGGAAGTCCAACACACAGTTACTTCTATCACTTCACATTTCTAAAGATCAAACATTCAAACTTCTCAATTTGCCAATTGCTATATATTTCACTTTTAAGAACCAGAGAAAAAAAAAGCTATAACCTTTCAGAGATGCCGTGAGATCAGGACCATTGGCATAGATAATGTTAATGCATAAAAGATTTACTCTGAATTAAAAATGCTTTACCACCTCCATGGGGTTGTGTATTTTGAGATCTGTGCACCTGCAAACCCTTCTTATCTGCACTGGCACACATCCTGTGGTTATGAGTATTGCAATACTGATATTTTGCAGAGAAGCAGGCCTTTGAGCCCAACATTCATGCGAACCAAAATGCTTTCCTGAACTAATCCCATTGGCCTATATCTCTCCATTTTTTTTCTTTATAAATTGGACCTTCAATTGTAAAGTATAATAGCCCATGGCAAATGTAAGCCTTTGCCAAGAGAAATGACTTAACCACAGTAATAGGACTAAAACAGCTCTTGCATTCATTTCCAGTCGTCGCCCCATTATAGGGAGGATGTCGAAGCTTTGGAGAGGACAGGAAAATGCTTTCCCAGGATGCTGCCTTGCATGTGTTACAAGGAGAGGTTAGACAAACTTGGGCTGTTTTTTTTCTGGAATGGCAGAGGCGGAGGGGGAAATCTAATAAAGATTTAGAAGATAATGAGAGACACAGATAGAGTAGACAGTTGGCATCTTTTTCCCAGGGTTGAAGTGTCTCACACCAGAGGGTATGCATTTAAAAGTAAAAGGGGTAACTTCAAAGGATGTGTGTGGGGCAAAGGTTTTTAAGAAAATATATAGTGTGGCAAGTGCTAGAAATTCATTGCCAAGCGTGGTGATGGAGGGAAATTCAAGAGGCTTTTAGACAGGCACATGAATCTGCAGAAATGGAAGGAAATGGACATTGAGTGGGCAGAAGGGGTAGAGTAGTTAGGCATTTGACTACTAATTTACTTTGACACACAACATGGGCCAAACAGCTTGTCCTGTCCTGTATTCTAAAAACACATATATTAGCCTACTGTTTATTGACTACAGCTCCACCTTCACTACTATCATTCTAAGTAAACTCATCTCGAAACTTCTAAACCTGGGACTCACCATCTCTCTTTGCACTTGGATTCCTAACTTCCTGACCAACAAACTATAACCAATAATAAGGTTAGGCAGCAACATCTCTGCCATGATTATCCTCAACATTAGTGCCCCCAAAGGGCTGCATCCTCAGCCCGATTCTACTCCCTGGTAACCTGTGTGGCCAGAATCTGCTTCAGCCCCATCAACAAGTTTGCAGATGATACTACCGTGGTGAGATGAATCTCAAGTATGATGAGCCAGAGTACAGAAGGAGATAGAGAGTCTAGGTAGTATGGTGTCATGACAGCAATCAACGTCAACCGAAAAAGTGCTAGTCATTGACTTCACAAAGGGGGATGAGAGGTCTTCAATGTTGTTTTGATCAAGAGGGTTGAAAGTGTCAAGTTCCAATGAGTGAACATCACTGATAGCCTGTCCTGACCCAACCAGGACACCATGGCCAAGAAAGCATAGCAGTGCATCTACTTCCGGAGGAAGTGAAAGAAATTTGGCAAGTTCCCTTTGACCCTCACTATTTTAAAAAAAAATCAATGTACTATAGAAAGCATCCTATTCGAACGCATCACGATTTGGTATGGCAACTGCTCTGCTTAAAACCTCAAGAAGCTGCACTGAGTTATGGACACAGCACATCATGGAAATTAACATCCTAATGGAATGTCTACACTTTGCTTCCACAGAAAAGCAGCTAGCATAATCAAGACCCAACTAATCAAGACATTCTCTCTTCTTCCCCCTCCCTGGGTAGAAGAGATAAAAGTCTGAAAACAGTTTAAGGATAGTTTCTATCCTGAAATTATAAGCCTATTGCAATTTGCCTTTCACCACAGTAGGTTTACAGCAGACACAATCTCAATGGCTCTTCACATGCCCTTGGATCACCTGGATAATACAAACACCTGTGTCAGGATGCCATTCGTCGATGAGAGCTCAGCATTTAACGCCATCATTCCCACAGTCCTGATCGATAAGCAGCAGAACCTGGGCCTCTGCACCTCCCTCTGCAGCTGGATCCTACACTTTCGAACCAGAAGACCGCAATCTGTATGGATTGGTAATATCTCCTCCTATCCAATGAGTAACAATGGTGCACCTCAGGGCTGTGTGCTTAGCCCACTGCTCTACTCCCCCTATACTCTTGGTACAGCTCAAATACCATCTATAAATTTTCTAATGACACAACCATTGTTGGCGGAACCTCAGATGGAAATGAGAGGGTGCACAGGAGCGAGTTATACAGCAACAACCCTGTATTCAACATCAGAAAGATGAAAGAGCTGGTTGTGGACTTCAGGAAGGGTAAGATGAGGGACATGACCCAATCCTCCGAGGGCTCAGAGAGAGAGAGAGAGAGAGAGAGAGAGCAATTTCAAATTCCTGGGTGTCAAGATCTCTGAGGACCTAACCTGGTCCCAACATATCAATGCAGCTTTAAAGAAGGCAAGACAGCAGCTATATTTCATTACAAGTTTGAAGATATTTGGTTTGTTACCTAAAACACTCCAAAACCTCCATAGATGTAACGTGGAAGGTATTCTGACAGGCCACATCACTGTCTGGTATTGGGAGTGGGGAGTGGTGCTACTGCACAGGATTGAAAAAAAGCTACAGAAAGTTGCAGAATTAGTCAGCTCCATCTTGGGTACTAGCCTCCATTGTATCCAAGACATCTCCAGTATCTCAGAAAGGCAAAGTCCATCACCACCCAGGACAGGCCCTCTTCTCATTGTTACCATCAGGCAGGAGGTACAGAAACCTGAAGGCACACACTCAATGATTCAGGAACAGCTTCTTCCCCTTGATCATACGATTCCTAAATGGACATTGAACCCATGAACACTACCTCACTTTTCTTATATTTTTTCTGCATTGCGCTGTTTTTTTTTAAAAAAAACTATTTTACATATATATTTACTGTAATTGATCTACTTATTTTTTTCTTTCAATATCATGTATTACATTGAACTGCTGCTGCTGCTAGGTTAATAAATTACACGACACATGCCAGTGATAATAAACCTGATTCTGATTCTATTTAATAGGCTTCTACAGTGATAAGACGGATGCTTGACCTCACAATAAACACAAAGTACACTGCAGATTCTGTGGTCAAATCAAGACATACAAACAAGCTGGATGAACTCAGCAGGTCGGGCAGCATCCATTGAAAGGAGCAGTCAGCGTCTCAGCCCTAAACATTGACTGCTCCTTTCAACGGACGCTGCCTGACCTGCTGAATTCATCCAGCTTGACCTCATAATGAAGCCTTACATCACACTGCACCTTCTCTGTAATCATAATACCTTGTTCTACATTTTGTTATTGTTTACCTTTACTTCAATGAACTGTTGTAATGAAATGATTACATGGATGACACACAAAACAAAGTTTTTCCACAGTACCTAAGCTTGATAGACTAATTTATCAATAACTGGCCTTGTTTTCCTCCCCACTGATGCTGCCCGAGGATATCTTACAGTCAATCCGGTGTTTGCATTTTTATTACTTTGGTCAATACCCTGAAGCCCTCAAGTGCTCCTGAACAGCTGGGGCTATCCAAGTTTTGTTGCAGTGCCTTAGTGTTTGCCGAGCACACAATTCCCTTGCTTACA
Organism: Hypanus sabinus; assembly: GCF_030144855.1. Taxonomy (NCBI): domain Eukaryota; kingdom Metazoa; phylum Chordata; class Chondrichthyes; order Myliobatiformes; family Dasyatidae; genus Hypanus; species Hypanus sabinus. The sequence continues at coordinate 159,443,150 of NC_082708.1, read as the reverse complement.
TCTATTGTTATCCAAAAAAAACTCGTTTAGAATTCTGCTAATCTAACTCTCATGTATGATGAATGATAGTTCTTTATAATTATTTGACAGTTGTCTTTGGGACCCATGGTTTCCAAAATCCCGATAACTAACTTAAATTTTACTCTCCCAGGGTGAGTTTTGAACTTCAGCCTCTGGATTCCAGGTCCTTATTCTAACTGCTGCACCACTGCTATAATCACACCTGCTGTCTGAATTCACCTCCAATTCCTCTGCCATGTAGCACAGGTGGCTGCACCAGTTCCTCCTCAAACAAAGGGACTTCCCAAACAAAGCTGGAGGTTAGTTGTGTTCCCGTTAGCAGTGAGCATTTACGCTAGCTGCACTTACTGTCTGACCAGAGACCAGGGTCGTGAGCTCCAGCAAGAAAAAATATTCTTCCTCTCAGCTGGGGGATGGGACTGGGAGGAGGTAACAGGTTCCTGGACAGTGAGAAGACATCAGGCGTCTTGAAGAGCAGCCCCAGAGTGGCCCTTGGTCTTTTACACAGCTCACAGATCCATAGTGTTGTTTACTCAATGTCATAGAATCAGCATTGTCCAGCTCTTTGGCTCACAATGTCCATGCCAACCATTTTTTGAATTTCTAGCCTAAGCTCGTTTGCCCACCCATTTGTCCTCATTTCTTTCTGTACCTCACCTAATTAATTGTCTGTCTGATTGTCTCTTAAACATAGTAATTGCATCAGATTAAATCACCTCCTCTGGCACCATGTTCAGGATATATATTACATCTTCCTACCTTTAATCAGTCTCAAGTTCCAACTGCTTTATTCTTCTCCTGTCTCTCCTTCACTGTTCTATTTCTCTTTATCCAGACTCACTCAACCTTCCATGATCAATAAAGCTCTTAAAAGTGGAAGGTATTTAATTTTCCCTCCTGGAAGTACCTGTATTGTTTACTTAGAGTACCGTGTAGCGTTTTGGTAACCTTGTTAAAGAAATGCATCATTAATCTGGAAAGAGTTCAAAAATGATTATGAGAATGTTACCATTGGGAGAGAATGGGCAGGCAAGGACAATATTCATTGGAGACTGAAAAATAACTTTATAGAAGGGTATAAATCATGAGGGGTATAGAAAGAGTGAATGAGCAGTTCTCCCCCCCCACCCCCAAGGAAAGGAAACCAAGAACAAGGAGGCATAGATTGAAGGTAACTCAGCAGGTCAGGCAGTACCAATGGGAAAGAATGGAACAGTCAATGTTTTGACCTGATACCCTTCTTCACAAAGGGGAAAGAATAAAAAGGGGGGAAAGAGGGTAAGAAATTAGAAAGTGATAGGTGAAGCCAGGCGGGTGGGAGAAGAAGGAGTCTGACAGGAGGGGAGAGTGGACCATGGGAGATAAGGAAAAAAAAGAAGGGAATGAGGGGGAGGGGCAAAGCAGGTGAGGGCAAGAGGCTAGAGTGAGGAATAGAAGAAGAGGGTGGGGGAGAGAAAATAAAATCAATGTTCATGCCATCAGGTTGGCGGCTACCTAGACGCAATACGAAGTGTTGCTTTTCCACCCTTTATGTAGCCTCAATGTGGTAAAAGAGGAGGCCATGTATTGACATATCAGAATGAGAATGAGGAATGGAATTAAAATGGTCGGTCACTGGGAAATTCCACCTTTGACAACTGGTGCAGATGTGCTCGACAAGCCAGTCACCACATCTAAGTCCTAGCTATTTTCTCTTCTCCCCTCACCCATCGGCAGGAGATACAAAAGCCTGAGAGCACGCACCACCAGGTTCAAGGACAGCTTCTATCTCACTGTTAGCAGACTCTTGTATCACAAGATGAACCCTTCACATTGCAAGCTACCTTGTTGTGGTCTTGCACTTCATTGCACTGCACTTTCTCTGTAGCTTTTACACTTTATTCCGCATTGTTATTGTTTATTCTAGCTCAATACACTGTGTTATAATTTGATCTGATTGAGCAGTATACAAGACAAGCTTTTCACTGTATCTTGGTACGTGATAAATTTAAACCAGCACATGGACAGGAACTATTTTGTGGGATTAGCTTAGGTGGACACCTTCTCGGCATGGATAAGTTGGACCAAAAGCCCTGTTTCCATCCTGTATTACTCTAGGACTCCAATTACTTTAATCCTTGCAGCCTGCAAGGACCATTGTCCAGCATAACCCTGGGAAGCTGCTAAGCTCACCTGCTAAAATAGCTAAAAACTGACATTGAAAATTCACTGTTCCAGGAAGTGTTTCTGCATAAGAGAGCCAGATGATCAATGGGCTCTTGCAGAAATGATGTGGTTTCCTTCAAAAATGTATGAAAATATTAACTAACTTTTGAACCAACAGTTACGCAAGACTCCCTGCAGTTGAAAGCTGTGAACTGAAGTGACCTTGGGTAGAACATTATGGGATGTAGCTACAAGAGGCACCATATTGTACAAAGCCTGGTCACCACCCACATCCATCTCAAAAGCCTTTAACCAAACAGCGTCTCTGTAAGAGCCGAATGGGGCTGAGTCATACTTCTGCACGCCAACCTCTAACTTACAGAATTGCTTCATAAAACACTTCCAGTAGAACACCACATGGCATCTGTGCATTACCAGTACCTGACAAGATCAAGAACAGTTACTAGCCCTCAACCATTAGACGCTTGAATGAAAGCGGGTAACTGTAGGGAGGACTATCCGGCGGGGAAATTCTAGGCAGTCTTTAGAGTGGGTTACATGGTCGGCACAACATTGTGGGCCGAAGGGCCTGTAATGTGCTGTAGATTTCTATGATTCTACGATACTAACTCCACTTACTTGCCCATCCAGTGAGATGTTCCCACAACCAATGATCTCACTTTATGTATTCTTTATTTTATTATCTAAGGTTCTCATTACTTATTTCTGTTTATTTATATGTGCATTTAAACAGTTTGTCATCTTCTGCACTGTAGCTGATCTTTCATTGATCCCGTTATAGTTATTATTCTATAGATTTTTGGAGTACGCCCACAGAAAATGAATCTTAGGGTTGTATATGGTGACAAATACTGTATGGACTTTGATAATAAAATTTACTTTGAACTTTGGAAACATACCTTTGGGCAGTTTGGTTTATCCCATGAACCAAGGTACAAGTGTAAAACTGTTCTGTCTGCCATCCAGACATATTTCATCACACCAGTGCATTGAGGTAGTACATGGGAAAACTAACCGCATGCAAGACGAAGTGTTACTATTAAAGAGAAGCAGCTCTTCTAATCATTAAATGGAACATTTTATCAGGAATTCACTCTTGTTCTCGGGAACTATTCATTCGTCTTATCACAGTGAGATAGAATGTGTCCTTGGACCAGTTGATGCATGCTTTCAGGCTTTGTATCTTCTACGCAGTGACGGAGGGGGGGGGGGCAGGTGGAGAAAGAATATGTGGAATATGTGGGGCCCGTTGGGTCTTTGATTCTTCTGGATGCATTACCCAGGAAGCAAAACAGGTAGTCAGAGTCCATGGAGGGAGGCTGGTTTCGTGACGTGCTGAGCTATGCATCTGCCCAACTTTCTTGTGGACGCGGTTCAGAACAGCTGCCATACCATGTATCCAAATAGGTCACTTTCTAGGGTCCATCTATAAAAGCTGATGAGGGTCTAATACTCAATTTCTTTAGCCTCCTGAGGAAGTTGATCCACTAGTGAGCTCCTCTTGGTTGTGTTCTCTACATTGTGCAATGCTACTCTACGCTCCATGTTCCAATCCAATTCAACAAGATGTCTCACAAAAGATTCCCAGAAGAGCCCATGGCATTGGAAATAACATAGGGGCATAGCTGGAGGACTGGTTAACAGTCATGTAGCAGTGACAAGGAGTACAGAGATAATTTTCAAGTTTCTGACCAGGGAGATATGACAGGGATAAGTGCTGGATTCCCGACTGTTTCCAATATACATTCATGACTTGGAGGAAGAAAACTAATGTAGAAAAGCCAAAAAAAAACCCAGAAAGGCAAGTTGTGAGAGAGATACAGAGACTTTACAGGGAGATATTGATAGGTTGGCTGTGTAAGGGAAAGGTTGGTAAATGGAGTTTCATGTGGGAAAATGTAAAGCTGTTTACTTTGGGAGGAAGAGCAAAAGAAGTATGTTTAAATGAGGAATCACAGAATGCAGCATACAGAGATGTGGGAGGTCCTTGCATATAGAGCATTGAAATAAGGCACAGATGTACAGCAGGTAATAGGAAGGGTACTAATCTGTCAAGAGGGGTGGAGTATGAAAATAGGGAAGTCAGTGCAACTGTGCAGGGCTCTAGTGAGACCACTATTTCACCACTAATGGTGAAATTAGAACTTCCCTGTAGGGACGGTATTATTTCACTGGAGCAGGTTCAGAGCAGGTTTACTAGGATGACCCTGGGTACAGAACTGGGGGTTTAACAAGCTGGACTTTAGACTGAGAGCTGTTCTTACTAAAACACCAGACGAAGTGCCTAGACAAGGCAAATGCTGAAGGCTTGTTTCTTCATGTTGTTCAGTCTGTCATTGGAGGGAATGGTCTCAGGATAAAGGGACAGTTACTGACGAAGTGAAAAGGATGTTTGAGTCTTTGGAACAAAGTCTCTCCATGCCCCAGAGAGCAGAAGGGGCAGAGACCATTTACATAATTATGGCAGAGATAGGTTCCTAATCAATAATGGATCAATAATTGGGGTAAACAACAAAGTGATAACTGGTTTAATACAGTCACATGCACCGAGATACAGTAAAACTTCGTTTTGAGTGCCATCCGTACAGGTCACTCCAAAACATGCAGACAATGAATGTCAAGTATTTCATGATGTGATTGAATACTACAGCAATATCAAGGGGCCAAAAAGCCTCTCTCTGTTTCTACATTTTATGGCCTTCAATTCAAATACTGGCCAGGCTATAAATTATGATAAGATGAATCACACAATCTGCCTTGCTCTGGTCCTGGCACCTTATTTTCTGCAGGTATTGCCCTTTATCTGTAACTATAATGCTTTATTTTGCATTCTGTTATTGTTTGTCCTTGTACTGATTCGATATGCTGATATGGTGAAATTACCCACAGGGTGGACTGCATAAGAAAGTTTTTCACTGTATCTCAGAACAAGATCAGAAGGGTAATCTATGCGTGGAGGCAAAAGAGATGGGCGAGGTCTAAAATGGATTTTTTTGAAACTGCATTTACTCAGGAGATGGGCACAATCAATAGAAGTGAGGCAAAACAGCACCAAGGTCATGGACCCCATACAGAATACAGAGGAGGTGGTATTTGCTGTCCTGAGGCAAATTAGGGCCTGATAAGGTGTTCCCACAGACCTGTCAGAGACAAGTGCAGAAATTGTAGGGACCCCGGCAGAGGTATTTAAGTCATCCTTAGTGACAGGTGGGGTACTGGAGGATTGGAGAATGCTAATGTTGTGCTGCTGTTTAAGAAGGGCTTAAAAAAATAAACCAGGAAATTATAAGCCAGTGAGCCTGACATTAGTGGGAAAGTTATTGGAAGGTATTACAAAGGATTGGATATATGAGTATTTGGATAGACATGGACCAGTTAGTAGAGTCAGCATGGCTTTGTGCGTGCTAGGTCATGTCTAACCAATCTTAGAGTTTTGAGGAACTTTTGAGGAAGAGGATGAAGGCAACATGGATTTTAGCAAGACACTTAACAAAGTTCTGCATAGGAGGTTGATCAAGTAGGCATTCAAGATGATTTAGTAGATTGGATTAGACATTGGCTTTTGGAAGAGGTCAGAGAATGGCAGTTGATGATCACCTCTCTGGAGGCTACGGGAATTTGTGCTGGATCTGTCGGTTGGTTTGTCATCTATACTCAATGATCTGGATGATAATGCAATTGACTGGATTATCAAATTTGTGGATGACATCAAGTTTGGGGGCTATAGTGGACAATAAAGTAGTCTATCAAAGCTTGCAGCGGGTAATGGACTAGCTGGTGAAATTGGCTGAAAAATGGCAGATGGAATTTAATGCAGAGAAGTGTGAGGTGTTGCACTTTGAGAGGATCAACCAGGGTAGATCTTACACAGTGAACAACAGAGCACTGGGGATTGTGGTAGAGCAAAGGGATCTGGGAATATAGGTCCATAATTTATTGAAAGTGGTTTCACAGGTAGATAAGGTCGTAAGGAAAGCTTTTGGCACATTGGTCTTCATAAATCAATGTATTGAATTCAGTAGATGGGTATTATGTTGAAGTTGTACAAGACATTGGTGAAGCCTAGTTTTGAGTATTGTGTGTAGTTTTGGTCATCAACCTACAGGAAATGCAAATAAGCAACCTACATGCAAATAGGATTGAAAGTGTACAAAGAAAATTTGCAAGGATGTTGCCAGGACTGGAGGACTTGAGTTATAAGGAAAGATTGGACAGATTAGTACTTTATTCCTTGGAATGTTGAACACTGGGGGGAGATTTGATAGAGGTATACAAAGTTATAAGGGGTATATAGATAGGGTCAACACAAGCAGGCTTTTTCTGTTGAGGTTGCAGGGGATTACAACTAGCAATTATGGATTGAGGGTGAAAGGTGAAAAGTTTCAGGGGAACAGGAGTGGAATCTTCTTCATTCTGAGGGGTGTGAGAGTGTAGAATGAGTGCCAATGCAAGTGGGGCGTGCAAGCTTTATTTCAATGTTTACAAGAAGTTTGGGTAGGTACGTGAATGGTAGGGGTATGGAGGGCTGTGATCTGGGTGCAGGTCAATGGAAGTAGGCAGATTAAATAGTTTGGCACAGACTAGATGGGTCAAAGGGCCTGCTTCTCTGCTGTACTCCTCTATGACTGTGCCTTGAAAGCTCCTGGATATTTGCTCCCCAGTCAACATCAGTAAATGATTAACAGGGCATTCTGACATAGCTGCTATGGGATTGTCATGTACGGAAAGTGACCACAGCATTTCTCTCCGTGAAGAAAGATTCTAAGCACTTACCCTTGACATTCAATGACATTAACATCAGTGAGTTCCCCACCATCAATGCTCTAGGGATTTTTGTTGAATAGTAACTCAACAGGACCAGACACAACAGCAGTCAAGAGGCTAGGTATCTTGTGACTAGTGACTTACCATCAATTCCCCCAGAGACTTTCATCATCTACAAGTCAAGACCGACTTGTCTTACAGATGACTGTCCTACAGATGTGGATGATTCTGTAGTTGACTGTTATGAAATTACCTGAATACATGCAACTTCAACAGTCTGTAGCCTTCCAGAGACAATGCTGTAACCCAACTAACCCCCAAAACATTGACTCCTCCACCAACCTTCCACTACACAGAGGATGCAATGTGTTTGTTCATTTGCCATGTGCCATGTCGGATTACATGGTCAGTCATGGTCTTTCCATGACCCTGATTGTTCTTGGCAAACTTTGCTACAGAAGTGGTTTGCCATTGCCTTCTTCTGGACAGTGGCTTCACAAAATGGAAAGGTGCAGCACCTGCTTTGCAAAATCACCACCTCCCCCCCCCCCCCCCCACCGCCGATCAGGATCACATTGATGCACCATCAATAACTCACTCTGAGACGTAAGGCGAGATATCGGCTTTTATTGACTGGAAGAAGGAACAAGCAGTGAGTGACCACCATACTACATCCTGGAGACTGAGGCCGGGGCGGTGTCCCCAATCCCCTTTATACCGGGGTCTGTGGGAGGAGCCACAGGAGCAGTCAGCAGGGGGCGTGTCCAGACAGGTATATGTAGTTCACCACACACACGAGGCTAAGAGAGCAGGTGGTGGATGGTCGAAAGACACATCAGAAGTTCTAATTTATGCAACCAATAACTCCTAGCAGACAATGCCTGAAGGGTACTGATAATAGCTCTTAATCAATAAACCTCCCTTAGTTTCACGTGATCCTGATCAGCTGGGGTGGGGTGGGGGCTAAGCAGATGCTACACCTTTCCCAAATGTGACCCGCAGGTTAGCAGATAGAAGCAGCACCTTCCACCTCCTTTGGTGGAGGCATATCCCCACCCCATCACGGTATGTACCATCTACAAAATGCAATGCCGCTACTTGCCCAGGGTCTCCCAAACTTTCCACCTCTACCAGCCATAAGACAAGAGCAACAGGTGCAGTGGAGCACCGCCATCTGTAGGTTCCCCTCCAACTCACTCCACCATCACAGTCTTACCACCAGTTCTTCATCCTCACTGAGCTGAAATCCTTGAACTCCCACCCCAACATCACCAATGAGCTTCTTCACCAGAACTGCAATGTTGGTCTTCTCAAAGACCCTGTCATCTTCTCCACTTCTAACCTTCATCATCACCAATTTTAATTCTTCTACCATTAACAACTAAGCCTTTAACTATCAAAGCCCCAGTTCCCTTCCCAAACCTCTTGCATCTCTCAATGTTATTCACAATTCCTTAAGAGGCCATTCTGCCCATTAAGTGGGCTAGCTTAGTCCTACTCCCCTGTATCTTTTTTCTCCCACATGTCCATTAACTGCCCCGATTTTTCTGCAATCAACTTAAGACATGACCTACAGTGGCCAATGAACTTACCTGCTAGTCTTTGGGATGTGGGTGGAAACTGGAGCACTTCGAGGAAAGCCACAAAATTACTAGTGAACACGTAAATACCACACAAACTGTGCTCGAAGTCAGGATTGAACCTGGGTCTTTGGAGACATGTGGTAGGAGCACTGACCGTTATATCACCCTACCCTCTTTCGCATGGTGCTCCTTAAAACCCACCTTAACCAGGCCTCTGGTCCCGTGTCCTAAAATATCAATCTATGTCAACATTTACTTTGCAAATACTCCAGTAATATTTTGTTAGTCTAAATGAAGTTCTTGTCTACTAAAATACAATAGTGACCACAGGCTAGAAGAGAGAGAGTAATACAGCATAGGAACATGCTGACTGAGCTATCCATTTTCAAGGGTTTGGCCTACTTCCCTCTAAATCTTTCCTATCAATATACTTACCCAATTATGTTTTAAATGTCTTTAATATACCTGCCTCAACTACTTCCTCCGGCAGCTCATTTCATGCACCCATCACCCCTGTGAATAAGTTGCTCTTCATGTCCCTGTTAAACATCTCTCCTCTCATCTTTACTCTGTCTATGCCCCTTATTATTTTATACATCTCTATAAGATTACAATACTGTCTCTGACATTCTAAGGGAATAAAGTCCTAACCTGCCCAACCTTTCCCTATAACTAAATGATAAAAAAAATGGAGGGCTATGTTGGAGGGACAGGTTAGGTCGATCTTAGAGCAGGTTAAAAATTCGGTACAACATTGGGGGGCAAAGAGCCAATACTGCACTGTGCTGTTCTATCTGTATTTAATATTTCAGTAATATTTGAGTAATATTGCAAAACTATTGTTTGATTAAGGATTCTTATTCACTTAAATAATTCATTATGGGTTATATGTAAAAATATGTGAATTGCAGACATCATGACATCATACATGCATGCCTTGCTTAAAGTAAAAACAAAGTTAGATTCACATTCCAGATTCCTCTGCTTTCTCTCCAATTGGTTTTATGTTTTGGAGTTACTAAATATAACAGCCGTGAAGAGAACATTTGTAATGATCACTATCGACCTGCTGAAGTGCAGTTAGTTTTTTTTAAAAGCACAGCAAGACATTCAAGCTGAAAAGAAAACAAAATCATCATACACATTCTTCGGAAGGGACAGACATCGTTGAATTTTTTTTAAAGGCAGAAAATGGACAAATTTATGGGTTAAACAGTGAGTATAGGCTGAAAATAATCATTAATTTTTTAAAAAAGAACAGAAATGACATGCTGTATCAGAAAGATTGATGTGTTTGATTGTGCAAAAGTTAACTGGATTTTGTACACCAGGAGACTCAAGAGCAGTATTTGAAAGCAAATGGAATAGCCAATGAGAAAGAGGTACCAATTTTGCTGAGTGCGCTGGGTTCAAAGCATACAGTCTGCTTAGAGGTTTGTCCGCTCCAATTAAACCAGCCAAATTGAGCACTGAATATATCATGAAAGTAAAGTAGGAACATTTAAAACCAAAACTATTGTTGATTGTAGAACACTTCAGATTTCATAAACAGAATCAAAAAGGTGGGGAGTTCCTTTCTGTTGAATTGAAGAGATTTCATTGTCAGTTCAGTGATGGGCTTAATGAAGCACTGAGGAGATTGTTTAATTTGTGGAATCTTAAAAGAAAGCATTCAAAGTGACTCTTAATTGAAGCACAGCTTACATTGAAAAGAACAGTTGAAATTGCTGTATCAATGGAAACAGCAGACAGGGAAGCAATTGATTTGCAGTCAGGAACATAAGTGAGCATAAACAAAATTGCAATGTTTAAACAGAAACCAGCCAGCCCGAACAAATTGTGTTACTGTTGTGGCAGAGACTCGCAGACCAATGCAATTTTAAAGACAAAAATGCAACAACTTAGAAAATGCAACAAAGTAGGACGCACACAAAGGGAATGTTGGGCAGCCAAAAATAAATGGAATGCACAGGGAAGAGATGAAGATTAAAAAGTCAAGTTGCAGTTTCAAAAACAGTACCAATCTGCATGTTGCTGATGAAAAATTTGATAGTGATAAGTAATATAGGACTGAGTGGTCTTGAGATTTACATTGTGAAAACTAACCAGAGGCAAGCAATATAGCTTACACCAGAAGTGAAGAGCAAATTAATTAAAATGGAATTGGACACTAGCTTTACTATTTCGGTTATTCCACAAAATGAGTTTGAACAGCATTTCAAAGATCTTTAACTGCAGATATCCAACTAAGAACTTGTATGGAGGAGAGGTAATTCCTATGGGAATAACATAGGAATTACAGTGAAATACAAACCAACAAGCCACTCTGGGCTTGTATGTTGTAAAAACAGGAGGGCTAGCATTGTGAGGCATGATGGCTGAAACAACTACAACCTGATCAAAGATCCATCCACTATTTGCTGCCACGTCCCCTGCAACAGAGTCAACTGAAAGTGAATTAAGAAGTTACTGGATGTTGCCACAGCAGTGTTCAAGGATGGCATTGGAAAACTTATCAAGGAAAGCATATCAAGGGTAAAATAGTGCTAAATTAAAATGACACACCCAAGTTATACAAAGCCCGTTCAGTTCCTTATACCATCTGTGATAATGTTGCCAGTGAGACAGTTCATAGGGAGGCTGAAAGAATTCTTTCCAAGTGTGACTGGAGCCCATGGCCAATGTCAGTGGTCCCAAAAGCAAAGACGAATAAGGTCACTATTAAACCAGTACTGAAAGTAGATCAATACCCTCTGTCCATGATAGAGGATATTTAAGCAAACCTTTTCAGAGGAAAACACTTCAGCAAAGTGGACATAGCCGAGGCCTCCCTACAAATGAAGATGGAAGAAGAGTCTGAAGTGGTTCTCACCATAAGTACTCACAAAGGGCTTTATTGCTATAATAGGCTTATCTTTGGGGTAGCATCTGCACCTACACTCTGGCAGCAATGGATCAGGTGCTGCAAGACTGCCCAGGCACTCAGCGTTACCTGGATGACATCATTATTGATGGTAAAGATGATAAGGAACATCTCAAGACAGTGTTAAAAAGATTAGAAGGGCTCAGGGCATGACATACCAGGTGGGAATTGTTTAAACTAACCACTGTGGTCCACACTATTGACACCACTACACAAATGTGCACCTCACTTAAAGTAAAACTGAGGATCCAGGATTCCCTCCCTTTTCTTCCAATTGATTTTATGCTTTGGAATTATGAAACTTACTACTACCTTCTATAATTAAAGCCTTTAAGTCCTGGGAAAAAATCTCATAAATCATACTTTGCACTCTTTCCAGCTTAACTTCCCAAAAAGGGGTTTTTTAAAAAGAATTTAAAAATGCTTTTTAAAAGGGTGTTGGAGGAATCCTACTCCTTCCCTGTTCACACATAGACTTATCCATAACATACACATTCACAGCTCCCATCACCTGTGCTCATCAAGACGTTGATGCAAGCAGATTTTCTTCCCATTAAGTGAGTTGCCATTGTCTATTTAAACAGGCATTTTTCCTGCACCGATTGCAAGCTCTAGCACTGGAAATTCCAAGATTTTGAAAGGCGAAGCTCTCCTGTTGAACCCTTGCTTACCAAGTGTGCCAATTTCCCCCTTTGCTCTTGCAGCACTGTCACATTGATGAGCAAACTACAGCTCCACCTGCCCCACATCACACATGGTCACTGTGGCTGGGACTTCAGGGGCTCTCAGTGCTGACTCATACAGATAATCAGTTAGGTTTTGAGACAGTCTTCCTGGTTACAACATAACTTAGGAAATCTTTGTAAATGTCAATAACATTTTTTAATCCCTCAAGGCTAGGGAGGGGCCTTAGTGGGCTGGCAATTTTTGTTTGACAGGGTAACGTGTGAGCAGCCTTTACTATTTAAAAGACATATGTTAAGGCTTCACTAGACCTGTGACCTTTAATATGATATATATACCAATAGAACATATAGTCAACCCTCCTTATCCGTGTGGCATTGGTTCTGGAACACCCCGTGGATACCAAAAAATGCGGACGTTCAAGTCCCCTATTTAACCCGTCTCGGTGAGGTGGACTTTAGAACACAATGGAGTTCCAGACCTTATTTAACCTGTCTCATTGTGGTGAACTTTAGGACACAGCGGAGCTCCGGACCTTATTTAAGCTGTCTCAGTGCGGTGGACTTTAGGACACAGCGGAGCTCCGGACCTTATTTAACCTGTCTCATTGCGGTGGACTTTAGGACACAGCGGAGCTCCGGACCTTATTTAACCTGTCTCATTGCGGTGGACTTTAGGACACAGCGGAGCTCCGGACCTTATTTAACCTGTCTCAGTGCGGTGGACAGAGAATTCAGGAGAACATCCTTTACGCAGAGTGGAGTGGATGTGAAATCTCCCCCATTGGGAAAGTCAAGGTGAACACGAGGACAGGTTTAAGAGTAATATGGATGAAGAGAAAAAGTTATGGGTTAGAGGAGCTGAAGTGCAATAGAACTCTTCTGGAGTGGAAACATTGCACATGGCAGTTGGGCCAAATGGCCTGATTCTCTGTTGTAAATTGTCCATCATTCAATGGTTTTCAGTAGACTGAAATCTGCCTGCACTGTACTGTGTAGACATGAGTGGTATAGATCGTTCAATAATTATTGTGTTCTTTATGCTTCGTGTTACTTTTATTTCTGCATCAGATCTAGAGTAACAATCACGTCGCTCTCCTTTACACTGAAGAATGACAATGAACAATCTTGCATCTTCCTGGTTCAAGAACTTGCCAGTTTCCACCTCAAATCACCAGAATCATTTCCTGGTAAATAGCCTCATGAACAGTCTGCACTTTATGCAGTGTGGGGAAAGCACATGGGAGGGGTGCAGACTAAATAGCAACAAGCATTTCCTCACAGCCTTATATTGCTTGAATCATATTTGGGTTTCTTCACTAGCAGAAACATGTTCTTGTTTATTCCCTTCATAACTTTAAATACACTCCAAAACCCACAAGGAAACACAAAATGTCACAGCCTGCTCAATCTTCCCCAGCAAACTGTGCTCACTGTAACCACAGTTTGCTTCAGAGCCATTTTCAGACAAGAAACAAAAAAAAAAAGAGGTTCCTGTGATTGCACAGGCCAAAAAACTGCTTACTTTCTTGGGCTAATATTTATCTTCAGCTAATGTTCCTCAAAAATAAATTCCCAGTCACTTGTTTTCTTTACTGTTTATGGGATCTTACTCTGTATGAATTGGCTGCATTGTTCCTACTGCTCTGTAAAGTGTACTCCATTTAAAGTGGAGGAAGATCAATTATTTTAAATATTGTGGAACTGTGCACAAAGGAGAGCTGCCACAAAGGAGCTGTTGAGCCCTGGGGTAGACCAGCCACGATCATATTAAACGGTGGAGCAGGTGAGAGGTCAACTGGCCTATTTCTGTTTTTGTTTTCTTGTGGAAAACAAATCGGAACTTCCTGAGGTTCTGAAAAGACGACCAGCATTACTGGTCTTGGGGCAGGGTGTCCAGACAGATCCAACCCTCTCGGATCAGGAGTACCAGCCTCTGGACAAGCTGTCTCGACAAACCCAGCCCAAACCATGATTTTTGCTGCCACTCCCAGTGGATGCTACACAGCCCAATGTATTCACACGTCAGGAAAAATTTGAGTCTTTACCAAAGTGGTTTACCCAGTTGTAAATGTGCTCACCAATCCACTTCAACTGGGGTAAAGAAAAATAAAGATGAAACCTTGGCCTTTATACTAGGGCAGGAACCTTCGATCCTTCCACCGAAGGCTTCAGAGTCAGAGAGCCACAACTCGCTGATTAAAAGGAAGATTTACCCTGACTTATCAAGTGACGAGCAGGGAACAAGAATGCAATCCTGCATCCAGATCAGTAAGGCTGTCTCCAGCGTAGACTGCTCCCACATAGCACCATTGTGTCAGCCTCCACACTATTCCGACTGTTTCTTCATAGCTATCATTCCACTAATGCTTCCTACCACTGTTCTTAACTTACCTGCCCTTCTCCTGGGCGATTGTGTTAACACGACTACTTCATGAACACAAGAGATCCTGCAGATGCTGGAAATCCAGAGTAGCACAAACACAATGCTGGAGGAACACAGCACCTCCAGAAAGAAATAAACATTCGACAGATTGGGTCAAGCCTCTTCATCAGGATTTGGCCCAAAACATTGACTGCCTATTCCTTTCCACAGACGCTGCCAACCTGCTGAGTTCCTCCAGCACTGTGTGTGTTGCTCATCCTTCAGTTTTGAGGAGATGTATCCCAAAGCTCAACTCAGCTCCCTTCCATCGACCTGTTATTGGTTTTCAGTGCCTTTTCACCGTGTTACTATACATCACACCTGAGAAGACTGAGACCGCAGATGTTGAGCACAGGACACGTATTTATCTGCCTCATCCACTAACTCATTCCATTTTTGCATCACCGTAAATGAAGAGGTTACTTCTCAGGTCCCATTTCAATCTCTTCCCTCAGCTTAAACTTATGCCCTCTAGTTTTTGTTTCCTTTTCCCTGGGAAAGAGAGATAACGTGCACTCACTGTATCTATAACCCTCACGATTTTATGAACTCCAAGGTCTCCTACATTGCAAGGAATGCTGGCCAACCTCTTACAATAACTCAGGCCCTCTAGTCCTGACCGTATTCTTGGAAATCTTCTTTTTACTCTTTCCAGCTTAATGATGTATTTCCTCTAATGGAATGAGCAAAACTACGAACAATACTGCACATGCAGCCTCACCAACATCCTGTACAACTGCAACATAACATCCCAGCTCTTATCCTGAACACACTGACTGATGAAGGCCAGTATACCAAACATCTTCTTCACAAACCTGTCTACCTGTCACAAACCTGTCAAACCTGATGCTACTTATAGTAAACAATGCACTTTTAAGATATAGATTCAAATTTATTACATGTACTTCAAAACATACAGTGAAACACATCATTTGCATTAACTATCCACGCAGCCAAGGGTATGCTGGGGGCTGCCTGCAAATATAACCATACAGCGCCAACACAGCATAACCACAACGCTCAGCAGAACAACTCTGATGCACCATCAATAACTCTTGGAGACGTGAGGCAAGAGATAGGCTTTTATTAGCTGGAAAAGATCACTATCAGCAGCAAGAGACCCCACACAACTTCCTGGAGACTGAGGGAGGAGCAGTGCCTCCAATCGCCTTTATACAGGGGTCTGTGGGAGGAGCCACAGGAGCAGTCAGCGGGGGGGGGGGGGGGGGGGGGGCGTGTCCAGACAGCTATATGTAGTTCACCGCAAACTCATAACACAGCACGCAGTAAAACGACAGCGAAATAAGCCCCGTTCCTCCTTCTCACCCACGTATATACAGTCCTCTACCCCAAGACATTCCATATTCCTTGGCCTCTAGAGGATTCAGATTAAGATGCGTTGGGCCTTTGTCCACCCCAGTGGACTGCAGAAATTCACAGACCTAGAGCTCCAGCCAATGAGCCTAGAGTTCTGTACCTGTGATTCAATGCTTCTTTTTGTACTCTTCAATCACCCCCCCCAGTGTCCATCGCTCACTGTCCAAGCCCTCGGCTGTCTGGCTTCCCAAAATGCAACACTTTGCACTTGTACGAATTAAACAGCGTTTGCCAGCATTTTGTTCACTTACCTAGCTGATTGGGATCTGTTATGAGAAGATTTGACAGGACAGGGTTAATCTTTTGACACAGACAAAAGCAGGAAAATGTGTTTTATTTAGTGCTCAGTCATTACTAAATCCAAAAAGGAATTTGGGATAAACAACTAGTGGAAATTCCTCCCACACCCAAGTGAATAATAGCTTATGGGAAAACAAGATAACTAGAAGGGGGAAATGGTATTGTGGGTCAGGTTTGGAGAAGGGGAAGAGGGTTGGAATATTTCTATACATCAACGCCTTCACTGATCAGCTGGATGTCGATTCCCCTACAACAGAGCAACTAAGTGTAGATCTTGTACCTGGTGAGATCTTGCACACCCTCAGTTCAGTCTGCAAGGGTCACCTGGAACTTCCTCTTTCCTGTTACTATGCCCATCATCAAGGACATTCACAAGTGGCATTATCTAAAAAAGGTGACAGCCGTCACCAAGAACCCTCTCCATCCAGAACATGCCCTCTTCTCGTTATTAGCATCAAGGAGGAGGTACAGGAGCCTAAGGACCACACTCAATTATTTAGGAACAACTTCTTCCCCTCCTCTATCAAATTTATGAATGGTCTACATTACTCTTTTTTGCACTGCTTACTTATTTTGTAATTTATAATCCTGCTGTTGCCTGTAACAAGTCTGTACGTTCTCCCCGTGACCGCATGGGTTTCCTCCGGGTGCTCCAGTTCCCTCCCACAGTCCAAGGACGTATCAATTGGTAGGTTAATTGATCATTGCAAATTGTCCTGGGATTAGGCTACAGTTAAATTGGGGGTTGCTAGGTGGTGCGGCAGGAATAAACTTAAAATAAATCATTTTTTATGTCTTCACATGTTACTGCTCTTGTCAAGCACAAACTTAATGCCATACAACCTGTGACAATCAACCTGATTTTGATTCTGTCATATCAATTCCCATCTATGCCAGCAGTGGCTTCTGACTTTTACACTGTACCAGAGAAGCACAATACAAACTCAAGGAACGGCATCTCATCTTCTGATGACTGTCCCTGGGTCTCCACAATTAATTGAACAATTTCAGGTATAAATTGATATCAACTTGGACTGTTAACTCTATTCTCTCTCCCGACACTGTCAGAACTGCTGAGTATTTCCATCACAACTTTACCTCAGCTGTGGTATTTCATATTTCACTTTCCCCCATCTTCTTCAGTCACAGCCATCACCCCACTAATGTCACCTCTACCCTTCCCTCCTACAGAGTAAAATGTGTTCGCTTTCTAACTTTTCCCACTTCTAATTGACGGCCATTGATTCTCCATGTGTTGCCTGACCCGATACTTCTAGCATTTTCAGTGTTAGTTACAGTAAATTAATTGTTGAGTCAAAGTAATCATTGCAACATAGGAAACATTCTTAACTAACCAGCAAGGAGGCACAGAGGCAGCAGACTGGCTTTGCACTACTTTAGCTTCCAGTGGAGTTGGTGACTATATGGAAAGCTGTCCAGGCATGTACAATAACAATACATAAAAGACATCTGGGCAGATACAGTGTTAAGTTTTAAAGGGATATACTCAAATGGGACTAGCTTAGGTGTGCTCCTTGGTTAGCATGGGTCAGTTGGGCTACAGGGCCTGTTCCCATACTTTGTTACGCTACGACTGTACAAAGGCTCCTGGAATGTGGGGGCAATACGTATAACGTGGATTCAGAATTGGTTAATGGACAGGAAAAAAAAAGGAATGATGGGCCCATCTGCTAGTCCCCCAGTGCTCACTGGGTTTTCCAAATGTACCTCCCGCAATACAGACAGTGAGTGGGGGCTGGAGGCCAGATGCATTCCTGTGGAGGTGGAGTCAGCAAGTAGGGAACACACCGATAAAAATGTTTCAGCTGCGAAGGAGTCAACAGGAATTGGGAGGGAAGTGTGGCACGGTGGAGTAGAGAATTAACTTTTAGAATATTGGGATAGAGCTGGGGGGCGGGGGTAGCAGTTGGCCTTCTCCCGGTCCTACGTTATGCAAGTTGTGTTCTACTGTCTTTCTCATCTAACGGGCACATCCAAAGGCATTTATTGAGCCCAAAGCGGTACTCCAGGGACAGTTTAACCAGCATCCCATAAAAAACTGTATCAAAACATCCAAAATTTTATACTGCAGATCACTTGCATTAAAAGGGTGATCACCTAAACATCAACTGTTCAGGAATTATGACCCAACAGATCTCACTCCATTTAGTGGAATCAAGTTTATTTTTATTTCACGTAGTATTGACGTTTTTAATCAAGTTACAGGTTTAATGTATAGATTTTTAACTATCTTAAAAAGTCCATTTAAACATTATAGAAGATCAACCATTTAAAAGTGGTGACAAAATATTTGACAGCAGCAACTTGTGAAGGGTGATGCCAGGGACTGCCTCAGGATCCACCACCTGAGGTTGAGTTTCCACTCACGTCAGGGCAGTGGAGGGAAAGCTTTCAACATTGGAGGCAAACGATGGACTAAGCTGAGATCGAATACAACCCAGACCAACACGTCATTTTTGGTTTGGCAAGAGAGGTTAAACAGTTTGGATTTGTATGTTCTGGGTTTCATTTTGGTTTTGGGGTTGTATACAAGATCCTGAGAGAGCTTGACGGAGGAAACTGAGAGGAGCAGTTCCAAAATGAGGGGCTGGTCATTTAAACTGAAGTGTACAATAATTTCATTTCATTGAGGTGCTCTCCGAATCTCTACTCCAGAGAGGAGTCTAGATCAGAAGGGTATTTAATGTGGAGGTAGATACAATATGAAACCTTGGGGAATTGAATGATTTGAGAATTTGGCACAGAAGAGGAGCTGAGGCCAGTACAGATGAGCCAAGATCATGTGGAATAGTAGGACAGGCTTGAAGAGCTGAGGGGCCTAGCTCTGCTTCTATTTTGTTGTATTCAGGTGCAATTGGAGGAGTATCTAAAGATGCATCAATGAGTCTGATAGATGGTGTACGATGTATCTACACATGGTGCAAAGGTGGGTGGAAAAGCAGGCCATGAGGTGGGAGCAGAGAGGCACAGGTTAGATTTAAATTCAGGTATACTTATCAACTATACATCAAAATATAGAGCGAAACGTGTTGTTTGCATCAACAACCCCAACACACCCAAGGATGCGCCGGGGGCCGCCCACAAGTGGCTCATGATGTTCAGAGGGGGAAAACTGATACTTAGAATACAAGGATAAATATTATCACTTGCTTTTGTACAACAGAAAAGAAGATTTTCTCCCCCCTAAAGAGGAGATTGCTAAGAAGTGTTCTGAGAGAGCTGGGGTGTCCTTCCACACAACTCCGCGAAAGTTAAACTGCAAGTTCAGCTGTCAGTTATTGAGGCATGTGTAAACCTTTACAGCAATGTTAGAGTACTAAAGCAAAGACTTACGACAATTATTAAAGGCTTTGGAGAGAGTGCACCTGCAATTGTGATGACCATTTCTCCACCCTTCTCAAATAATGCAGATTTGCCCTGGAGGGAGCTGGATTATGGTTCTGGGGAATGGGGATGGTATAATAAGTGATTGGGAACACCGGATCTTTATCCGTATATGGGTGAAACATTTCAAGCCAGGGGCTTGGCAAGAGATTCTACAACCAAATAGTCATAAGGAGTCATTTGCTTAGGATACTCTTTCATTCAAAACATTGAGAACCTTTTGGAAAAACTTTTGGCACCAGGTGAATGGGTTATTGATAGAGGTCAGCGGACTTCATGAAACCAAGTGGTGGATCTGGCGGGCAAAGCAAGAGGTAAATAATGAACGGTACGACTGAGTGTTAGAGTGGAGA
The DNA here is from genome assembly GCF_030144855.1 of Hypanus sabinus. NCBI lineage: Eukaryota > Metazoa > Chordata > Chondrichthyes > Myliobatiformes > Dasyatidae > Hypanus > Hypanus sabinus. The sequence continues at coordinate 159,423,150 of NC_082708.1, read as the reverse complement.
GCAGGAGCCAAGCGCTCGTGCTTCACAATGACACCCAGCACATCAAAGTGGTCAGGAATCTTTAAACAGGCTGCACAGTCAGTGCAGCCTTACAGCACCAGGTTCAATTCCTGCCTCTGTCGGAAAGAGTTTGTACATTCTCCCCGTGACTGTTTGGGTTTCCTCCCAGATTGCAAAAAGGTGTACAGGTTATGGTTAGGAAGTTGTGGGCATGCTATGCCACGTAGGTACTGGAAGGCTTACCACACACTTGCAGGCTGCCCCCAACATATCCTCAGACCGTGCTGGTCATGACACAAATTACACATTTTACTGTATGTTACACTAAACATGACAAATAAAGGTAATCTTTAAATACAACAAATATAATTTAAGAATAGGCTTTGATTTCTACGCAGAAGTGGCACATGATACCTTGCAAGGGAACTGAGAAACTGGGTTACTTTTAAATTGCACTTGGGTAATTTTAAATCAGTGATTAGAATTGTTGCAGGCCAATTGGCAGGCAAAACTAAAATGCCGCAGATGTCAGAAAACTGAAATAAACAGACTTGCCAGCGTTTTCAGTCGGAAATGACTGCCTCTATTTCTCCGCACAGTTGCTGCGCAATATTTCTGGAATTAAGGCCAAACATTCGAGGTTTAAAAAAAATTGTCGGATGGTTAATCTCTTTCCCTTGTTGGGAAAGATTAAGCGTTAATTAAACAGTTGGATAACGGCAAGTCAAAATGAAAAGGTGATGACTCCGCATGGGCTCCTTTACAATTAAATATTCTCCGAGTTGACATCCTGCTCTCCCCTGGCCTGAAGGGCTCTACCAACTATTTCATCAAAACGATTAATAGGCATGATCCCAAAAGCAGAATACTGTAGGTTAGAAGTCTCAGATAACCCCCGGGTTTTCAACCTGAAACTTGGACTTTAAAAATGAGTGCGAATCAAGATAAAAGTACAAACGATGGAAATAAAACAACTAATAAAAAAGAGAAAATGCGATAGATAGGTACTCAGCCAGTCAGATCTCATCTGTGGGAAGAGTAACAGGTTAACGTTGCAGGTCCACACATTTCAATAGAACTTAAGCTTGTGCACTCACTCCAGTTCGGCCAGATTGTCAACGTCCTGCTGCCCGCCGCTCCTGCAGGTCCAGCCTGCGGACGAGTTGGTCATCTCCACGGCCGAGCGCAGGGGCACCCACTCTCCCCGTTGGGAAACTACCAGCAGCCAGCGAACATTCCACTTGCCCGTTCCGACCCCCCGCCAGCTGCGGGGAAGTTACGGAAGTGTCTGCGCCCGGCAACCCCGCCCCGTTAACTACTTGTATGCTGCACGCCGAGAGCGGAGAACTTTACTCGCCGCTTCCGTACGTTCAAACCGATTTCATCCAACATTAATCGAAAGAACATAGATAAGTCGTTGGGTATAATTAAAGCGGAGGATGACAGGTTCCTGATTAGTAAGAGCGCCAAAGAGAAGGCAGAAGAATGGGGTTGAGAGCGAAAACACATCCGACGTGTTCGAATGGCGGAGCAGATTCGATGGGCCAAACGGCCCAATTCGGCTCCTACGTCATATGGCATTACAAATGTTTAACAATTCATCCATCCAATACAACTCAAAAGTGTATACATTGTATAATATCACACACACACACACACACACACTCACACACACACACAATCACACACACACTCACACACACACACACACACACACACACACACACACACACACACACACACACACACACACACACACACACACACACACACACACACACACCGAGAGAGAGGCGAGCCTTTTATAGTTTCCAGCTTCAGCATCTAATTCTATGTGAGCAGTCGATATGTTCAAGGTGGGGAGCTTCTATCCTGATGTTCTAAAGGTTTTGCGAGGCTAGTTCACTGTAGATCAGTTTATGGATTGAGCTAGTGGAGACCGCCGCAGACAGTTCTGCTGCTTGCTAGCTAATCCTCTACCTCACCTCTCCAATCTCTCTCTCTGCTGTGCCAGAAACCAACAGTTCACTCTTCCCTGCATGAATTTACTGTCACTAAAACAATAGGAAAGTAAATCTGACATTGAAAGCATGATTGGCGGTGGTGAACAACAGGTCTGACAGGGTGCTAATCCTCGGACCCAGCACCTCGTTCTCATAACAGAGTGAGGCGACATAAACACTGGGCTCATTGGTTCACAGAGGTGTATGTAAATTGGTTACAACACTAATGTTAAAATGCTTTTATTGACAAAGGCTGAATAAAACTAGTCAAGAAAAAAGGAAAACTTACAAAAGGTTTAGAGAGCTAGGTAATGTTAGAGATCTAGAAGATTATAAGGCTACTAGGAAGGAGCTTAAGAAGGAAATTTGGAGAGCCAGAAGAGGCCATGAGAAGGCCTTGGCAGGCAGGATTAAGGAAAACCCCAAGGCGTTCTACAATATGAAGAGTAAGAGGATATGACGTGAAAGAATAGGACCTATCAAGTGTGACAGTGGGAAAGTGTGTATGGAACTGGAGGGAATAGCAGAGGTACCTAATGAATACTTTACACACACACACAGTGCCTAAGACTGTAGTAGTATTGCATTGTACTGTTGTGGGAAAAAACCATGAGCTGGCTGAGTGATGATAAACCTGATCTGATATGGATCTCTACTGTGGGCTGAGAGTGGGAAGGGGGCAGGGGGAGGGAAATTGTGGTTGGGGAAATGGGAAAAGCGAGTGGGAAGAACCAGAGAGACAATCAGTAATGATCAATAAACCACTTGTTTGTTATCAAATGACACTGCCTGGTGTCTCGGGGCTAGGTGTGGCTGCACCGGCGTCACCTCCTGCCCCTGGCACTTCTTCTCTGCCACCTGTCTCCCCCCCCCCCATGGCACCCCACCCTCGCCACTCCCAACATCCTTTGCTCCCACCAGATTTACGCAGTCACTCTCCGCTCCAAGTTGACAAACACAGTTCTGTGGAGAAGTCTTAGAGTCCCCAGCTAGATATAGGTGCCTAGGACTTTTGCACAGGACTGTACGTGTTCGAGCACATATAAGAACACATGCAAGCATGTGAAATTACACATCAAATACATAAATAGATACAGCTTTGAGTTCCTGCCTTTTAATATCCTGGAGAATCTGTCTTGGGCCCAATGCACCAGGTGCATTCACAAAGCTAGAGAAAGAATTTGTGGAGATTCGCAACCTTATAAAAGACTGTTACACTCTGTCTGGTATGCACAGGCTCACACGAGGCTGCAGAGGTGTATAGACTCAGCAATTCCATCGTGGGCACAGCTCTATCACCCACTGAGGCCACCTTCAAGTGGCAGTGCCCCCAAAAGACAGCATCCATCATTAAGGGTCATCACCGTCTGAGATCTGCCTTCTCATTTCATTTTTAAAATCCTTTTTATTAATTATTATTGAAGATTAACAAAAAAAACTTTCAGGTAATCAGGGCAATATGCCATTATGTACAATGAAGAATTAAATTAGCAAATAACAAAGTTAAGCAATATATCAATAATAAGAAAAAATAAAATATTAAGAATTTTTTTGAAAGAAAGAAAAAAAAGAAAAAAAAAATCCCCATTGGGAGCTCAACCCCGGAGCTATACATCATGCAAGCTTCCATCGAAGAAAGACATCAATCTGCCAACTCAGATCCACTTAAACAAAAATCAGAAGGACGAGATCTGCCTTCTTCTCATTACCACTGGGGGAGAAGGCACGGCCTGAAGACCCATACTCAACAATGCAGAAACAGTTTCTAACCCCCGGTTATCCGATTTCTAAGTTTGAAGTAGATTTTATTAGCAAAGTGCATCCTTTTGGAATAGAGATGAGGAGGAATTACTTTTGCCAGAGAGTGGTGAATTTGCGGAATTCCTTGCCACTGGCAGCTGTGGAAGCCAAGTCTTCATGTATATTTAAGGCAGAGGTTTATAGCTTCTTGATTGGTCCGGGCCTGAAGGGATATGGAGAGAAAGCAGGAGACTGATGAGAGGAAAATTGGATCAGCCATGATTGCAGACTCGATGGGCCAAATGGCCTAATTCTGCTCCTCCATCTTATGGTCTTATAACAGAATCAATGAAAGAACACCTAACTAGGGTGCAGAAGACAATAAATAGTGCAAATACCTGAAGAAGAAATGATAATAATAAATAAGTATTGAAAACATGAGATGAAGGAGTCCTTGAAAATGAGTCCATTGGTTGTGGGAACATTTCAATGATGGGGCAAATGAAGTGAATGAAATAATCCCCTTTGGTTCAAGAGCCTGATGATTGAGGGCTAGTTACTGTTCCTGTACCTGGTGATGTGAGTCCTAAGGCTTTTATACCTTCTTCCTGATGGCAGCAGCGAGAAGAGAGCATGGCCTGGGTGGTGGAGGTCTGTGATGACAGATGCTGCTTTCTTGCACCAGTATTTCATGTAGATGTGCTCAATGATTGGGAGGACCTTAACTGTGATGAAATCTACTACTATCTATATCTACTTCTTTTTGTAGGATTTTCTGTTCAAGGGCACTGGTGCTTCCATCTCAGGTTGTGATGCAGCTAGTCAGTATGCTCTCTACTACACATCTATAGAAGCTTGTTAAAGTTTTCGCTGTCACGCAGAACCTTTGCAAACTCCTAAGGAGGTAGAGATGCTACTGTGCTTTCTTCATAATTGCACCTATGTGCTCCTCTGAAAAAATGATGTCCAAGAATTTAAAGTTGCTGGCCTCTGACGAGGACTGACTCATGGACCTCTGCTTTCCTTCTCGTAAGTCTATAATCAGCTCTTTGGTCTTGCAGGCATTGAATAAGAGGTTGTTGTTATGACACCACTCAACCAGATTTTTAATTCCCTCCTGTTTGCTGATTCATCACCACGACCTACAACAGTGGTTTCGCCAGCAAACATGACTATGGCATCGGAGCTGCGCTTTGCCACATGGTCGTAAGTGTAAAGTTAGTAGAGCAGGGAGCTAAGCGCACAGCTGATGGAGACTGTGGAGGAGATGTTGATGGAACTGGGATCTGCAAGTGAGGAAGTTGAGGATTGAATTGCAGAAGAAGGTATTGAGGCTGAGGTCTTGGAGCTTATTGATTAGTTTTGAGGGGATGATGGTATTGAGTGCCAAGCTGTAGTCGATAAAAAGCATCCTGATGTATAAACCTTTGCTGTCCAGATGTTCCAGGCTTGAGTGAAAAGCCCATGAGATGGCATCTGTTCTGGACCTGTCGCTTCTCAGGTGGGAGTTGATATGTCGTATCACCAACCCCTCAAAACAATTCATCACTGAAATTGTAAGTGCTATTGGGAGATAATCATTGCGCACAGACTACAGCGCACAATGAGGACTGCCGAGCGCATCATTGGAGCCTCCCTGCCCTCTATTGTGGACCTGTACTCTTCCAGGTTGAAGAAGAGGGCAAGGAACATCATAAAGGACTCCTCCCATCCTGCGCACGGACTGTTTGAACTGCTTCCGTCTGGTAGGCGCTTCAGATCCCTCCAGACTAAGACTAATAGGCACTGGAGAAGTTTTTTCCCTACTGCGGTCACTTTGCTGAACAGTTAACTGCCGGTTAACTGTTGGCTAACTATTACTTGGATTGCACTACTTGTATGTATAATCTATATTTTCATTTATATTTATCATCTGTTATGAGCAGAGAGACAACATCTGCCGGAAGTAAATTCCTTGTATGTGTACAGGTACTTGGCAATTAAAGTCTGATTCTGATACTGAGGTAGGTCACCATGCTTTTTTTGGGAACTGGTACAATTAAGGCCTGCTTGAAGTAGATGGGTGCTCCACACTGCTGAAGCAAAGGGTTAAATTTCTCAGTGAATGCACCAGCCTGTTAATCCGCACAGGTCTTTAGTACTTGGCCAGGTACCCCATCTGGGCTGGATGCTTTTCGTGGGTCCACCCTCCTGAAGGCTGCTCACTCATCAGCTTCAGAAACTGAAACCATAGGGTCATCGGGGGCTGTGGGAGTTCATGATGGTTCCTCTATGTTTTGTCAGTCAAAGCGAACATTGAAGTCATTGCACTCACCTAGAAGCGAAGCCCTTTTCTCTCATAAGTCGCTTGATTTAACTTTATAAGAGCTGATAGTATTCGAGTCCTACCACAACTGCTGACCGTTCTTCGTTGATTCAAGTTTGGTCCAGAATTGTCACTTTACCTGTGAGATGGCTTTCCAGAGATCAAGTCAAGTCACTTTTTATTGTCATTTCAATATACAGTACACAGTAAAAATGAGACAACGTTTTTCAGGACCGTAGTGCTACATGAAACAATATATAAAAGTACAGTGAACTACGTAAAAACAACACAGGAAAAAACTACACTGGACTACAGACCTACCCAGGACTGCATAAAGTGCACAAAACAGTGCAGACATTACAATAAATAATAAACAAGGCAATAGGCACAGTAGAGGGCAGTAAGTTGGTGTCAGTCCAGACTCTGGGTATTGAGGGAAGTAACTGTTACACAGTTTGGTCGTGAGAGCCCGAATGCCTCAGTGCCTTTTCCCAGACGGCAGGGGGGAGAAGAGTTTGTGTGAGGGGTGCATGGGGTTCTTCACAATGCTGTTTATGAAGATCATACCTGGACTTCTTGTAACTTTCTTGCTCACCAGGCCTGAATGCCTCTGATTTCAGATCTCGTGGTTCATCCAGGGCTTCCGATTGGTGAAGACTGAATGGTTTAGTGGAGACACACTCATCGACAGCTGTTTTCATAAAGTCCAACACATTCCTACGTTCCTTGAACAGGGCTCAGACCACCGACTTGGAGCAATCCCACAGCTACCTGTCCATGAATGCCTGAAGACCTCCTCATTGTTCATTTTCTTTTGCACTATTCCTTTAATGTTGTAACAATTTTATGTCCTTACACTGCACTTTTGCTGCAGGAGAGTAAGTTCCACGTCAGTTAATAAATCTAAAACAAGAGAAAATCTGCAGATGCTGGAAATCAAAGTAATACACACAAAATGCTGGAGGAACGCAGCAGGCCAGGCAGCGTCTATGGGAAAGAGTAAACAGGTGGCGTTTCAGGCTGAGACCCTTCATCAGGAGTGCAAAGAAGAGGTTAGGACAGAGGGGGGAGGGAGGGGAGGAGGAAGTACAAGTTAGTAGGTGGTAGATGAAACTGGAAGAGGGGGAGGGGTGAAGCAAAGCACTGGGAAGTCCGTTGGTGAAAGAGAAAAAGGGCCAGAGAAGGGGAAACCTGATAGGTGAGGACAGAAGGCCATGGAAGAAAGGGAAGAGGGAGGAGCACCAGGGGGAGGTGATGGGCAGGTAAGGAGATAAGGTGAGAGAGGGAAATGGGAATGGGAATCGGTGAAGGAGAAGTAGAGTGAGAAGTATTACCGGAAGATTGAGTAATTGACGTTCATGCCATCAGGTTGGAGGCTACCCAGATGGAATATAAGGTTATTCTCCTCTAACTTGAGTGTGGCCTCACAATGGCAGTAGAAGCGATAATGGACTGACATGTCGGAATGGGAATAGGAAGTGGAATTGAATCCCACTTTTTCTGGTGGGGCTGCTTGGTGAAGCGGTCTCCCATTCTACATCGGGTCTCGCCGATATACAGGAGGCCACACTAGGAACACTCCAGCAGATGACCCCAACGGACTCGCAGGTGAAGTGTCGCATCACGTGGAAGGACTGTTTGGGCCCTGAATGGTAGTGAAGGAGAAGGTGTAAGGCAGGTGTGGCACTTCTTTCGCTTGCAAGGATAATTGCCAGGAGGGAGATCGGTGGGGAGGGACAAATGGACAATGGAGTTGTGTGAGAAGCAATCATATGAAAGAGAAAAGTTGGGGGAGGGAAAGATGTGCTCAGTGATGGGATCCCATTGGAGATGGTGGAAGTTACAGGGAATTATGTGCTGGATGTGGAGGCTGATGGGGTGGTAGTTGAGGACAAGAGGAACCTATTCCTGGCGGGGTGGCGGGTGAATGGGGTGAGGTCAGATGTATGAAATGGAAGGGATGCAGTTGAGGCAGCGTTGATGATGGAGGAAGGAAAGCTCCTTTCTTTGAAGAAGGAGGACATCTCATTAGTTCTGAAATGAAAAGTGTCATTGTGACTGCAGATGCAGTGGAGAAGGAGGAATTGAGAGAAGGGGATGGCATTCGTACAAGTGACAAGTTGGGAAGAGGTATAGTCGGGGTAGCTGCCAGAATCAGTGGGTTTATAAACAATATAGTTGATAATAAATCAATTTCTAATCCTAACAAAAGATGCAAATGTTTGTTCTGAAATATCTCTGGAAACATGCACATGGAAACAGGCAAACAAACACACAGGCAACATGGAGTACTGGAGTCAAACAGCATGGAAACTGGATTGTCAGCACGATCAATCCATGCCGACCAAAATGCCCATCTAACCTAGTCCCAATTGCCCAAGTTTGGCTCATATCTAAATCAGGGGCTCCCAACCTTTTTACGCCATGGACTAATACCATTAAGCAAAGTGTTTGTGGAACCCAAGCTAGGAACTTCTGCTCTACTTCTTTCCCATCTATGTCCCTGTTCACATGTCTCTTGAAAGTTGTTAACGTACCTTCCCCAACCACTTCCTCTAGTAACTTGTTCCAAATACCGACCACCTTCTCTGTGAAAAAGTTGCCCCTCAGTTCCTTTTAAATGTTTCCGTTCTCACCTTAAATCTACGCTCTCTAGTTCTTCATTGCACAGCCTTGGGGAAAAACTGAAAGTATTCACCTCCATAAACATGGGTGTTCATATTCTCAAAGGTATTTCACAGGAGCCCTTGACAATGGTCGAAGTAGAAGAGCAGGGACCTATTAAGCAGGCAGAAAACAAGGAGGTTGTGGCTATTGTGGTAAAGGTGCTGGTGGAGTTATTGAATTTTAATTCCTTCCACACACCCTTACTGTAGGACAGACATTGCAGTACAAAACATTCAGTAGACTTTGGAAAGCCTGGGCAAAATACATAGTCTATAGTCAAATCTGGCTGAGATAATCTGCCCTATTGTAATGGCAGACAAAGGAATAAGAACTCTTTTAAAATAACTCTTTTAAATAGGTCTGTACAGTTTCATAAATATATTGTGAAGTATGGTGAGGTAATGCTCAATAAACTTCCTCAACTTCTTTGAGGAAGTTATAAATAAATTTTCTATATTCACAATTTCAGCAAGTGTGAGGTGGTGTCTTATGAATTAAGCACACCATGTTGTATGACTTTAAACCTGCACTGTTTTAGTGGGGGGTTGGCTGTCAAAATCTATTGCAATACCGTATAAAGCACAAGATTTCTTAAATCAGGAATCTTTGTATACATTATACTGTTCACTAGTCCCATACATGACTTACTGTGTAGAAGTATAGGGAAATACATACTAAACAAATACAAATTCAATTTTTCTACTCCAAAAGAAAGTTGTACAAATTGTAAATAAGACAAATTATTATGAGCCAACCAATCCACTGTTTATTCAACTAAACACTTTAAAATTCAGAGATTTTGTAGATTTTAAAATAATACAAGTTATATATAAAGTAAAAAATGGACAGTTACCACAAAGTATCCAAAGGTTGTTTAAAATGAAAGGAAGTCAACATGATTTGAGAGGAACATATATATTTCAAAAGCAAAGGATAAGAACAAGTGTAAAAAAATCATTGTATTTTGGTCAGAGGGGTGAATCTATGGAACAGTTGTAGTGAGAATTTAAAAACATGCACTACACTTAACAAGTTTTTAAAACATTTAAAATTACTTAATGAACAAATATAAAACACATGATTTAAAATGAATGGGATTAATGTAAATAAATGATATTTGGAATTGGATTTTGTGTTAAAAGATCATGAAAATGTTTGTTTTTGATGTGCTGATTGACCCCAGATATGTTGTTGTATAAGTAAGAGGGGTGGGCGTAATAAGCTGTAGCTTCAGCCTACACCCTTTTGGTCTGTTTTAAAGATTATCTATTTTTTTTTGTTGTAATTTTGTCCTATGAAATCATCATTGTAAATGATGCTTTTTGTTATGTTTGTATGGATGGAAATAAATCAATTTCATTCATTCATTTAATAATGGATTTTTAATGGCAAGTTACCTCTATAACCTGCTTTATAACATACACATTGGAGAGAACAGCACAGGACTGGCCCTTTGGCCCATCATGTCTGTGCCCACCATGATGCAGATCTAACTCATTCCATTTGCCTACACAAGGTCCATATTTCTCTGTTCCCTGCCAGTCTAAATGCTTAAGCACTACTGTTACATCTGCTACCATCACCTTCCTTGTCAATGTGTTCTAGAAACCCATGACTCTTTCTGTAAAAAAAGCTTGCCTTGAAAATTCCTTTAAAACCTTCTCCACTCACCCTAAAGCTCAAGTATTTGACGTTTCTACCTTGGACAAAAGACTCTGTCTAGCGAGCAGCACAGTGCTGTACAGCCATAACTTGTGAAAAGGTGAACTGCAATTGGTGGGAAGCCAGAGCAAAGATTCGGGAGTGAGGCGCCAGGATTTAGGAGTGGCCCAGTACAAAGTATGACAAGGATGGTGTACCCCCAGCAAAGCACTTAGTTGGACACACACTGCTTAAACATTCTGTTCTCATTAAGGCGACTCCCTGGTAGCAAGTCAAATTTTCCAGCCGCACTAAATGCTTTCTGTCTTTAAGTAACAAATTAAACTTATTTAAATACAAAGAAAGACTGGAGGTAGAGAGAGATGTGAAGGCAAGGAGCTTCTGGCTTTGCTTGGCTGGGGCTCTGAGTTGCAGTGAATGGTGAGTAAGAGTGAACAGAGAGCAAGAGTGAATAGTGTGCAAGAGAGAACAGATGGCAGAGTGAACAGAGAGCAAGTGTGAACAGATGGCAGAATGAACAGTGTGCAAGAGGGAACTGTGCAAGAGTGAATAGATGGCAGAGTGAACAGTGTGCAAGAGGGAACTGTGCAAGAGTGAATAGATGGCAGAGTGAACAGTGTGCAAGAGGGAACTGTGCAAGAGTGAATAGATGGCAGAGTGAACAGTGTGCAAGAGGGAACTGTGCAAGAGTGAATAGATGGCAGAGTGAACAGTGTGCAAGAGGGAACTGTGCAAGAGTGAATAGATGGCAGAGTGAACAGTGTGCAAGAGGGAACTGTGCAAGAGTGAATAGATGGCAGAGTGAACAGTGTGCAAGAGGGAACTGTGCAAGAGTGAATAGATGGCAGAGTGAACAGTGTGCAAGAGGGAACTGTGCAAGAGTGAATAGATGGCAGAGTGAACAGTGTGCAAAAATGAGCAGAGAGCAAGAGTGCACTGTGAAGAGAGGGAGAGAGACTGAAAAAACGGTCAGACAGTTGAGATTCTCGCTGGCAGTACATTGTGTAGTGTGGCTACCTGGTAAGTGCTATTTTGTCACTTCTACTACTTCATAAACCATTTTTTTCTTTCTTTCTGTATTTATTCTTTAAATAAATCTAATTAAGTAATTTCTTATAACCTTGAATATGAGTACAGTGCCACCTTAGTTTGCATATGCTTCTTTCTACTGATTCCGAAAAGAGCAAGAAATTAATTTTAAATTATTGCCATTACAGAGAGTTAGGTTTTGAGTTACTTGCCATAGGATTCCTAGCCTCTGATGTGCTCCAGTACCCACATTGTGTAAACGGATAATCCATTGATCAGTTTTTGGTCAATGGTAACGACTGGGATATTGATAGTGAGGGAATTCACTAATGGTACTGCCATTGAATGTTCGGGGATGATAGCTGGATTTTCCCCTGTTGTATGTTGTATGATTAGTTCCAATGGTTTAGATGGGGCAGAGTCAGGTCACAGATCTGTCAGTGGGTGAGCATCTGGGGGACAGTGATCACCGCTCCCTGACCTTTAGCATTATCATGGAAAAGGATAGAATCAGAGAGTACAGGAAAATTTTTAATTGGGGATTGGAGAATTATGAGGCTATAAGGTTAGAACTTGCGGGTGTGAACTGGGATGATGTTTTTGCAGAGAAATATACTATGGACATGTGGTCAATGTTTAAGGATCTCTTGCAGGATGTTAGGGATAAATTTGTCCCGGTGAGGAAGATAAAGAATCGTAAGGTAAAGGAACCATGGGTGACAAGTGAAGTGGAAAATCTAGTCAGGTGGAAGAAGGCAGCATACATGAGGTTTAGGAAGCAAGGATCAGATGGGTCTATTGAGGAATATAGGGTAGCAAGAAAGGAGCTTAAGAAGAGGCTAAGGAGAGCAAGAGGGGGCATGAGAAGGCCTTGGCGAGTACGGTAAAGAAAAGCCCCAAGGTATTCTTCAATTATGTGAAGAACAAAAGGATAACAGGAGTGAAGGTACGACCGATTAGAGATAAAAGTGGAAAGATGTGCCTGGAGGCTGTGGAAGTGAGCGAGGTCCTCAATGAATACTTCTCTTTGGTATTCACCAATGAGAGGGAACTTGATGATGGTGAGGACAATATGAGTGAGGTTGATGTTCTGGAGCATGTTGATATTAAGGGAGAGGAGGTGTTGGAATTGTTAAAATACATTAGGACGGATAAGTCCCTGGGGCCTGATGGAATGCTCCCCAGGCTGCTCCACGAAGCGAGGGAAGAGATTGCTGAGCCTCTGGCTAAGATCTTTATATCCTCATTGTCCACGGGAACGGTACCGGAGGATTGGAGGGAGGCGAATGTTGTCTCCTTGTTCAAAAAAGGTAGTAGGGATAGTCCAAGTAATTATAGACCAGTGAGCCTTATGTCTGTGGCGGGAAAGCTGTTGGAAAAGATTCTTAGAGATAGGATCTATGGACATTTACAGAATCATGGTCTGATCAGGGACAGTCAGCATGGCTTTGTGAAGGGCAGATCGTGCCTAACAAGCCCGATAGAGTTCTTTGAGGAGGTGACCAGGCATATAGATGAGGGCAATGTAGTGGATGTGATCTACATGGATTTTAGTAAGGTATTTGACAAGGTTCCACACGGTAGGTTTATTCAGAAAGTCAGAAGGCATGGGATCCAGGGAAGTTTGGCCAAGTGGATTCAGAATTGGCTTGCCTGCAGAAGGCAGAGGGTTGTGGTGGAGGGAGTACATTCAGATTGGAGGGTTGTGACTAGTGGTGTCCCACAAGGATCTGTTCTGGGACCTCTACTTTTCGTGATTTTTATTAACAACCTGGATGTGGGGGTAGAAGGGTGGGTTATAAAGTTTGCAGATGACACAAAAGTTGGTGGTGTTGTGGATAATGTAGAGGATTGTCAAAGATTGCAGAAAGTCATTGATGGGATGCAGAAGTGGGCTGAGAAATGACAGATGGAGTTCAACCCAGAGAAGTGTGAGGTGGTACACTTTGGAAGGACAAACTTCAAGGCAGAGTACAAAGTAAATGGCAGGATACTTGGTAATGTGGAGGAGCAGAGGGATCTGGGGGTACATGTCCACAGATCCCTGAAAGTTGCCTCACAGGTAGATAGGGTAGTTAAGAAAGCTTATGGGGTGTTAGCTTTCATAAGTCGAGGGATAGAGTTTAAGAGTTGTGAGGTAACGTTGCAGCTCTATAAAACTCTATTTAGGCCACACTTGGAGTACTGTGTCCAGTTCTGGTTGCCTCATTTATTGGAAGGAAGTGGAAGCATTGGAAAGGGTACTGAGGAGATTTACCAGGGTGCTGCCTGGCTTAGAAAGTATGCATTATGATCAAAGATTAAGGGAGCTAAGGCTTTACTCTTTGGAGAGGAGGAGGATGAGAGGAGACATGATAGAAGTGTACAAGATATCAAGAGGAATAGATAGAGTGGATAGCCAGCGCCTCTTTCCCAGGGCACCACCATTCAATACAAGAGGACATAGCCTTAATGTAAGGGGTGGGAAGTTCAAGGGGGATATTAGAGGAAGGTTTTTAACTCAGAGAGTGGTTGGTGTGTGGAATGCACTACCTGAGTCAGTGGTGGAGGCAGATACACTAGTGAAATTTAAGCGACTACTCGACAGGTATATGGAGAAATTTAAGGTGTGGGTTATATGTGAGGCAGAGTTTAAGGGTTGGCACAACATTCTGGGCCGAAGGGCCTGTAATGTGCTGTACTATTCTACGTTTTTTGTTCTATAGTTGGACCTAGTACTCTTTCCCAAGGAATTCCTGTAGTGATGTCGTGTACCTGAGATGGTTGTCCTGCAACAACTGGAATCATCTTCTTTTGTTATAGCTATGATTCCAACTCTTAGCTACACATGTGGCAAAAGAGTCAAAGAGGAATAGATGGATGTGGTGTCAAAATATAGGGGATTAAGTAGTAGCTCTGCTCTCAGCTGAAGGGCCAAATGGCCTCCCTTTGTGCTGCAGTAAGTAGCCAAAGAGGGAAATGATATTTTTGAGTGGAAATTGAATAAATAAATAGATGAAAAAAGGGAACAGAGAAAAGAGGAAAGATCAAGAAGAGGTTAAATAATTGAAGACATCTTTTAAAGAGCTAGTTAAAGCACAAAAATAAAACTTGATGATTTCACAGTAAGACCAATGACTGAGAACCTAAACCACAACTTCCAGATTCAAGTCTCTTTTTTCTTAACATGTATTCAAGGCATGTGGGGTTTGCAGGCTGAGCCAGCAATTAATCACCATTCCACTAGTTGTTCTTGAGAAAGTGGTGATGAGCTGCTGCAGTCCATGAGGTGTGGAGGTAATCACAATTACCTTCGCCCAAAGGGACGCAGAATAAGAGGAACTCTGGGCAATATCGACTGAGGATGGCAATATGGGAAGAGCGGAAGAGTTGGTCCCTTTTGTCTGTCCTGCCATCCAGTCACGTCTCAGGCCTGTTTAAAGATCACTCTCAGAGAGATGGGTAAAGAGCTATAAACAGTGGCATTGGTAATTGTTACTCCGAGGTTGTAAAAAGAAAGCAGAATGCTGAATATTCTGTAGCAGCTACAAAGTGCAGGGCAAGTAGGCAAGGTGGCAGGGTCATGCCAAGATAGATTGGAAGATCATGAGTTCAGAATCAGAATCACCGGCATGTGACGTGAAATTAATATTAAAATAATGAGGTAGTGTCCAAAGATCCCATGTCCATTTAGGGATTGGATGGCAGAGGGGAAGAAGCTGTTCCTGAATCGCTGAGTGTGTGCCTTCAGGCTCCTGTACCTCCTTCCTGATGGTAACAGCCCTGGGTGCTGGAGGTCCTCAATAATGGATGCTGCCTTTCTGAGACACCGCTCACTAAAGATGTCCTCGGTACTTTGTAGGCTTGTACCTAAGATGGAGCTGACTAGATTTACAACCTTCTGCATCTTCTTTCGGTCCTGTGCAGTAGCCTCTCCATACCAGATAGTGATGCAGCCTGTCAGAATGCTCTCCACAGTACAAGTAGAGAAGTTTTTGAGTGTATTTTTTGACATCCCAAATCTCTTTAAACTCCTAATAAAGTATAGCCACTGTCTTGTAAATGCAAAGTATACTGCAGAATTCTGTGGTCAAATAACACGTACAAACAAGCTGGATGAACTCAGCAGGTCGGGCAGTATCTGTTGAAAGGAGCAGTCAATGTTTTGGGCTGAGACCCTTCATCAGTCCTGAAGGGTCTTGGCCCAAAACATTGACTGCTCCTTTCAATGGATGCTGCCCAACCTGCTGAGTTCATCCAGCTTATTTGTACGTGTTATATAGCCACTGTCTTGCCTTCTTTATAACTATATTGATATGTTGGGACCAGGTTAGATCCTCAGAGATCTTGACACCCAGAAACTTGAAACTGCTCACTCTCTCCACTTCTGATCCCTCTATGAGGATTGGTATGTGTTCCTTCGTCTTACCCTTCTTGAATTCCACTAACAGCTCTTTCATCTTACTGATGTTGAGTGCCAGGTTATTGCTACGGCACCACTCCATTGGTTGGCATATCTCACTCCTGTACGCCTTCTTGTCACCACCTGAGATTCTACTAACAATGGTTGTATCGTCAACAAATTTATAGATGGTATTCGAGCTATGTCATGTGTATATAGAGAGTAGAGCAGTGGGCTAAGCACACACCCCTGAGATACGCCAGTATTGATCATCAGCGAGGAGGATATGCTATCACCAATCCGCACAGATTGTGGTCTTCCGGTTAGGAAATCGAGGATCCAATTACAGAGGGAGGTATAGAGGCCCAGGTTCTGCAACTTCTCAATCAGGATTGTCGGAATTAAATGCTGAGCTAAAGTTGATGAACTGCATCCTGATGTAGTTCATCTTTTAACATATGAGAGGGCCATTCAAAAGTCTGGGAACAGAGAGATAAAAGCTGCCCTTGAGCCTGGTACCATGTGCTTTCAGACTTCAACGTCTTTTGCCTGATGGAAAGGGAAAGAAAGATAACAAGGATAATGACACAATTGTAATGGAATATGGGATTGGGAAAATCAGGTTGGTATCAGATTGATAGAGAGGGAATTTGTTGAATGCCTATGAGAGGGCTTTTTAGAGCAGCTTGTGCTTGAGCCTACTCAGGGAAAGGCTATCTTAGATTGGGTGTTGTGTAATGACCCAAATCATATTAGGAAGCTTAATGTAAAGAAACCCTTAGGAGACAGTGAGCATAATGTGATTGAATTCATACTGCAATTTGAGAGGGAGAAGCATAAGTCACAGGTATCAGTATCAGAATGGAATAAAGGGAATTACAGAGGCATGAGAGTGCATCTTGCCCAGGTGGACTGGAAGGGGATACTGGTGGGGATGACGGCAGAATAGAGGTGGCAGAAGTTTCTGGAAATAGTTCACAAGGGGTAGGATAGATATGTCCCACAGGGGAAGTAGCTCTCAAATGGCAGGGGTAGGCAACTGTGGCTGACAAGGTAAGTTAAGGACTGCATAAAAGCCAAAGGTTGGAAAGTTGGATGACTGGGAAGCTTTTAAAATCCAACAAAAGGTAACTAAAAGAAGAGAAAAGATGCAATATGAGGGCACACTAACCAATAATATAAAGCAGGATACCAAAAGTTTTTTTCAGTTATATAAAGAGTAAAAGGGAATTATAGGCCAATTAACCTACCCTTAGTGGTTGGGAAATTTTTGGTGTCTATTATTAGAGATGAAGTTCCGGGGTACTTGGAGACTAACAATAAAATAAGTCAAAGTCAGCGTGGTTTCTGTAAAGGGAAATCTTGCCTGACAAACCTGTTAAGAGTTCTTTGAGGAAGTAACAAGCAGGTGGACAAAGGAGAGGTAGTGGGTGTCATTTACCTGGATTTTCAGAAGGTATTTAATAAGGTGCAAAGCAAGGCTGCTTAACAAGATAAAATCCTACGACGTTACAGGAAAGATACCAGCATGGATAGAGGAATGGCTGACAGGCAGGAGGCAGGGAGTGGGAATAAAAGGGGTCTGATTGGTTGCTGGTGACTAGTGTTGTTCTGCAGGAGTCAGTATTGGGACCGCTGCTTTTCACATTGTTTGTCAATGATTTAGATAATGGAGTTGATGGTTTTGTGGCGAAGTTTGCCTATGATATAGGTGGAAGGGTAGATAGTGCTCAGGAAGCTATGCAACTGTGGATGAACTTAATCACATTGGAAGAATGGGCAAAAAAGTGACAGATGGAGTACAGTGCTGGGAAATGTACGATAATGCATTTTGGTAAAAGGAACAATAGTGCAGACTATTATCTAAATGGAGAGAAGATTCAAACATCAGAGGTGCAGAGGGACTTAGGAGTCCTCGTGCAAGACTCCCAGAAGGTTAATTCACGGGTTGGGTCTGTGGTAAAGAAAGCAAAAGCAATGTTGACATCTATTTCAAGGGGAATAGAATATAAAAGCAAGGAGATGACACTAAGACACTAGTCAGGCCGCACTTGGAGTATTGTCAACAGTTTTGGACCCCATATCTCAGAAAGGATGTGGTCATTCGAGAGAGTCCGGAGGAGGTTCACAAGGATGATTCTGGGAATGAAGGGGTTAACATGTGTGGAGTGCTTGGCAGCTTTAGGCCTGTACTCACTGGAATTTAGAAGAATGCGGGGGGGGGGGGGGGAGCTCATTGAAATCTATCGAATGTTTTAAGAACTAGATAGGATGGATGTGGAGAGGACGTTTCCTCTGGTGGGGGTATCCAGAACTCGAGGGCACAGCCTCAAAATTTTGGGGTGACCTTTTAGAACAGAAACAAGAAGGAATTTTTTTAGCCAGAGAGTAGTGAATCTGTGGAATGCTCTGCTACAGACTGCAGTGGAGGTCAAGTCCATGGGTGTGATCAAGACAGAAGTTAATTGCTTCCTGATCGGTCACAGCATCAAAGGATATGGCTGAATGCTGGTGTAAGGAGTAGGATCCAGGATCAGCCATGATGGAATGGCAGGGAAGACTCGATAGGCTGAATGGCCTAGTTCTGCTCCTATGTCTTATGGTCTAAGAGAGATTGACATGGGGGAGGGGGGGACCTTGATTATGTTGCAGTCTTTACCAATGCAGTAGAAAGTGAAATTCCTTGGTGATGGGGCACGGCCTCAAGATTAGGGGGAGTAGATTTAGCACGGAGATGAGGAGGAACTGCTTTTCCGAGAGGGTGGTGAACCTGTGGAATTCTCTGCCCAATGAAACAGTGGAGGCTACCTCAGTAGATATATTTAAGACAAGGTTGGATTGATTTTTGCATAGTAGGGGAACTAAGGGTTATGGGGAAAAGGCAGGTAGGTGGAGATGAGTCCATGGTTAGATCAGCCATGATCTTATTGAATGGTGGAGCCGGCTTAACAGGCCTGATGGCCTCTCCCTGCTCCTATTTCTTACGTTCTTTTTTTATGAGAAGGTAAGTAGGGCACATCCATGTGGCTGACTGATAGCCAGCTGATGGGCTCAGGTTAAAGGTAATTAATGGTAAATGCAGAAATGACAGAAGAAAAGTTTTGTTTTTGCAGTAACTTGTTAGGATTTGGAATGCATCACCTGATTCATCAGCACCCTTTAAAAAGCAATTGGGTAAACAAGTTCAATGATTTTCAATCTTTAGTGATAAGGGACAAAATAAAAGTTGCATGGGACTAACTGGATTGTTTTTCAAAAAGAATTTGCATTGGAGAGTGTGAGTTGTCAGCAGAGATTAGATAGGCTGGGTCCGTCTTCTCGGGAGCGAAGGAGGCTGAGAGGAGACATGATATGGGTAAATAAATTTGTGCAAGGCATAGATCGCAGAGACAGCTTGGGTCAGCAGCTCTGAGTGCCATACCTTCATGTAAAGTGGGTCCAGATGTCATATAGAACATAGAAAGGTAGAGCACGGGTACAGGCACTTGAGCCCACAGTGTTAATTTAGCACAATTACAATTTGTTATCTTTTGCTTGTTGGTTGCTTGTTCTGTATGTACGTTGATAATAAATGTACTTTGAACTTTGAGTCCTGCACTGCAGACCACATCATTTACAGTGTCATATTCACACTGCAACATCGCAGCAATAACATTAATTAAGCTTTGCACGAGGTCTCTGATAGAATTCAGAAAACCTGCATGGATGTGAGATCAGTTTTCAGATAAATGTACCATGATGCTGTGCGTAAAAATAAGATTCTACAGTATAGAATTTCTAGTCCATTTTTTTGTAATTTATTTCTCATTGAAGATCATCAATAAACAAACATTTCCATAAGATGAATTTCAGATATGGTACATATATATCATATAGTCACATTTGCCACAAATCTCCACATAATATTTATCTGAGGAATACACTTATTGAAAAGAGAGGAAAGAACGAACAAGCCAAAGGAGAAAACTATGTACAAGTAGGGAGCAATCCTTGTTACAACAGATTGATTTGTGAGAATAACATCAGGCCTATGAGGTGTTATACAGTTAAACCATTTTCCCAGTATGAATCAAATTGTTCTAAATTAAGATTAACAGATGCTGTTTATCTTCACTATATTTGTAAATGTCCATTGTAATTTCCATCCATGCATTTAAAGTTGGGCTGTCCTGTGATAAGCATCTCCTGGTAAGAGACTTTTTACCAGCCACCAGCAGTACATTCATTAAATATTTATCTCTTTTCAACTATTCTTGAGGTATATACCCAAAATATATGGTCTTACTTTCTAAGGGTATTTCACATTTAAAGATGTCTTGTAGGGCATTGTGTATCCCACTCCAATAGACTTTGATAATGGGGTATTCCCAGAAAATAGGATAATAGTTTGCATTTTGATTTCCACAATTTCTCCAGCAAACACGGAGGTTACTATCATAATGGGACTTCTGAGAGGGTGTAATAAAATATCTTATCAAGTTTTTCCATCCAAACTCCCTCCATTTCTGTGAACTGGTACACTTCCATTGATATCTCCATATTATTGTCCATTCTTCCTCAGATATAATTATCCCTCTTTCCTTCTCCCATTTTGTTTTAATGTATGAAGTCGAAAGTGTTTTAAGATTTGACAAACCCTTATACACGCTTGAGATGATCCTACTACCATTATCTGAATTATATGCTTTTCTAAGTAGCTCTATCAAACATGTACTTAATACACCAGTGGTAAAAATTGGACCAATGCAAATTTCATATATTTAATAATAGATTTGCCATATCTTGTTTAATGCTTCACTGAAGAGTGCATGGGAAGGGTGTTGGTATGATTGCATAAACACAACCCATATTCTCTTATATTTTACTGCACACACATTCTACAAAATTGATTCCTCCAGGCAACTCCAGGCACCCATACATGAGCATACATGTATACACATACCACACCTGTACATGTACATACACACATGCACATATACGCATGTATGTGCATGCGCACACACACACACACGTTAATTTGTTGTTATTTTAATTCTGTCCTCATCTTGTAATGTACTGTGGTTTTGCTGCAAAAGGCTAATTCTCCTATGGATCTGTGCCTGTCATGGCAAATGCAGCAAGACCTGGTCAATCTGTGCGTCTCATATGGCCAGTGTCACACTAGGACTATAACAATACTAAGTTTGAACTTGAAATTGCAACCATCTAAAGACTAGTGTAAATCATGAGAGGGTAAATAGGGCACAACCAGTGGCTGAAAGGTGGGCAGTTGGTGGGCACAGGTTGAAAGCAGAAATGACCCAAGCAAAGTTTTGTTTTTGCAGCAACTTGTTAGGATTTGGAATGCATGACCTGATTCATCAGCACCCTTTAAAAAGCAATTGGATAAATAAGTTCAATGATTTTCAATCTTCAGTGATAAGGGTCAAAATAAAAATTGCATGGGGCTAACTGGACTGATATTCAAAAAGAATTTGCATTGGAGAGTGTGAGTTGATAGGCTGGGTCTGTTTTCTCTGGAGCAAAGAAGGCTGCGAAGAGACATGATACGAGTAAATAAATCTGTGCGAGGTATAGATTGCAGAGACAGCTTGAGTCTGCTACTCACGCTAGGGGTGTGTAAAACTAGAGACCATAGGTTTAAAGTGAGAGGAAAGAAATTTAAAGGGGATGGGAGGGTAAATTTTTCAAACAAAGATTATTTGGAATGAGCTTACAGAGGAGGTGGAAAGGTAGGCACGATAGCAACATCTAAGAGCCACTTGCACAGGTACTTGACTGAGGGATATGGAATTAATGCAGGCAAGTGAGCTCAGTATAGATAGGTATGAGGATTGCAGTAATGTAGTGGGCCAAAAGACCTGTTTCTATGAAGTACATGTCTACAATGCTATAAAAACAAAAAATGCACACACACACATATAAGGTATGCTATTTTGTTATCTTTACATTGTTCTCATCTTGTAATGTAAGGTGCTTATGTGGCAAAAGGCTAATTCTCCTGTGGATCTGTGCCTACAACAACAAAAGCAGCAAGACCTGGTCACTTTCCACACCTTACAAATGGCTAGTAACATTAGTACCACAGAAGTGTAACATAACGACCATAGCAATTACTTTGAACTTGAAATTTGAACTCACTCACTCACACACACACACACGCACGCACACACACACAATTTAAGATTGGTATGTCTTCCGATCTGATCCTAAAACTGTTTCACCATTAACTTACCTTTGTCACTCAGCTACAAATCAAAAATATTAACCTGTTTTTTGACTATAAAGTATACTTCGGGGATCTGTGCTAGGATGAAAGAGGATGACCAAGACTAGGAAACACAGGCAGACTGATTAAACTGCACACATTGGATGTTTGAGTCCCCACTATTCAACCATACTTGGATTTCAAAAGTACTTCACAGGCTGTGAACCTGTGGGTTTTATGATCAATGGAGGAACTGCAGAAGTTAGTTCTTCATTTTAACTATTGCTGAGGTTATTATTGGATCATGCTGATAAACTGTGGTCTATTCCAATGAAAGGTCAGCACTGAGAAAAAAAATATTGCCTAGAAGTTTATAAATGAAACTAAGATCAATGTTCCCTCTAAGGTGTCTTTTGCTACTGGCGCACAGAGAAATTTAAACTGCACACAAGATCTTCCAATCACAAACAGTGACATGTGTATTTATCTGCGAGTTTGAAGTCAATCAGTTTGCTGGATGTGTGTTATTTTATTTCAACATTGAACTAGAAGCTAGACTTGGAATAGCTTCAGATTTACTTCTACCTAAAAATTCAGTGTGCACATCTTCTTGTCACTGGGCAAAAAATAGTACAGCACAAGATTTTAGTGCACACGGGTCAGTGCAAATTAGAGGGAACATTGAAAGAGATTGCTGAAAATACTCAGCAGATCAAGTGGAATCTGTGGAGAGAAACGTTCAATGTTTTAGGTCAAAAACCTTTCAGTTTTTATTTCAGATTTCTAGCATTTAGAGTTTTTTAAATTTTCACTGTCTAGAAGTTCAACTGTGGTCAATTGGCCAGTGACATTCACTCTGGCCCCTGAAATTCTGTTCAGAATATAGAAAGGTGCCATAAAAGGGCCCATCACATCCTGAAGGATCCCACCCACACTGCCAATGGACTGTCTGTCCCATTCCCATCAGGAAAAAGGTTATGTGGCATCTACATTAGGACCACCAGACTCAAAAACAGTTACTTTCCCCAAATAATAAGGCTGATCGACAACTCCACCTGCAAACCCATTCTTCCACAACCCAACCACAACTACCTTATCATTTCCTGATTCTGGAAATCTGGAGCAACACACGAAGGAGCTGGAGGAATTCAAAGCATCATCTGTGGAGGGAGGTGATTAGCTGACATTTTGGGTTGAGACCCTTCACCAGTACCAGAAAGGAGTGATAGCCAGTGACAATGCAAACATACTGTGCTTGTGCTGGTGACTGGGCAGTTAATATTTCATCTCCTGCCAAGTCTTGCTTTGCATTTTACATGATTTCCACTCGTTAACACATTAAGGAACACCATCTGATTCTGGCCCCTATGCAATCCCAAATGATTTGCAGTTCCTGACTGCCCTGAGGAACCTCTCTCTCAGAACCTCCACACTGCTGTACCTGGGAAGGTCTAGGAACTTGTTGCAGGTGTGGCCAGTTGGGAAGTACGAATCGGGATCATCCCTGAAATCTTCTCTAATGACGATCTTAAGCATGTTCATACCTCCAACAGGAACCTTGTCACAACCTGTCAGGAAAACTAGGAACAATGGACATATATTATCATTTCTATATGGTAGGAACTGTACATTCACAACAATATTGTAGCACTCATAAGGCAATTTTACAGTGAAGCAGGCCATTTAGCTCTTCTGCTCCGTGCTAAAGCTGGTACTTCCCACTGTCCTCTTGCTCACTCCCTCTCTCTGTCTCCCATCATTGACATGTCCTTCCATTTGCTCTTCAGTATTTGCCATTTCCTCAACCATCCTCTACGTTTTTGTCATGATTTCCATTCTGAACTCTCCCCACTTCTAATGCGACAGTTGTTAAGGTACCTGTCCCTACCACTTCCTCTGGCAGCTCAGTCCATATTCTGGGTGAAAATATTGCCTGTCAGGTACCTATTAAACCTCTCCCCTCTCATCTTAAACCTCCGCCCTTTAGCTCGTGTTTCCTCAATCCTGCGAAAAATCCCATGTGTATTTGCTCTGTCTATGCCCCTCGTGATTTTATACAACTAGTAACTCCAGTGGGAGAATTTTACAAATGCTAGATGAGCAAGACCAAGCATGGGATGCCAGGTAAGTTGGGCAGTGTGAACTTGGACCCAGGGCAGCAGCAAATTTTGTTGCTTCCAGATTCGAGCACAGCTAACCTGAGTTAACTGGGGTTGTATTCCTAGGAAATGACCCCTACTGTGATGTTCTGCAGTGCCAAGCTGTGTCATACGCAAATGTGTCAAGACACAAGGATGAAAAAATATATTCATCTATTTTACATAATTTCTGACAGAATGGATTTAATTCTGTATCTCAATTTTTTTAGGCAGTGATTTGTGAATTCTGTAGCAGTGAATTTCTGTTACACAAATATCTGTAACATGGTAGTTCCTCATTGACAAATGTACTCATTTTCTCCTTTCTGCAAGATTTATAAAGTCACGAGGGGCATACAGTAGGTAAGGTGATGGTCACTGTCTTTTTCTTGGTGTAGGGAGTCCAAAACTAAAAGGTATAGGTATAATGTGCGAGGAGAGGGTTAAAGGGACCTGAGAGATAAGTTTTTCACAGAGAAGGTGCTGGTTGTATGGAATGGCCTGCCAGAGAAAATGGTGGATTTCATTGCTTACAAGCCACTTGCAGAGGTTCATGGAAAGATTTTTTAGAGGGCTACAGGTCAAATGCAGGCAGTGGAAGTAGTTCAGGAAGACAACTTTATTGGTACATGGACGAATTGGCTGAAGGACCTGTTTCCCGTGCTGTAAACTCTATGATCGATAACTTTGATTAACTTGGCAGATGAAGGGATCTGCTGACAATTGTGTGCATTGTGAAGAGGATGAGGATACAGAAAGATATCAGCGGGACAGAGAAAGTTATCTGAGTGGGCAAGGATGTGTAGTTGGAATATAATGTAGAAAAATGTTTAAAAAATTCATCATAAAGGCGAAATATGTCTTACTATATAACCATATAACAATTACAGCACGGAAGCAGGTAATCTCGGCCCTTCTAGTCCGTGCTGAACGTTTACTCTTACCTAGTCCCACTGACCTGCACTCAGCCCATAACCCTCCATTCCTTTCCTGTCCATATACCTATTTTTTTTTAAATGACAATATCGAACCTGCCTCTACCACTTCTACTGGAAGCTCGTCCAACACAGCTACCACTCTCTGAGTAAAGAATTTCCCCTTCGTGTTATCCCTAAACTTTTGCCCCCTAACTCTTAACTCATGTCCTCTTGTTTGAATCTCCCCTACTCTCAATGGAAAAAGCCTGTCAACGTCAACTCTATCTATTCCCCCTCATAATTTTAAATATCTCTATCAAGTTCCCCCTCAATCTTCTACGCTCCAAAGAATAAAGACCTAACTTGTTCAACCTTTCTCTGTAACTTAGGTGCTGAAACCCAAGTAACATTCTAGTAAATCTTCTCTGTACTCTCTCTGTTTTGTTGACACCTTTCCTATAATTCGGTGACTAGAACTGTACACAATACTCCAAATTTGGCCTTACCAATGCCTCGTACAATTTTAACATTACATCCCAACTCCTATATTCAATGCTCTGATTTATAAAGGCCAGCAGACCAAAAGCTTTCTTCACCACCCTATCCACATGAGATTCCACCTTCAGGGAACTATGCACCATTATTCCTAGATCACTCTGTTCTACTGCATTCTTCAATGCCCTACCATTTATCATGTATGTCCTATTTGGATTATTCCTACCAAAATGTAGCACCTCACACTTATTAGCATTAAACTCCATCTGCCATCTTTCAGCCCACTCTTCTAACTGGCCTAAATCTCTTTGCAAGCTTTGAAAACCTACTTCATTATCCACAATGCCACCTATCTTAGTATCATCTGCATACTTACTAATCCAATTTACCATCATCCAGATCATTAATGTATATAACAAACAACATTGGATCCAGTACAGATCCCTGAGGCACACCACTAGTCACTGGCCTCCAAACTGACAAACAGTTATCCACCACTACTCTCTGGCATCTCCCATCCAGCCACTGTTGAATCCATTTTACTACTTCAATATTAATACCTAACGATTGAACCTTCCTAACTAACCCTCCATGTGGAACCTTGTCAAAGGCCTTACTTAAGTCCATATAGACAACATCCACTGCTTTACCCTTGTCAACTTTCCTAGTAACCCCTTCAAAAAATTCAGTAAGATTTGTCGAACATGTCCTTCCACGCACAAATCCATGTTGACTGTTCCTAATCAGACCCTGTCTATCCAGATAATTATATATACCATCTCTAAGAATACTTTCCATTAATTTACCCACCACTGACGTCAAACTGACAGGCCTATAATTGCTAGGTTTACTCTTAGAACCCTTTTTAAACAATGGAACCACATGAGCAATACATCAATCCTCTGGCACCATCCCCATTTCTAATGACATTTGAAATATTTCTGTCAGAGCCCCTGCTATTTCTACACTAACTTCCCTCAAGGTCCTAGGGAATATCCTGTCAGGATCCGGAGATTTATCCACTTTTATATTCCTTAAAAGTGCCAGTACTTCCTCCTCTTTAATCGTCATAGTTTCCATAACTTCCCTACTTGTTTCCCTTACTTTACACAGTTCAGTATCTTTCTCCTTTGTGAATACCGAAGAAATTGTTCAAAATCACCCCCATCTCTTTTGGCTCCACACACAGCTGTCCACTCTGATTCTCTAAGGGACCAAATTTATCCCTCACTATCCTTTTGCTATTAACATAACTGTAGAAACCCATTGGATTTATTTTCACCTTACTTGCCAAAGCAACCTCGTATCTTCTTTTAGTTTTTCTAATTTCTTTCTTAAGATTCTTTTTACATTCTTTATATTCCTCAAGCACCTCATTTACTCCATGCTGCCTATATTTATTGTAGATATCGCTCTTTTTCCGATCCAAGTTTCCAATATCCCTTGAAAACCATGGCTCTCTCAAACTTTTAACCTTTCCTTTCAACCTAACAGGAGCATAAAGATTCTGTACCCTCAAAATTTCACCTTTAAATGACCTCCATTTCTCTATTACATCCTTCCCACAAAACAAGTTGTCCCAATCCACTCCTTCTAAATCCTTTCGCATCTACTCAAAGTTAGCCTTTCTCCAACCAAAAATCTCAACCCTGGGTCCAGTCCTATCCTTCTCCATAATTATATTGAAACTAATGGCATTGTCATCACTGGACCCGAAGTGGTCCCCAACACATACCTCCATCACCTGACTTATTTCATTCCCTAACGGAAGATCCAACACTGCTCCTTCTCTAGTTGGTACCTCTATGTACTGCTGCAAAAAACTATCCTGCACACATTTTACAAACCCCAAACTATCCATCCCTTTTACAATATGGGCTTCCCAGTCTATGTGTGGAAAATTAAAATCTCCCGCAATCACAACCCTGTGCTTACCACAAATATCTATCTCTTTGCAAATTTGCTCCTCCAATTCTCGCTCCCCATTAGGTGGTCCATAATACACCCCTATAAGTGTTACTACACTTTTCCCATTCCTCAATTCCATCCAAATAGTCTCCCTAGATGAGCCCTCTGATCTATCCTGCCACAGCACCACTGTAATATTTTCTCTGACAAGCAACGCAACACCTCCCCCTCTTGTCCCTCCCATTCTATCACACCTGAAGAAATGAAATCCAGGAATACTTAGTTGCCAATCACACCACTCCTGCAACCATATTTCACTAATAGCTACAACATCATATTTCCAGGTATCAATCCATGCTCTAAGCTCATCCACCTTTCTTACAATGCTCCTGGCATTGTGAGAAGAAATTGAAAGGTGTTGGTGTTCAGAGTGAGCTGGGTGTTCATGTATACAAGTCAATGAAAGTTAACATGCAGGTCCAGTAAACTGTCATGAAAGTCAATTTATAGAGTTGTAGAGTCACAGCCTGGATACAGGCCCTTCAGGCACCAACTCTGTACTATCCACCAATCATCTATTTACACTAATTCTCTCCCAATCCCATTTAATTCACTCCCTCCACCCCCCCCCCCCTTCTCATCAGTTTCCTTCAGATTTTCCCACTCACCTACACACTCGGGGCAATTACAGTGGTCACTTTAACCACCCACTTGAATGCCTATGGTTGTGGAATGAAACCAGAACACTTGGTAGTCTGGGCTGTGTCAGATCTGGATCAGAACTTTACACAACGGCTGTCACAGACTTTATAAGAACAGTTGTAGATGAATCTGTCCCCACAAAATCATTCGGAGTCCGCCAACCAGAAGCCCAGCGTGAACCACAAGATCCATGATCTGCTGAGGGCCACAGCAGTGGCTTTCAGCGAAGAAAGATACACAAGGTCCAGGTATGGTTTCTGGAAAGCTATCTCACATGCGAAGTGGCAATTCTGCACCAAACTTGAATCACTGAAGGATGCTTCAGAGCTTTGGCAGGGCTTGAATGCTATCGCCACCTACAAATGGAAACCGAGCAGCCAAGGTAACAACAAGGCTTTGCTCCCCGATGAGCTCAATGCCTTTTATGCTCACTTTTACCATCAAAACACGGGGGCACTGTTACAACCTCTCACTGCCTGATGATCCTGTGATTTCAGTCCCTGAGGCTGACGTGAGAGTATCTGTCAGGAGGTGAACCCACAGAAAGCACCTGGCCCAAATGGGGTACCTGGCCAGGTACTAAAAACCTGTGCTGAGCCACTGGCTGGAGTAGTCACTGTTATCTTTAACCTCTCTAT
Source organism: Hypanus sabinus (assembly GCF_030144855.1). Classification (NCBI taxonomy): domain Eukaryota; kingdom Metazoa; phylum Chordata; class Chondrichthyes; order Myliobatiformes; family Dasyatidae; genus Hypanus; species Hypanus sabinus. Next base: position 159,394,357 of record NC_082708.1, on the reverse strand, counting down.
TCAGCAGTCTGAGATACCACCCTGGTTCAAGCAGGCTTCGATTATACTAGTGCATAAGAGAACGTGGTAAACTGTCTCAATGCTTATCGTCCAGTAGCACTTACATCCACCGTGACGAAGTGCTTTTAGACGCTGGTGATGAAACATATCAACTCCTGCCTGAAAAGTGACTTGGATCCACTCCAATTTGCCTGTTATCAGAACAGGTCAACAGCAGATGCCATTTCATTGGCTCTTCACTCAATCCTGGAGCACCTAGATTGTGAAGATGCTTACATCAGGATGTTCTACTGACTACAGCTTGGCATTCAATACTATCATCCCCTCAAAACTAATCGGTAAGCTTCAAGACCTTGGCCTCAATACCTCCATGAGTACTTGGATCCTCAATTTCCTCCCTTGCAGACACCAGTCAGTTCGGATTGGCAAGAACATTTCCTCCACAATCTCCATCTACACAGGTTCACCATAAAGTAGTGTGCTTAGCCTCCTGCTCTACTCACTTTGTACTCATGACTGTGAAGCTAAGCACAGCTTCAATGTCATATTTAAGTTCGCCAATGACAACAATGTTGTTGGCTGAATCAAAAGTGGTGAAATATTAACCACCAATATTAATATTAACCAAATATTAAAGGTGGTAAAATATTAAGAGGGAGACTGAAAATACTGGCTGAGTAGGTGACAGAACAAACACTTACTCAACACCAGCAAAACCAAGGAGCTGACTATTGACTTCAAAAGGAGGAAAACAGAGGTCCATAAGCCAGTCCTCATCAGGGCATTACAGGTGGAGGGAGTCAATAAATTCCTCAGTATTATCATTCCTGCACATAAGTGCCCTTATGAAGAAAGCACGGCAGTGCCTCAACTTTATTAGAAGTTTGTGAAGACATCTAAAACACTGACAAACTTCTGTAGATGTGTGGTGGAGAGTATATGAAGAAAGAAAATGAATCTCAGGGTTGTATGTGGTGAGATGTATGTACCTTCATAATAAATTTACTTCAAACTTTGAATTTTTGAACTTTGAAACCCTTGTAACTCTCTGTGAACAAAAAGACCACTCACCAAGGAAATGCTTCTTGTCTTCTAGAGTTAGGTCATGGAACATCTGCCAGAAATTGACAATGGCTTCATCTGTCTTTGTGTATCCTTTACCATATCTCGTATTCTGTCAGAGGGTGCAGAAAAAGACATGAGGACACACACAACTTGGGAACTCTCTCTTGCCGTTTGATGTGTGCTGTCTGCTGGGATTTTATCAAGATATTGATTAACTCAACATATTTGTGGATTTACTGTGTGCATCCAAATTGTTTCTAACACCAGAAATGTGTAGGTACACATAACGATGTCTCATGGATTCCACGCATGCTTTGACCTTGTGATCAAGATTAGCCTTCCGTGAAACAACACAAATGTGCAAAAATTTGGCTTCCATAGAGATGACGAGGCTGTTTGTTGAGACGATGGCCCAACCGATCCTTCGCCACAGGTGCCAAAGTTTGTGTCTTACTGCCAGCACCTACTGATCCTCATTTTGAGACCACCCCCAACAACCCCCATCACAAGTCCGACTGCTACGTCACCCCCACCTCATCCCCAAGCTCACTGCACATTAGTACCCAAACATTGATCAACCCCCACATTAAGAGCCCCACAATGACCCATCCACACAGATACTTTATTGATCCCAAAGAAAATTACAGTGCCACAGCAGCACTACAAGTGCAGAGATACATAAATATTAGAAGAGAGAAAAGAAAGAATAAAAATAAGTTACCTTTAACAGTCTGACAGGAGGGGAGTCATCACTCCCCCAGCTATAGGTTGACTCATTATAGACCCTAACGGCCAAGAGCAAGAATGACCACATATAGCGCTCTTTGGAGCAGCGTAGTTGTCTTAGTCTATTACTGAACGTGCTCCTCTGTTCAGCCGAGGTGGCATGCACAGGGTAAGAAACATTATCCAGAATTGCCAGGATATTCCGAAAGGTCCTTTGTTCTACCACAGCCTTCAGTGTGTCCAGTTTGACTCCCACAACACAGCCAGTCTTTCTAATCAGTTTATTGAACCTGTTGGCATCACCTGTCTTGATGACATTGCCCCAGCACACCACCGCATAGATGACTGTACTGGCAACAACAGACTGGTAGGACATGTGAAGGAGAGATCTACATACTCCAAAGGACCTCAGTCTCCACAGGAAGTAGAGATGACTTTGGCCTTTCTTGAACAAAAGCCTCTGTGTTGGTGCTCCACTCAAGTGTGTCATCCAGGAGCACTCTGCTTTCAGGACCTCACCACATCTTCACCATCACTAGTAACAGGGAGCAGTGCAGGCTTGGTCTTCCTAAAGTCCATCAGCATCTCCTTTGTCTTACTGATGTTGTGCTGCAGATGATTCAGCTTGCACCGTTTGACAAAGTCCTCCACCAGGGCCCTGTATTCATCCTTCCATCCTCCCATTATACACCCAACTATTGCTGAGTCATCAGAGAATTTCTGCAGATGACATGGCTCAGTGTTGTATCTGAAGTCCAAGGTATTCAGGGTAAACAGGAAGGGAGACAATACAATCCCCTGGGGGGCCCAGTGCTGCATATAGCCTGATCCCCACATCACCCCTGATACATCAACCCCACCTCTATACCACTCCAATACTGACTACAACCTACCCTCACATCAACCTCCACTCCCACCTCACACCAACCCCTGCCCTACTGCCTTCACCATGACTCAAGCACCCTCTCCTCACATTGCACAGTGAGCTACCTCACACACCATTGTCCTGGCCCCAACCGCAAAAGCCATTATAACTCTGATCTTTAGGTCTGATGCCCTATCCTTAACAATGTCTAACTTTCTCTGCCCCTCCCCTCAATCGATCCTGTACGGACCAACTTCCAGGCCAATTGGTTCAAGGTTGCTTCAAAACTGTCACTGCTGCATCACAACATACGCCTCAGCACCACTTCTCTGCAGCATTCCTTTAACTTTCTTAATACCTATAACTGCGCCCTACAACCCTGCTGGGTAGAGAGAGTTCCAAACATTCACCCTCTGAGCAAAGAAACATGCCGTTATCTCTGTCCAAAAGCGATGACCTTTCGTTCTGAGACTGTGACCCCTGGTTTTAGGGCTAGGCCTTTACGCCAGGGAAAACCTCAGCTCCATATTCCTTACATTAAATCTTTTTTTCTGTCATTCAGTGAGGTTTCCTCTCATTCTTCTAAACTCTATAGGGTAAATGGTCTGTTTCATTAATGCCTCCTCTTATCACAAAGCTACCTTCCCAAAAATCAATCTGGTGAACCTACTCTGTGCTCCCTCTGTCATTGTAATATAAATCCCTTAGGTTGGAATCAGATCTCATAGACCCATAGACATAGAGAGAGATAAAGTGTAGAATCAGGACCTTCAGCCTACCAAGTCTGTACTGACCATTAACCATCCATTTACAATAATTCAACGTTAATCCTATTTTTTCAGTCTTCCCACATCTTTGGCAGCCCCCCAACATTCCATCACTCACCCACTATTTATAATGGCCAAGTAACCTACCAACTTGCACCTGTTTGGGATAGGTAAGAAAACTAAGGTGGTGGGGCAAAGCCTCAGAGTCACAGGAAGCATCTGAGGTCAGGATTGCACCCGAGTCTCTGGTGGTGTGAGGCACCAGCTCTACTCATTGTACTGCTGTATCACCCTGTTGGCAATGGTCCAGGCGTGGTCTCACAGAACCTTACGCATATCTCCACTCTTGTATTTAAAATTCCTCTCCACTGTGCTACCAGATTGGCTGAGTGTTTCTTGCAATTCTCTTTTTGTTTCGGATTCCTAGCATCTGCAGACTTTTTAAAATGTTTTGCCTCTGAACAGTGATATTTTCAAACTCTCCCTATTTTAAAACTACTCTGACTTGAAGGTTCCAGTTCCAGAAAATCAACATCTCAAAGAATCTATTCTGGTTTCAACACATTCATGCAATCATGAGGGAGGCATTATTTTTCACACTCTATCTGTCATTATCTTGCCCATTTACTCTCTCTGCATTCACTTTGCAGTTCACACTGCCACCTAGCTTTGTCTCATTGTCAACTCGAGTAAATGAAACTTAATCAAATCACTGAGGTAACTGTGTATAACTGAAACTCCAGCACAGATCCCTTCAGCACTAGTCATCACAAACTCCCAACTCAAAAGGAACCCTTTTGCTCCTACTACAGCAACACACGAAGAAGCTGGAGGAACTCAGCAGGTTAAGGAGCATCTATAGATCTGTACAAAACGCTGGAAGAACTTAGCAGGTCAGGCAGCATCTATGGAAAGGAAAAACAGTCAAAGTTTCAGCTGAGGCCCTTCGTCAGGACTGGACCTGATGACGAGTCTCAGCCTGAAACATCAGCTGTTTACTCCTTTCCATAAATTCCACCTGACCTGCTGAGTTCATCCAGCATCTCGTAAGGATCTAAGTATGAGGGTTGTATGTGCTGCTTTGGATTTCCAGCATCTGCAGAAACTCTTTTGTTTATCTATAGATCCTTTGTGTTTTGCTCCAGATCTCCACTATCTCCAGTCTCCTGTGTCTCCCTTTTACTCCTACCCTCTGATTTCTTTCTGTTGACCAATCCTCAATCCATGCTTGCACATTAACCCTAATACTGTCTCCATGGCATAACTTCACTTGTAGCATAGAATTTAGTGTCTTCTGGTCTAAAAAATCTAAAACTTACATAAAAGTGTAGTGGAAGCATAATGACTGCTTGCACCACTGCCCAGTATGGAAACACCAATGCCCTTGAATGGAAAATCCTACAAAAAGTAGAGGATTTGGCCCAGCACATCATGGGTAAAGCCCTCCCACCCCCACATCCAAGTGAAACCCTGTCACAGGAAAGCAGCATCCATCATTAGAGATCCCCATCACCCAGGTAACACTCTCTTCTTGCTGCTGTCATCAGGTAGAAGGTACAGGCCCGAGGACTCACTCCACCAGGTTCAAGAACAGTTACTATCCCTCAAACATCTGGCTCTTGTATAAAAGGGAACTACACTCACTTGCCTCATCATTGAAATGTTTCCCATAACTAATGATCTCACTTTAAGGACTCACTATCTCACGTTCTCGCTATTTATTGTTAGTTATTCATATTTATAGTTGTACAATCTGTTGTCTTCTGCACTTCGGTTGATCTTTCATTGATCCTGTTATAGTTACTATTCTATAAATTTCTTGAGTATGCCCACAAGAAAATCTTAGGGTTGTATATGGTGACAGAATATGTACTTTGATAATAAAATTTACTTTGAACTTTAAACCCCTCACATCAACTACCTCGCTCATATCTATTCTACAGGTTAAAGTCTCAAAATATGATTTGTCAAATAGTTAATTTTGACCTTGAGCCACGTTAGCACTTTATAAGTAATAAAGCCAGACATTTCCCTATGATTAATTGGTCCCTTGTTTTCTCTTTTCTTTCTCTCCTCTTAAACACTGGAGTTGCATTGGCTACCTTCTAACCTCCTTTTCAATGCATTGTCACTGTCGCCATAGACATCACTGTAGAAACCCCATGGTGCTGCCCATCAGTTTCTGGGGTTTTATCACTTGTTTGCCTCATCAGTTACTCTAGTACGACTTCTTTACTTGCTGATTTTCTTGAGCTCCTCATTCACTCTAGACTTTTAATACTTAGATTCTTCCAGGAGGTTTATTTTATTTTATTTTGTGAGAAGGCAACCACAAAATGCATCCATTCTGATACAGAGTCTGGTCAAGTCACTTTTATTGTTATTTCAACCATAACTGCTGGTACAATACACAGTAAAAACAACGTTCCTCCAGGACCATGGTGCTACATGAAACAACACAAAACTACATTAGACTTCAGACTTACACTAGACTACATAAAATACACAAAACAGTGCAAGACAGTGCAATAATTAATAAACAAGACAATAGGTGATAGGCAATAGACAACTCCTTTCTCCCCAGAGTTTTTCCAGCAGATTTTATGTTGCTCCCCTTCTCCAACACTTGCACTCTCTTGCGTCAACAAAATAATTGTTCTCATTCACTGCCACTGCCTTATTCTCTAATATAATTTCTCCAAAGTCATTCTTTTAAAGTGGTAAGTTGATTCACTATTGCCACACATACTAAGGTACAGTGAATAATCTGCCTTGCACACTTTTCATATAGATTGTTTCATTACATCAATGCACTGAGGTAGTAGAAGGGAACACAGTAACAGAATGCAGAATAAAGAAATTAGAGAGAACCATAGAACATTACAGCACAGGAACAGGCCTTTTGGCCCTTCTTGGCTGTGCCGAACCATTTTTCTGCCTGGTCCCACTTGACCTGCACCTGGACCATATCCCTCCATACACCTCTCAGAAATAGAGCAGTGCAGGTCAACAAAACATCCAAGGCCGTAACAAGTCAGTTTTTGAGGTCAAGAGCCTGTCCTGTCATACAAAGGGAACTGCTCAATAGTACGGTAATAGCAAGATAGTGGCTGTCCTTGAGCCTGGAGGTATATGCTTTCAGGATTTGGTATCTTCTGCCCGGTGGGAGGAAGGAGAAGAGGGAATGTGTGGTGTGGGTGATTAAGGGACCAAAATCATGTTTGTTCATTCTTTTTCTTTTCATATATTTATTATGATCTATTTTTTGTTTCCCCAGTTTTTTAAATTCTATTTGAGTGTGGAATGTGTTGACAGTGGAGGCAGATATGCGTTAAATTTTTCGAGAACATACCGGATGTACCCAAACCAAAAGCCATGGATGAACCAGGAGATTCATGGTTTTCTGAGGGCTAGATATGGAGCATTCAACACTGATGATTCAAAACTATACAAGAAGCCCAAGTAAAACCTACAGAAGGCTATTTTAAGGGCAAAACAAAACAATTCCAATTGAGGTCAGAAACAAAATCAGGTGCATGTCACCTCTGACAGAGGGTGCAGGCCATTACTTCCCTCAAGGCAAAACCTAACATTATGATTGGCTGTGATGCTTCACTCCCAGATGAGTTCAACGTCTTTCATGTATACCTTGGACGAGAGAATAAAACTACACCTGTGTGAATCCCTGCCGCATCTGGGGACACTGTGCTCTCTGTCAATATCATAACATCTTTCAAGAGGGTGAACCATCAAAAGGCATCAGGTCCTGACGGTGTATCTGGAAGGGCTCTGAAAATCTGTGCCAACCAACTGGCGGGAGTGTTCAATCTCTCATTGCTGCAGGTGGTGGTTCCACCTGCTTCAAAAGGGTGACAATCATACCAGTGCCCAAGAAGAGCAGGGTGAGCTGCCTCAATGACTATTGCCCAGTGACATTCACACATACTGTGATGAAGTGCTCTGAGAGGTTGGTCATTGCTACAATTAACTCCTGCCTATGCAAGGACCTGGACCCGCTGCAATTTACCTACTGCTACTCTAGGCATACAGCAAGTGCAACCTCATTGGCTCTCCTCTCGGCCTTGGATCCCCTGGACAACAGTAATACCTAGGCATACACGAGGAGATCTGCAGGTGCTGGAAATTCAAACAACACAAACAAAATGCCGGTGGAATGCAGCAGGCCAGGCATCATCTATAGGGAGAAGCACTGTCGACGTTTCAGGCCGAGACCCTTCGTCAGGACTAACTGAAAGGAAAGATAGTAAGAGATTTGAAAGTAGGAGGAGGAGGGGAAATGCGAAATGATAGGAGAAGACTGGAGGGGGTGGGGTGAAGCTGAGAGCCAGAAAGGTGATAGGCAAAAGGGATACAGAGCTGGAGAAGGGAAACGATCATGGAACAGAAGGCCTAGGGAGAAAGAAAGGGGGAGGGGAGCACCAGAGGGAGATGGAAAACAGGCAGAGTGATGGGCAGAGAGAAAAAAAAGGGGGAGGGAAAAAAACTAAATATATCAGGGATGGGGTAAGAAGGGGAGGAGGGGCATTAACGGAAGTTAGAGAAGTCAATGTTCATGCCATCAGGTTGGAGGCAACCCAGACAGAATATAAGGTGTTGTTCCTCCAACCTGAGTGTGGCTTCATCTTGACAGTAGAGGAGGCCATGGATGGACATATCAGAATGCGAGTGAGACGTGGAATTAAAATGGGTGGCCACCGGGAGATCCTGCTTTTTCTGGCGGACCGACTGTAGTTGTTCAGCGACACGGTCTCCCAGACTGCGTCGGGTCTCACCAATATATAAAAGGCCACACCGGGAGCACCAGACGCAGTATACCACACCAGCCGACTCATAGGTGAAGTGTCGCCTCACCTGGAAGGACTGTCTGGGGCCCTGAATGGTGGTGAGGGAGGAAGTGTAAGGGCAGGTGGAGCACTTGTTCCGTTTACAAGGATAAGTGCCAGGAGGGAGGTCGGTGGGAAGGGATGGGGGGGATGAATGGACAAGGGAGTCACGTAGGGAGCGATCCCTGCGGAAAGCAGAAGGGGGGGAGAGGGAAAGATGTGCTTGGTAGTGGGATCCCTTTGGAGGCAGCGGAAGTTATGGGGAATTATACGTTGGATCTGGAGGCTGGTGGGGTGGTAGGTGAGGACAAGGGGAACCCTATCCCGAGTGGGGTGGTGGGTGGATGGGGTGAGGGCTGATGTGCGGGAAATGGGAGAGATGTGTTTGAGAGCAGAGTTGATGGTGGAAGAAGGGAAGCCCCTTTGTTTAAAAAAGGAAGACATCTCCTTCATCCTGGAATGAAAAGCCTCATCCTGAGATGGCGGAAACGGAGGAATTGTGAGAAGGGGATAGCATCTTTGCAAGAGACAGGGTAGGAAGAGGAATAGTCCAGGTAGCTGTGAGAGTCTGTAGGCTTATAGTAGATATCAGTAGATAGGCTGTCTCCAGAGATGGAGACAGAAAGATCAAGAAAGGGGTGAGAGGAGTCAGAAATAGACCAGGTAAATTTGAGGGCAGAGTGAAAGTTGGAGGCAAAGTTAATGTAGTCAATGAGCTCAGCATGTGTGCAGGAGGCAGCACCAATGCAGTCATTGATGTAGCGAAGGAAAATAGGGGGATGGATACCGGTATAGCCTTGGAACATGGACTGTTCCACAAAGCCAACAAAAAGGCAGGCATAACTGGGACCCATGTGGATGCCTATGGCTACACCTTTGGTTTGGAGGAAGTGGGAAGAGCCAAAGGAGAAATTATTGAGAGTAAGAACTAATTCCGCTAGACGGAGGAGAGTGGTGGTAGAGGGGAATTGGTTAGGTCTGGAATCCAAGAAGAAGCAGAGGGCTTTGAGACCTTCCTGGTGGGGGATGGAGGTACATAGGGACTGGGCGTTCATAGTGAAAATAAGGTGGTGGGGGCCAGGGAACTTAAAGTCATTGAAAAAATTCAAAACATGAGAAGTGTCACGAACATGGTTGGGAAGGGATTGAACAAGGGGGGATAAGACAGTGTCAAGGTATGCAGAAATGAATTCAGTGGGGCAGGAGCAAGCTGAGACAGTAGGTCTACCTGGACAGGCAGGTTTGTGGATCTTGGGTAGGAGGTAGAAACGGGAAGTGCGGGGTGTGGGAACTATGAGGTTGGTGATCGTGGATGGGAGATCCCCAGAGCTGATAAGGTTGGTGATGGTATAGGAGACAGTGGCCAGGTGCTCCTTAGTGGGGTCATGATCAAGGGGTAAATAAGAGGAGGTATCAGAGAGTTGTCGCTGTGCCTCGGCCAAGTAGAGGTCAGTGCGCCAGACAACAACAGCTCCCCCCTTATCAGCAGGTTTTTAGTGAGGTTGGGATTGGTGCGGAGTGAGCGGAGAGCAGAACGTTCAGAAGGATGAGGTTGGAATTGGAACAGGGTGTGGTGAAGTCAAGACGGTTGATGTCCCGTCGGCAATTAGCAAAAAAGAGATCCAGAGCAGGCAGAAGACCAGAGCGGGGTGTCCATGAAGAGGAGGAGGGGTGAAGATGGGAGAAGGAGTCATCGGAGGGGATAGGAGAGTCCTTGCCAAAGAAGCAAGCTCGGAGACGGAGCTGGCGGAAGAAGAGTTCAGCATCATGGCGTACGCAGAACTCACTGAGGTGTTGGCGAAGGGGGACAAAGGTGAGGCCCTTAATGAGGACAGAGCACTCTGCCTCAGAGAGTTGAAGGTCAGAGGGAATGGTAAAGACCCGGCACGGATGAGAGATGGGATCAGAGGGGGGAGGGAGGCTGGTGGTGTCAGTGGAGAGGGGAGGGTTGGGGTGAGAGGAAGATGAAGCCTCTGAGGGCCCAGGAGCTGACGATGTGGAACCAGCCTTGAACTCCAGGCCGGATCTTCACATGCTGCGATTGTGACTCCCATCTCCCCTTCCCCCACCACCACCCTGCAATCCCCTCTCCCTCAGATCCCATCGTCAGCTTCAAGATCACTGACGAGTGCAGAACTCAACTATGCACAGATTGACCAAAAACGTCCTTAGTCTAGTATGGGGAGTAAATAAGTTTCACCACTATTTCTACGGACAAAAGTTTACTCTAGCAACAGACTTGCAAGCAGACCACCAGCCCCTTGTGTCTGTTTTCAATCCCTGGAAGAGGATTCTCAAGTCTGCTACTTGGTTGTAACATTGGGCACTTTTCCTAGGAGCCAACTCTAATGACGAAGAGTTCAAGGGTACCAAGCAACACTTCAATGCTTGTCTTCCACTGCAGGCAACTGAAGAAGAAAAGTCTTCATTCTGTGACCCAGCAGAAGAGTTCCACACCACATTGGTGGACCAGCTGCTGATAGCAAATTCTGACATACAAAAAGAAACAAGGAATGACCCATCATTGTCAAGAGTCGATGACATCACCATGCAAGGATGGCCAGCTCATGGTAATCCTAATGTTCCTTGAGTTCTTAGTGAGACGAGACCCACTGTCTGTACATCAAAGAACCCTGATGTGTGGATCTCGTGTTGTGGTTTCCTCTAAACCGTGCACCAGCAAGCTAGAGAATCTGCATGAAGGCTAGTCTTGCCTGGAGTTACGTGTGGTGGCCGGGAACAGATAAACAGATCCAAGACTTGACCAAAAGCTGTTCAAAATGCCACAAAGTTCAAAATGCACCCCCACAGGCACCTTTACACCCATGGGAGTGGCCGTCTTCACTATGGCAAAGGGTGCATATTGACTCTGCTGGGCCACTCCATGTTTCTGATTGCTGTGGATGCTCATTCGAAGTGGCCTGAGGTCATACCGATGAAGCCAACCACGTCAGAAAAGTGTTTCCGCTCTATCTTCTCCATAAATGGTTTGTCTGTACAAATTCTGAGTGACAACAGACCACAGAAAAGTACAAACTATTCGTGAAATGGCATCAAACATTTCAAGTCAGCTCCTCACTGTCCAGCAATGAATGGGTTAACTGGAAGGCTTGTCCAAACCTTCAAGAAGTCCATTAAAGCGATGGACAAGGAGGACATTTCTCTTCAGCATAAGGTGGACAACTTCCTTTTTGTGTATCAGAACTCTTTTCAGACGACGACAAATCAAACACCTGCAATGCTCTCCATGAACAAGAATCTGAGATCTCCATAGACCTCCTGAAACCAGATCTATGGAGAGAAGTGCAGAATAAAGAGTTCAGCCTGTTGCCAAGGAGATCAGCGAGGATCTTCAAGGTTAGACAGGAAGTCTTAGCGTGCGATTACTGAGAAGACAAGAGAACATCTGGTAGGACATCTACACTGATGTACACAATCTATGTTGGAGAGCAGGCATGGAGACATCATGTGGACCAGATACTGGATGCTCAGCCGAAGACACGCCTGGGCTGTCTGTGTCTACAACAAGATGGATATATTGCATCCACTTGTCTTACCTCTCAGTGATAATCATGTCATGAACAGCAATGTGACACCTGCAACAGAGGAAGTTCTTTGACAAGACACCTGCCACAGGTCCAGAGGCACTATCCTGAAAGAAACATCACACTACCCAAACGACTGGATCTTCAGTATAGAGAAGTTAGTTATGGACTGTTATTAAAAAAAAGAAAAAAAATCAAGCAAACACTGTTTTGTGAAAGCATTACACACAAAATGCTGGTGGAACTCAGCAGGCCAGGCAGCATCTATAGGGAGAAGCACCGTCGACGTTTCGGGCTGAGACCCTTTGTCTGGACTAACTGAAAGATAGTAAGAGATTTGAAAGTAGGAGGGGGAAGGGAAAATGCGAAATGATAGGAGAAGACCAGAAGGGGTGGGGTGAAGCTGAGAGCCAGAAAGGTGATTGGCAAAAGGGATACTGTTAAAAGTAACTTGAATGTTTTGTTACGTATACAATTTTATGCTGCATAAATCTAAAGGAGGAGGAAGCGTAATGTATGGATCTATTTCTTTTAGTGCAATGATTCCCCTTAGCACTAATTAGTGACTGATAAGTTACCCATTCACTTTGGTATGTTGCTTTCTCTGCAAAGTGAATATACAAGTTAACTTTACCTCCGAGTGCATGCCATTATTTACTTGACATGTAGTTGTACAGACATAACACTCAGCAGTTCAGGCAGCATCTATGAAGAGGAATAAATGATTGATGTTTAGGGCCAAGAACTTTCATTAGGATCTTCATCAAGGTTAGGTTGGCATGGATTAGAAGGCCCATTTCTGTGCTGCAGTACTTTACGACCCTATGACTATTAAGCAGTCCCCTTAGACAATAAGATGACCTCCTGACCTCACAATCTACTTCACATTGACCTTGTACCCTCCTGTCTGCCTGCCCTGCCCTCTCATTGTAACCATAACACCTTAACCTTGTTTCCTTTTATTGTGTTCCCTTGTTCCTCAGTATATGTGACAATAATAAACCAATTTACCAGTGTACTTATCCAAAGAGAGCAGACCTTTACAATGGACAACTACACTGAACTCATGACTCACCTCCTCCAGCTGGATCCAGTCGTACTCTGAGGTCCCATGGAGAAGAACCATCAGTTCACTTGGCAGGAACAAATCTACAACCGGCATTGGAATAACACTGTGGAATCCCTTGGAAAAGGCTTGAAAATGCTTCTCCACTGACGTGTTGAACACATAATCCACATATTTGTTAACAAATAACTTCCTGAGGAGAAAAATGTAGGTGTGAGATCAATTAAGATAGAAGGTTCGATGGTTGCGGGTAGGGACTACAGAATTATGAGCATAAATATAAGATGGTGTCTAATATATCTGATATTGCTCAGTCTATATTTCACTCTTCACTCTCAAAACTTGCTTTGATATCATTATGCTTATTGTGGCGTAAGCGTAATGTATAATTTATGTTAGTCTAAGTTTAAATTCATTTCTGTTTATCATATGCTTTGGAACGAAGGTGAATGATGGATAACCATTAGGATGGTGGTGAGTATTCGTAGCTCGGGTTGAGGCATTTGCGGTGTTTGCCGAGCTTGGCAGATGGTTCATCACCAAGCGAGGTGACTTTGTGATGAACACAGCAACACCAAACACCATACAGGTATGTTCAAAATCGTGAGAGGCATAGACAAGGTGGATATTAACAGCCTTTGCCCCCCAGCGTAGGGGGATTCCAGTACACTGGGTGTGAGGGGAATGAGTTAGAAGACCTGAGGGACATGCTTCTCAATCAGAGGAGGGGTTGAAGCAGGTATAATACAATCATTTAAGAAGCACTTGGATAGATACATTGAAGGACGGGGCTCACAGGGATATGGGCTGAATGCAGAAAGTTGAGACTAGCTGAAAGGGCACCATGGTCAGCAAGGACTCGTTGGGCTGAAGGGCCTGTATCCATTCTGTATTGTTCTATGACTTTATGTATATAATGTATTGTGCTGCCAAAAAGCTAATTTTATATCCTGGGTATGCACCTCCATGACAACAAAGGTGAACTTGAACTAAAAAATCTGAAAGTGAATTCAGGGTAAACCTTCTCCCCACCCCCCTCCCCGCCACTCCATAGTGATAACTCCCATTGCCTTTTCTAAAGAGGTTTCCAGCACAGTCTTTAGGGTGGATGTGGAGAGGATGTTTCCTCTAGTGGGGGTATCCAGAAGTAGAGGGCATAGCTTCAAAGTTGAGGGGTAATCTTTTAGAACAGAGGTATAGAGTAATTTTTTTAGCCAGGGAGTCGTGAATTGGTGAAATGCTCTGCCACAGGCTGAGGTGGAGGCCAAGTCCGTGGGTATATTTTAGGCAGAAGTTGATTGTTTCCTGATTGGTCAGGGCATCAAAGGATAATAGCGAGAAGGCAGGTGTATGGGGTTGTGTGGGATCTGGGATCAGCCATGAAGGAATGGCGGAACAGACTTGATGGGCTGAATAGCCTTGCAATTCCCAAACCGGAATGACCGGTCCATGGTGCTCCTGTAAAAACTGGTGGTTAAAATGGGGGGTGGGAGGGGGGAAACAGATGAGAGCCTCATTCACAATCTTTTCAGGAATGGAGACCCTGCTGTGCTTTTTTGACTAAAGGGGTGGTGTTGATGGACCAGGTGAGATCGTCCATTATGTGCGCTCTTAGAAACTTGGTGCTCCTTACTTGTTTCACAGAGGATCCTATCATCACCACAGTACATCACAGTGCCCAAAATCACAGTGATGTTCTTCAGTTAGCTACACTCAGGATGGAATACAGTTACTAAATCACAGAAAAATGTTTTCAAAAAAAGAAAAACACAGAAGTTTATAAATATCATTCTGATTTTACTTACAAATTTTGAAAAAGAACAATTTTAGGCCCCTCACCTCCAGCCCACCATTCAATATGAAGATGGCTGATCTTGCTGACCACAATTCCTGTTCTGTGCCTGATTTCCACAACCCTCAACCTTTCAACTGTTTGTCTTTAGTTTAAATATATCTGATGATCTGACCTCCACCATCTTGGAAGCAGAACGATCTCCTACTCCCTGGGAGAAGAAATTTCTCCAGATCTGGTTTCTGGAAGCTCCTGGATAATAAGACAGCAAGTCCCTACAAAGGGTTGAGAGGGCTGTTGAGATGATCATCTGGGTTTCTCTTCCATCCAGCAGGGATATTTATCAGGAGTGCTGGCATTCTCAGGGCTCTTAGCATTGTCAGCGATCCCTCCCCCATCCATCCAACAATCTCTCTGACCCTCTACCATTAGGCAGGTACTGTAGCATTAGGACAAGAACTGCCAGGATGGGGAACAGCTAAGCCATAAGACTACTCCCTGCCACCACCCAGGTCTCATCATGTATGAAGTGCCAGTAATGTTGTACTGTTTACTTTTTAATGTATCATATATGCACCTTATTATTTCTTAATTTATTTGTGCTAATATAACTTTATGTGTCATGTGGGTGAGTTATATGTACAGTACTGTTTTGTGCACCTTGGTTCGGAGGACCATTGTCTCATTTGGCTGTATACATGTGTACAGTTGAATGACAATAAACTCGAACTTGAATATATTTATGTGAACTGAAGAGTCGTTGTTGCTAGGATACTGGAGATGGTGCCCCCTGGAGTCCAAATGGGGTGTTGGTTTAGTGTGTCATCTGAAAGAGAAACCAGCCCAGTAAACAGCTGTCTCCGTCCTGCTCTGTAAAATCAGCCAATGTTTTGTGCTGATGTGTCCTGCGGTGCTATACAAATGCAATTCTTTGTTATTTATAATGAAGGGAGGAATTACCTGTTTTGGCTCCGTACCATAATGTTTCTACCATTGGGAATAAGTTCACGTTCGATTATTGATCCATCAGCCATCTCTGTTCCTAACTAAAGGACAAATTCATAAGAAGAAACAGAAGCTGCTAACAAATTTTTTTTTGTGTGTTTTGAAAATAATAGCAAGCAATTTAATTAATCAAACACTTAATAAATGTGTATTTTGTGCTGTTGAAAGTATCCTGACTGATGGCATCACTGTTTGGTTCACAATTTCAATATTCAGGGAGGTAAAAAGCTGCAGAGAGTGATGGACTCAATCTGACACAACATCCCTCCTCACAATTGATACTATCCACAGGAGATGCTGCCTCAAGAAGGCAATATTCAAGATTAAAGTTCAATGTTTAGAGCTCAAAGTAAATTTATTGTCAAAGTATGCATATGTTACCTTGACATTCATTTTCTTGCAGACATTCACAGTAGAATAAAGAAAAATAATGGAGCAATGAAAAACTACACACAAGTATCTGACAACCAATGTGCAAAAGAAGATAAACAATGCAAATAAAATAAATAATATACAAACAAATAAATAAAATAATATTAAGAACGTGAGTTGTAGAGTCCTTGAAAGTAAGTCCAGAGTTGGTGGAATCAGTGCAGAGTTCAGGTGAGTGAATTTTTCACTCTGGTTCATCAAAGATCCCCACCATCTAGCAATGCCATCTTCTCACAGTTACCACCAGCAAGAAAGTACAGAAACTGAAGTCCCAACTTCTCTTCAACCGTTTGGTTCTTGAGCCAACCTGCACAACGCTAATCACTAGCAAGATACTGCGTATCAACACTATGACCACTTTGCATTATAATGGACTTGTTTTCTTTTTGTATTAGATGGGATCTTTCTGATAAAAATTGCATTTATGTTTAATTTGTTTGCTTGCGAATGCTGCTTATATGATGCCATGTGCCTGTGATGCTCTAGCAAGTAAGCTTTTCATTGCACGTGTGCATACGCACACTTGTGCACATGACAATAAAATCGACTGACTTTGAATCCATATTTTCGCAGAGACATTAATTCAATGTGATCCTGGTTTGGTTAACATGGATGACATTGATATTTACACCTTTCTGTAGATCACAACCAGCAATGTAATCATTAACTGCCATCTGACACCATCAACCATATTCCCTTTAGTTCAAACACTCTCAGAGAGAGTGCTGCTCTTCAACTTATGAAACAGCACATGCCTGCCTGCAGCAAATCCTGGACAACATTGAGGCAGAGGCTGGTAACTGTTAAGTTACATATGCACCATACAAAGGCCAAGCAATAACCATTTCCACTGGGAGGACCTAATCAGATGTCTTTGATGTTCAAAAGTATTACCAACTCTGAGTGCCCCAACAGCAGGTCAATGTTGACCAGAAACTCTGTTGGACCAGCCACATAAATAGTGAGGCCATAAGAGCAACTCAGATGCTGGCTCTCCTGCAGTGACTCACCTCCAGATATCTCCACAATCTACAGGGATTGTGTGCTGCAGAGACACAATGGGATACATAGAACACCGAATAGTCCTCCATACTACAGACCTTTTGGCCATGATGTTATGCTGACTTATTAACCTACTCTGAGATCAATCTAGCCTTCCCTGCCACATAGCCCACAGATTTTCTTTCATCCATGTGCCTATCAAACAGTCTCTTAAATGTCCCTAATGTATCTGCCTCTACTCCTACCCCTGGCAGTGCGTTCCACACACCTACCACTGTGTGTAAAGAAAAAACTTACCTCTGACTCCACTTATACTCTCAACTAATCATATTAAAACTATGCCCCCTCATATTAGCCAATTTCTGCCCTGGGGAAAAGTCTCTGGCTGTCCACTTGCCAACAATTCCCAATGAGTATGATATCAAGGTAGAGCAATGTGCTCAACTGGCTTCCCCTCCACCATCCTCAACGTTCAGCCCCAGCACACTGCGCACAGTGGCTGCTGTGTGCACCATCTATAAAATACACTGCGGTTGCAGCTAGTCATCCAGCACCTCTCAAACCCATCACCTTTACCCCAGGGGAATCAAAGGCAGTGTATCCAGTGAAACTGCACAGCTCTCTGACTTGGACAAACCTGGCTGTCCCTCATGGTCATCAGGTATAAATACTGAATGGAAATTGCACCCCCTTTCCCCCTGCATAACATCACCATGAGAATACCTTCACACTTCAAGAACACTGGAATATAGTGCATATTTTGGGTTTACAGGAAAGAGGTCATTAAGAAGGAAGGCGTTCAAAGAAGAGCTACAAAAACGTCAGGATTTGAGGACCTGAGTTATAGAGAAAGGAGTGGGCAGGCTAGGACTTTAATTTTTGGAGTATAGGAAAATGAGGGGTGACTTTATAGAGGTGTGTAAAATCATGAGGGGGCATAGAAACAGTGATTGCACAAGGTCTTTGTTACAGGGAAAGGGAACCAAAAATTATGGAGCATAGGTTTATTATGAGAGCCGAAAGATTTAAAAGGGACCTTTGAGGTTGGGGATAAACTCTTCAAGGTTCAAATTTCAGTTTATTGTCATATGCACAAGTACATGTGTGTACAGGTGCAATGAAAAACCTGCTTGCAGCAGCATAACAGACACATGGCGTCATTTTAGCAGCACTCAGAAGGAAAACATATATTACAAACAATTTTTACATGGAAGAACAAAAGCAATGATATCCATGTTGAAGGGAAGTAGCTGTTTTCGAACCTGGTGGCAGGGCACCCCAGGCTTCTCTACTCTGTCCAAGCATAGCCCGGATGGTGGGGATCTCTGATGATGGATGTTGCCTTTTTAAGACTGTGCCTTCAACCGATGGTGGGGAGGAACGTGTCTGTGATGTACTGGGTAGAGTCCACTACTCTCTGCGGCTTCATGTACTTTTGACTTGCTGTATCAGACTGTGGTGGACCCAGACAAAAGGATTACCGCAGAAGAGTTTGTTAGAGTGTTCGGTGACAAGCCAAACCTCCTAATCTCCCAAGAAAGTAAATATGTCTTCTTAACACAGCTGCTTGTATTATGAGAACCACAGACTCTGCCATGACAGTTGCGAACCCTCGCAGGTGGTCCTCAGAACGTGCTAGGCAACCACACTTGTGAGTATGCACGTTCCAGTCCATTAGTGTTTCATTGTGGTTAACTCCCTTCCTCTCATCCCAGTCTTGACAAAAATTGGCCAAAAGCACAGCAACATTTATGCTCCCTGCTAACCTTCACCCTTGTTCTGGGACCAAAGACTACCATTTTGATTGAGGCTGTAAAGCAGCAGTATTTATTTAGAAAAAAGTTGTTGCTTCCTAGCTACAGTGTTGGTATGAGCTTTCAGTTTGAGACCTTTAGTTAACAGGTCTGATGGCCCAGCATTTATTGCTCTTCCTTTACCCTTCACAGTTCTTATTAAAAGTCAGTGAACTTCAGTGTCTCTCCTTCTTGCCCTTGGGACATAACCACACACTTTGTGGTAGAAAAGTAGGTAGAATCTACAGAGTGAAATGGACTGTCGACATTTTGGGTAGAGATTGTTCATCCAGACTGGATGAAGAATTTCATTTCTGAATGTATTTCTCTGTGTATATGCTGCCTGTTCCAATGAGTTCCTCCAGCATTTTGTGCAATGCTCCAGATTCCAGTATCTAATTGTAAAACAGTGCATTAATACATAGAAGCATTAATATATGGAGTGTTGCAGCCTAAATTAAGTTTTTTAGAGACGTATATCAGACCCCTCTATATTACATTTTTATAACAAAGACCAATCAGTCCATTGCATGTATGCTAGCTCTCACATTAACTCCACTTCCCTGCAATTTTTTCGATAAAGCCCATCGATATCGGCAAGATTCTACTACCCATCTGCACTCAAGAGTTAAGTTAATAGTGTTATGTCCGTAGCCCCCTCCTTTGTGAGAATCGCCAGATCACTGTTGGGTTGAGTCAAACGGGGGGCCCAAGACATGAGAGGGAGACGTGCAGGATGTCACGTTTCTCCCCCCCTCCCCCATAGCGATGTAAAGCTACGGGACATGGCCATTGACTCTTGGAGACAGATTTGTGGATTGAGATGCTCTGCTACGTGAATGCCCTCGGGCAAAGTGGGCTGGTTGAGGGAGAGATTGCATCACCCCCAACCTGATTGACATCTATGACCCTGCGAGTCAGAATAAAAGAGGGGCTGTAGGAACAACCCCTCAGACGCACCAGAAGAAACGTTAAGCGACCACGTAACAGCAGACAGTCATCCGAAACCAAGCCACGTGCGTTCAATTCCGTGGCTGGAATTGGTGGCTGAAACCACTGAAAACGGCTTTTTAGCTAACAATGGGGAAACCTGCTCCCCTGACTCAACGGATTGACATTGTAAAAGACTTGGGCAAGTTTAAACCGCATCACTTTTAAACCCAACAACGCTGCAGTTTGAACGAACTGATAGTGACTTATCTTTCCATCGGACAATACAGTAACCCCAGACAACGATAGAGCTATTTCTTATTGGTTATTATGATACCCGCGCTTAGATTTAGTATTGACGACGTATATTATCTGTACGTTTGCATTAATCTTCTTTTTGTGCCCTTTATCAATAAATACTTTTAAAAATAGTACCATCAGACTTCAACTGACCTCTCTATCTTTGCTGGTAAGTGATCCAGTTACGGGAATTTTGTAACAAAGTTGGGGTTCTCGTCTCAGGATTTGACACCAAATTGGGAGGCCAGTGAATCGGGATTGCAAGTCCAAAACTTGGATCTGGTTACGCGGGTAGCCAGACGGGAAACCAGCAAAGATGATCGTGGGTGAATTTATAGAAAACCTGACTCTGGAGGCGCTGGAGGTGGCCTCCAAATCGGACTTGATAAAATTGGCGAAGGAGTTAAACCTCACGGAGTGAGGTTGTCAATGAAAAAGCGGGAGGTGCGAAAGGCAACATCTCAGTATTATATTGGGAAGAAGGTGTTTACAGATGAGGTATTGGAAAATATCCCTGAAGAGGCACCCGCTAGTGGGACGGCTCAGTTAGAGTTGGAGAAATTAAAGTTAGAACATGTGATTAAGTTAAAGCAGCTGGAGGCAGCCGAGAGAGAGAACAAGAGAGAAAGGGCCGAGAGAGAGCAAGAGAGGGAGAGGGCCGCGAGGGAGCAAGGGAGGGAGAGGGCTGAGAGAGAGAAAGAGAGGGAGAGGGCCGAGAGAGAGAGAGAGCATGAAATGAAGTTAAAACAGCTGGAAGCAGATGAAAAAGAGAAACAGAGGAAACATGACTTGGAGATGGAGAAGTTACGGCAAGAGCCAAGAGTTCCGGGGTCAGACCGAGAGGAGCGGTTCAATGTTAGTCGAGAATTGAGGCTCATACCTCTGTTAGAGGAAACGGATGTCGATAGATACTTCTTGCTTTTTGAAAAGGTGGCAGTGAATCAGAAGTGGCCCAAAGGTCAGTGGGTGGCGCTGTTACAAAGTGTGTTAAAGGGGAAGGCACAGCGGGCATATACGGCGTTGGCCATGGAGGAGGGAGAGGAGGAGAGTTATGACAAAGTAAAGGCGGCCATTCTCCGGGGTTATGAGCTAGTACCTGAGGCGCATAGACAAAAGTTTAGAAGTTTTAAGAAAGGGGATTAAAGAAAGATCCACGTGATGACGTAGGATCGAGACGCTGGAACCCAGCCCTCCTGTAAAAAAGTTAATAAATCAATGTTTAAGTGAAGAAAAGTTAATCAATACTTTTTTAAGGTTACTTATAAACTACTCCGGATTGCTTTAAGTTATGCCTCATAAACAGAGGACGAAGAAAACTACCACCGCGAAGACAGCCAAAGCTGGAACAGAATCAAGGCCTACTTTTACCGAAGAACCGCGGACTCAGGTACAACACACCACCGGTGAAATAGAACAGGAGACTGCGGCAGCATCGGCCATTTCTAAAGGAAAAGATCAAGGAGAACTGCGTAAGCGTAAAGGAACGAGCATGCGCAAAAGAGAGCAACCAGAACTACAAAACCCAGCAGCGACTGAAACCGACAGTGAAAGTGAGTCTGAGAGAGAGCCGGACTCTCTGGAAAAATCAGACGAAGATGAAGATGAAGATGAAAGTTCCTCTGAAAATACAAAAAAGACTTTGAGGCAAATAATGCATAAATTAGAAAAATTAAATGCATTAAAAGTAATTAAAAGTAACCAAAAAGTAATTAAAGAAAAAAATAATAAATATGGAGACTATGTTTGATAAAATGACAAAGAAACAGGAAAAAATGGAAAAGAAAATTACAGATTTGGCAGTCAAAATGGAAGGTATGGAAGGAAGAATGAAGAATATGGAAGATGATAATAATGGCTGGACATCAGAAAGAAAACAACACGTGGAAAAAATTGATAAGCTTGAAAATTTTAGTAGACGCAACAATATTAAAATTGTTGGACTTAAAGAAGGTACCGAAGGAGAAGACCCAATAAATTTTTTTCAAAAATGGATTCCTGAAAAATTGGAAATGGGAGAAGAAACTTCAATTGAGATTGAAAGGGTGCACAGAGCCTTAAGGCCAAGATCTCAAGACAATCAAAATCCGCGATCAATTTTGATAAGATGTTTAAGATACCAGGATAAAGAAAAGATTTTGAGGGCGGCTGCCCAAGGTGCCAAAAGAAGAAAGGGTCCATTGATGATAGCAGAGAAACCAGTTCTTTTTTATCCTGATATAAGTTATAACCTTTTGAAGAGAAAGAAAGAATTTAATCCAGCTAAAAAAGTCTTATGGGAAAAAGGTTATAAGTTTTTAATGCGTCACCCAGCAACACTGATAATTTTTTTGGCGGAGGGAAAAAGATTTTTTCCTGATTATCGAGATGCTGAGGTGTTCGCACAAAAACTTCCATTTATTCACGAATTAAATGTAGAGACTTCTAAATGTAATAGTTAAAAATGACGACAGAGATAGCGAATGGAACTGATGGACACTTAAGGATGATATAAGGGAGAAAAGTAAAATTTTAGAAATATTAATTGAGAATAGTATGTTTTTTTTATATATATACTTTTTATGTTGCGGGGGGGGGGGCTGGGGAGCTTTGAATCGGTTGCTACGGGATTCACGTGTGTAATCATGGCGATTGCCATGACCCGTACAATAGAGGGGGGTAATGTTGTGTTTTTTTTCTTTCACAACATTAGTAGGGGGGTATTTTGTTTTTTTCTTTATTTTCTATTTTTCTTCTATTCTTTTGCCTAGATGATTGGTGGGGACACACATAGCAACATGGAGACTTTTAAAAAGATTTCCCAGGATACCATGAAAGTTGAAAGATTAAGTATTATTATAGATTGGAGTAACATAATTAAAAATAATGACTAATTTATTGAATTTTTTAAGTTTTAATGTTAATGGGCTTAATGGACCAATAAAAAGAAAAAGAATTTTAACATATATTAAAAAAATGAAAATAGATATAGCTTTCTTACAAGAAACTCATTTAACGGATATAGAACATCAGAAATTAAAAAGAGACTGGGTTGGAAATGTTATTGCAGCTTCATTTAACTCAAAGGCGAGAGGAGTTGCAATTTTGGTTAATAAAAATTTACCAATTAAAATACAAAATGTATTAATTGATTCGGCAGGAAGATATTTAATTATACATTGTCAAATTTTTTCAGAACTATGGACTCTTATGAATATTTATGCACCAAATGAAAATGATGTAAAATTTATACAGGAGGTCTTTTTGAATTTGGCTAACGCACATGATAAAATATTAATAGGTGGAGATTTTAATTTTTGTTTAGATCCAGTTTTAGATAGATCAACAAAGGCTATTACAAAATCAAAAGTAGCAAAATTAACTCTATCATTGATGAAAGACTTAAATTTGATATATGGAGAAGAATCAATCCAAAAGAAAGGGATTATTCATTTTATTCAAATAGTCATAAAGCATACTCAGAGATATATTTTTTCCTATTATCAACAAATACTCAAGATAGAGTGAAAAATGTGGAATATAAAGCAAGAATATTGTCTGATCATTCTCCTTTAAGAATGACAATGATAATGATGGATAAAGAGGAATCAATTTATAGATGGAGATTTAATTCGATTCTTCTAAAACGTCAAGATTTTTGTGATTTTATGAAAAAGCAGATTCAGTTCTTTTTAGATACAAATTTACATTCAGTTGATGATAAATTTATATTGTGGGAAGCAATGAAAGCATATTTGAGAGGCCAGATAATAAGTTATACTTCTAAAATTAAGAAGGAATATATGATAGAAATAGATCAATTGGAAAAAGAGATTATAAAATTAGAAAAAGAATCTCAAAGAAATATGACAGAAGAAAAACGAAGACAACTTATTAATAAGAAGTTAAAATATAATACACTCCAGACATATCGAACAGAAAAAGCAATTATGAGAACTAAACAGAGATATTATGAACTAGGTGAAAGATCACATAAAGTTCTTGCATGGCAGTTAAAAACAGATCAGATTTCTAAAACAATAAATGCAATTCGAACAAAAGTGAATGAAATTACTTATAAGCCTCTAGAAATTAATGAGGCTTTTAAGAATTTTTATTCTGAGTTGTATAAATCAGAATCAAAGAATGATGACGTTAAGATAGAAGAATTTTAATCACAAATAACTCTTCCAAAATTAAATACAGAAGAACAGAAGGGATTAGGTATGCCTTTTACATTGAAGGAAGTTGAAGAAGCTCTGGGATCACTCCAAAGTAATAAATCTCCAGGAGAAGATGAATTTCCGCCTGAATTTTATAAAAAGTTTAAAGATTTATTAATTCCTCCTTTTATGGATTTAATACATCAAGCGGAAAGAACGCATAAACTCCCAGAATCTTTTTCAACAGCTATTTTAATAGTATTGCCAAAAAAAGATAGAGACCTTTTAAAACCAGCATCATATAGACCTATTTCTTTATTAAACACCGATTATAAAATAATAGCAAAAATCTTATCTAATAGATTATCTAAATGCTTACCAAAATTAGTGCATATGGATCAAACAGGATTTATCAAAAATAGACAATCGGCAGATAATGTAACCCAGTTACTTAGTATAATCCATTTAGCGCAAAAGAGGGAAGAAACGAGTATGGCAGTTGCTTTAGATGCAGAAAAAGCATTTGATAGATTGGAATGGGATTTTTTATTTAAGGTATTGGAAAAATATGGATTAGGAACATCATTTATAAAATGGACTAAAACCTTAAATACTAATCCCAAAGCTAAAGTAGTGACAAATGGTCAAATTTCAACATCATTTCAGTTAACAAGATCAACTAGGCAAGGTTGCCCATTATCACCTGCTTTGTTTGTGTTGGCAATAGAACCACTAGCTGAATTAATTAGAATGGACCCAGATATTAAGGGTTTCAGAGTTAATCAGGAAGAATACAAGATTAACTTATTTGCTGATGATGTTCTACTTTATTTAACAGATCCATTACGTTCACTACGCAAATTATCTTATAGATTAGAAGAATATGGGAAAATATCGGGTTATAAAATAAATTGGGATAAAAGTGAAATTTTACCTCTTACTAAAGGAGATTATAATCAATGTCGATTAATAACTCAATTTAGATGGCCAGCAAATGGTATAAAATATTTAGGTGTAAGAGTTGATAATGACATAAAAAACTTATACAAATTAAATTATTCACCACTTTTGAAAAAAATTCAGGAAGATCTTGATAAATGGATGGCATTACCAATAACATTAGTAGGTAGAGTAAATACTATAAAAACGAATATATTTCCTAGACTACAATATTTATTTCAATCATTACCAATACAATTACCCCAGAAGTTTTTTCAAGAGTTAAACAAATATATGAGGAAATTTCTCTGGAAAGGTAAGATGTCAAGAATATCGTTGGAAAAATTGACATGGATATTTGATCTAGGAGGATTACAACTTCCAAATTTTAAGAATTATTATAAAGCAAATCAACTTAGATTTATTGCATCTTTTTTCGAGAAAGATAAACCGGCATGGGTTAGAATAGAACTAGATAAAATAGGAGAAAACGTACCAGAAGATTTTATATACAAATGGGAATCTAAATGGATACGGGAAAAGAAAGAATCTCCTATGTTAAAACATTTGATTGACTTATGGAATAAGATAAATGTTGATGATGAGACAAAAAATCTTTATTAGCAAAGAGATCTTTAATTCAAAATAGACTTATTCCTTTCACAATGGACAATCAACTTTTATATAATTAGATTCAAAAAGGGATTAGATATATAGGAGATTGTTTTGAAGGAGGTATATTAATGTCATTTGATCAATTAAAGAATAAATATAAAGTATCAAATAACACTTTATTTTGTTACTTTCAATTACGGGCTTATTTAAGAGAAAGATTAGGTCAAACAATGTTATTGCCGAAATCTAATGAAATAGAAATTTTAATTCAAAAAGGAAATATTAAAAAATTTATATCTTGTATGTATAATTTGATTCAAAAACAGGCAATTAAACAAGGAGTCCATAAGTCAAGACAAAAATGGGAAAGTGATTTGAATATTAAAATTGAAGAAACAAATTGGTCAAGACTATGTCTTGATAGTATGACAAATACAATAAATGTTTGGTTAAGATTAGTGCAGTATAATTTTCTACATCAATTATACATTACACCACAAAAAATAAATAAATTAAATCCAAATTTATCGGATCAGTGTTTCTGATGTAACCAGGAAACTGGTACTTTTTTACATTCTACATGGTCTTGCTCTAAAATGCAACCTTTTTGGACAAATTTAAGACTTTTACTGGAACAAATTACAGGAACACAATTTCCTCATAATCCAATACTACTCTTACTAGGTGATATTGAAGGGATAAAACCGAAACTCAAACTAAATAAATACCAGAAAGAATTCATAAAAATTGCACTGGCAGTAGCCAAAAAAGCTATTGCAGTTACTTGGAAATCGGATACATATTTAAGTATAGACTCTTGGAAGAAAGAAATCTATGGCTGTATTCCATTAGAAAAAATTACCTATAATTTAAGAGATAAATATGAAACATTTCTGAAAATTTGGAGCCCTTATTTACAAACGACAGGACTAAATATATAGATGCTCTGAAGATGAAACAATTGGTTATTTGGGGAAAGAAATAAATATATATATTAAAGTTATTACAAACTCCATGGAGCATGTGGAGATCTACCAACAACCAGGCATTCTTTCTTTCTTTCTTTCTTTTTTTTTTCTCTTTCTTTCTCTTTTTTTGCTATAGGGTAGTCAGGGGGGAGGGGTTAAGTGGAGGGGGGTAGGGTTATATACATATTTTTTTTCATATTTCAATCTGTAATTACTTAAAAATGCAATAAAAAAAGTTTTCAAAAAAAAAGTTTAAAGGAAGGGTGGAATTAGATGCATACCGAGTTTGCCTATGAGAAGGGTGTGCTCTTGGACCGGTGGTGCACCGCAGAGAGAGTGGGAGAAGATTATGGGCGTCTCAGGGAGTTAATTCTTATTGAGGAATTTAAAGGGTGTGTTTCGGAGGATATCCGGACTTATCTGAATGAGAAGCCGGATAAGTCCATCTCAGAATTTGCTAGGTTTGTAGATGAATATGCCCTAACCCACAAGACAAAGTTTTCCTCGAATAAAAGTACCCAGAGAGACCGTGGGAACGATCGAGGAAGTCCGCTGGCTAAGGCAGAGGTCCCGCCGGGAGCTAGTGGTAGGGTCGAGGGGGAAAGGCCAGACAGCCAGAGATTTCCGGGCTTGACCTGTTTTAATTGTGGAAAAGTGGGACATATTGCATCGCGGTGCTTTGCTCCGAGGAAAGAAACAGGAAAGGGGAAAGCAGCAGTCCCTATCAGATGTGCCGTGGTAATCATTAGATCGACTAGAGAGCCCAGGGGAGACAGAGTACGAGAAGGGTTGGAGACTTATCTGTCACACGGAACTGTGTCTGTGAGGGAGGGAGACACACCAGTTCCTGTACGGATCTGGAGAGACACGGGGGCTGAGCTGTCGTTGATCAGCAGTAAGGTACTAGAGTTTGGTCGAAAGACGAGAATGGTAGCTGTAAAGGGGATAAGTAAAGGAACAGAAATGGTGTCCTTACATAAGGTCATTATGGATTGTGAGCTGGTATCTGGACCAGTTGAAATAGGGGTGCGATCGGAATTCCCGAGGAAGGGCGTCCTTCTCGGTAACGATTTAGCAGGTGGTAAGGTTTGGGCAGCCATGACGATGGCCAGCGGACCGGTGAGTGTTGTGGCACCGCCCCTAGAGTCCCAGATCTATCACTCGCAGCCTGTCGAGAAAGGCAGCTGGGAACGAGAGCAGTTTAAATCTGGCCAGTTTCGATTTGGCGAGACATTTCTACAGACCTTGTACCACGAGGGTTTAGAGGGTGGTAAAACGAAGAGTAGTAAAGTAAAAGAGGGTAAGGAAGCGGAGGTAGATCTGCCCTTAGCGAGGAGAAAGGTCCTAGAGGCCGGAAATAAAGATGAGGAACCGATAGAGCGGTTAAGAGGTCCAGAGTTGGACAAGGATGATCTGTCTGGTTTGGCAGAACTGTTTGAAGAAGTTGAAAATTCTAAAGGTGTTCCCGATAATGAAGTGAGGGCAGTCCTAAAGGAAAAGGAAGCCATTACCTCGAAGAAGTCTGCTGGGTTGGCAGATGAGGTTGTTTCAGCCCACGGGGTTGAGTTTACTCCGGAAGGGAGTTGCCCAGAGAGTACCTGGGAGGATCGGGGGAACTTAGAATTTGAAAAGGGTACGGGTATTGAAAGCCTGGAAGAGGCCAATGTCCTGTTTGAATGTGTCCAAGATGGGGATGCACATGGTAACGGAGCTCAGAAAAAGTCTGAGGTATTTGATTCAGTGGAACGGGACGGCCGTCCTTGTGGGTCAGATAGACTTGGTTCAGTGGGAAAAGGGTTAACCTTGGTAACAGTGGGAAGTGAGAGTTCCCAGGTGTTTGTGCTCGAAGGTGTGTTCAAAGTTAATGCAGAGTTTAAGAATGGGAAGATAACAATTATCATTTAAGGAAACGGGAAATCTGTAGTTCCCAAATCGAATGAAGAAATTTTAAGCCCTGCAGATCGCTTACAGATTAAGCCAGAATATGACAGGGCTCCCCACACTATTGTTATTCCAGCATGTGGTGTAAAAGGGCAGAATTTGAAACGCTGCTTGAGCAAGGAAGTCGAACTGAAACCACATAGTCTGAAGGGGTCTGACAAGAGGGTTAGCCACCTGTGTAAAATTACAGAGGTGGGTGGAAATTCAGAAGATGGGCTAAGTTTGGGACACGGTGTTGATAAAATAATTCCTATGGAACAGGCGGGCAAGGGTTTATCTCGCCACCTTACTTAAATTCCCCGGAAAAGAGGCGACAGTTAGAGGGGACGCCATTTTTAAATAGCAAAGCCGGTTGTACAGGATTTCGACAAAGCCTGTGAATAATAAAGACAACCCCCTTGGAAGCCTGCCTGTTCAGTTTGAAAACGACCGAAAGACTAGTATTTACATAAACTTTTGTAGATGCACGTAAGCTAAGAGCACACCTCCTTAGTTTTGTTGCTGAAAAAATAATAAAATAGGTGGTTATTAAATTGAAGTCTGATGCTACAAGACGTTAGTACGGTACAAGATGTTAAGATATTAAAGAAAGTGACACTGAAATCATTAACTGTTTAGATACTGAATTGAATGTATAACTGTATTACTCCATAGAAAAAAAAACTTTGGTGTTGTGTTAGTTTCTAACACCCTGTAAGACTCTGTATGAATTCATTTTTTTCCGATGGTAAAAAACGCCTTGAAGAAAGGGGGTGTTACGTCCATAGCCCCCTCCTTTGTGAGAATCGCCAGATCACTGTTGGGTTGAGTCAAATGGGGGGGGGCATGAGGGGGAGACGTGCAGGATGTCACGTTTCTCCCCCCCCCCCCCCCCCCATAGCGATGTAAAGCTACGGGACATGGCCATTGACTCTTGGAGACAGATTTGTGGATTGAGATGCTCTGCTACGTGAATGCCCTCGGGCAAAGTGGGCTGGTTGAGGGAGAGATTGCATCACCCCCAACCTGATTGACATCTATGACCCTGCAAGTCAGAATAAAAGAGGGGCTGTAGGGACAACCCCTCAGACGCACCAGAAGAAACGTTAAGTGACCACGTAACAGCAGACGGTCATCGGAAACCAAGCCACGTGCGTTCAATTCCGTGGCTGGAATTGGTGGCTGAAACCACGGAAAACGGCTTTTTAGCTAACAACGGGGAAACCCGCTCCCCTGACTCAACGGATTGACATCATAAAAGACTTGGGCAAGTTTAAACCGCATCACTTTTAAACCCAACAACGCTGCAGCTTGAACGAACTGATAGTGACTTATCTTTCCATCGGACAATACAGTAACCCCTAGACAACGATAGAGTTATTTCTTATCAGTTATTATTATACCCGCAGTTAGATTTAGTATTGACGACGTAAATTATCTGTATGCTTGCATTAATCTTCTTTTTGTGCCCTTTATCAATAAATACTTTTAAAAATAGTACCATCAGACTTCAACGGACCTCTCTATCTTTGCTGGTAAGTGATCCAGTTACGGGAATTTCGTAACAATAGTGACCAATTAACCTGCCAACCTCATACCTTGGGGATGTGGGAGGAAACCCACACAGTCACAGCAGGAATGTGCAAACTCCACACAAAGACAACACTGGAAGTCAGGACTGAACCAGAGTCTCTGGAGCCGTGAGACAGTAGCTCTACTGCCACACCACTGCTCTGCCCTCTATGACCATCCAGAAATCCATAAAATAGCCGAGGCAATCAGACATGGGAGCCGTTGGATCAAAGTCTAGCCCATGCACAGTGAGGCAGAGTGTTTTCAAGAGAAGTATTCAGAGGCCAAAACTCCGGGTTGCTCCAAGAATCCCAGGAACTAAAGATTAACCTCTGGACACAACCAGCAAAACCGGCAAGAAAAATGTACCCTTTCAATGCTTCTGTTGATGATTAATAAAAATGTTTCAATGGGAATAAAGAACTGTCTGCAATTCAGTGGTTGGGAATGGGGGCTTGTAGAAGTACTCCAGGGGTTAACAATAGAGCTGGCTGTGATCATGGAGTTGGGAAGGGTGTGGCTTAGATTCTGGAACACTGTACAGTTGCTCACATCTCTCCGCTCAAGCACAATGACACCCCAGCATTAATATCCAAAACAGCTGAACACCAAATTAGCTGGTGCTTGTTTAATAGGGCCTTGGGTTAGAGAAGGAGGGCAAAAATCAGAACAAGACTTTAACAAAATGCAAGTGTAACCTACCGTGAAATTTAGGCCAAATACTTCCTCAATGTCATCATCTTCATAATTGAGAAGTTCCTGAAGATTTCTGAAGAGAAAATTGGAGGTAAGTTATTGACCAACTGCTGTTGGAAACACCATTGAAACAAACGTGCTTATAAGTCACAGATATCTTCATTAGGCCCAACTTTGATGCTCCACCATGGTTGTTATCTCTTCTCCTCTCTCCTGTCAGGCAGGAGGTACAAAGCCTGAACGCATGTACCACCAGGCTCAAGGAAAGTATTATAAGACTTGAATGGACCTCACATATGGTAAAGATGAACTCTTGGTCTTCCAGTCTACCACCAGGGCTCTTGCACTTTATATATTGACTTGAACTGCACTTTCTCTCTATGTGCAGAAATTTCAGATGATCGTTTTCCTTCATTCTTTTACCCCAGGCAGAGGGGCCCACTGATACTTTACACAGAAGTCTTCCTCTCAGGGTTATGCTGAAAGCACTTACCATCAGGTTTAAGGATTGCTTCTCACCCACTTTTATCAATCTCTGGAATGGACCTTTCACGTGCAAAAAGATGAGTTCTTGATCTCACAATCTACCTCATCATGGCTTTTGGACCTTATTTGTCTGCCTGCACTTCCCTTTCTCTGTGACTGTAACACCATATCCTGCATTCTGTTTTCTTGATGCAGTCATGTATGGAATGATCTATCTGGATGGGACGCAAACAAAAGTTTTTCACTGTATCTTGGTACATGTGACAAAAATAATAATACCAACCAAAAGGACGATCACCACAGAGGAAGGCTCTCGCTTGCAGCTTTAAAACCATGAAACTGATGGAGTATGAATATATTGAACAACTCCCTGCCACTCAGAATTCCGGGAACATTCAATTTCCATGTTGCCAATAATAAGCCAGCTGACCCATGAAAGAATGATGTGTCCACCTGGTCAACAAGTCTATTACAGAATATAAATAATAATAATAATAATATCCTCCCGCACCTCACTGGCATATCGGGCAGAAACCTTGCCATTTCTCTAGCGTTTGTCTGTTTTATGAGGCCAAGTTGCTAGCTTGACATTCAGCCCAGCACGGATGAAAAGCGTGTAAGGAGCCAGCCTGATGCGAACCTTGTCCCAAAGTCCAGTTTAGATGCCACTACACCACCGGCTAGCTATAGAATATAAATAGCCTCTAGTTAATGCAACTATGGCAAAGATACCAGAGAACAGCAGTCAGCAAATGAGCTGCAATGTTGGTCATCTTCTTGTGGATTTAAAATTGAAGGATTCTAAAGTCCAGAGGTAGAAATTTGTTAAACTCCAAGGACTATAAGGACAACTGAGCCAAATGAAAGCCTCCATCAGGGTAGCACAGTAGCATAGCGGTTAGTGCGAGATACTACAGCTCCACTAATCAAGGTTCGATTCCCATCACTATCTGTAAGGAGTTTCTGTTCTCCCCATGACTGTGTGGGTTTCCTGTGGATGCTTTAGCTTCAAAGATGTATGGTTAGGGTTAGCACCCTCAGCCATTAGGCTCTTTCAACCTATAGCTGGGGAAGTGATGACCCCCCCCCCCCACCATCCCGTAAGACTGCTTAATGTATTTTTTATTCTTTCTTACTACTCTTCTAATATTTGTATATCTGTGCAATTGTAATGCTACTGTGACACTGTAATTTCCTTTGGGATCAATAAAGTATCCATTTCTCTATCTGGTAAGTTGTGGCCACGGTATGTTGACACCAGAAGTGTGGCAGGACTTGCGGTCTGTCCAACATAATCCTTGCTGATCTGATTCGATGCATTTCATGGTACGTTTCAATCTATGTACATGTGACAAATAAAGGGGATCTTTATTTGTGCAAGGGCAGCTCCTTGTATGCTTTCCATCTGTGTTGGGTTGAGCATCCAGCTAGCAACTTGGCCTCACAAAAAATAGACAAATGCAGGGTTGCTGCCCAGTGCACCACAAGGTGCAGAGAGGAACAATAATGATGTACAAACTGGAGTTAATCACCTCAATGGCTCTCAGTCACCCCACTACAGGAGTTAATGAAACATCTGAGGTTCACATGGCTTCCCATCTACCTTGGCTGATTGACCCCTCAGTCACTTTTTTGCCATTTCTGTTCTTACCCTCCCCTTGCCCCAGAGGGATGAGAATTGTTTCACCCAGCATTTTGTTAGCAAATGTGTAGTAGCTGGAGAACAAAACAGAACACCTTGAAGGCAAGATTACTGTTATCAGAGAGAAATGAGAGATTGTTGTGTTCTATGATTGAATGAGACGTGGCTTAATCCCAGCAGACCAGATACGGTGATCAGACCCGTAGGCTTCTCAATTCAAAGGATGGACTGAACCACTGATCAGGAAAAAGCAAAAGCTGGAGGTGTGCATTTCATGATGAACTCTCGGTGGTGCTTTGATGTGGCTGTGTTGTTGAACTCATGTTCCCCCAACCTTGAACACTTAATGGTCAAAAGCCGTCCATTTTATTTAGCTCGGGAGTTTTCCTCCATAATCTTGTCTGCAGTTTACATACCACCAGTGGCCGACTATAATACACTTGAGATACTGCATGATACTGTTGCCAAACAAGAAACAGTCCATCCCGATGCATTTCAAATCATAGTCGGGAACTTTAACCAGGCTAGCTTGAAGAAGACCCTGCTCAATTACCATCAGCATATAACCTGTAGCACCAAAGATCTCAACACAGTATCCATTGTACCAAGATAATGAATGCCTACTGTTTCATGCTCAGACCACATTTCAGGAAACCTGATCACTTGGCTGTCCTTCTCTCTACACACAGGCAGAGGTCAAAGAGCAAGGCTCCAGAGATTAGGACTACAAAGAGGTGGTCAAGAGAGGCAGAGGGGCAACTATAGAATTGCTTCAAGTCAGTGGACCAGGCCATGTTCAAGGACTCATCTGTGGATCTGAATGAACACACCATAGTAGTCACGGACTTTATTATAACACTTGTAGATGAGTGTGTCCCCACAAAATCATTCAGTGTCTTCCTCAACCAGAAGCCCTGGATGAACCATAAGATCCACAATCTGCTGAGGGCCAGGTCAGAGGTATTCAAGTCTGTACGATCTTCAGAAAGCCATCTTGTGGGCAAAGTGGCAATTCCAGATTAAGCCTGAATCAACGAAAGATGCTCCACAATTGTGGCAGGGTTTGAATACTATCACCTCTCATAAAGTTAAATCAAGCGACATAGGTGACAAGAGGGCTTCGCTTCCAGATGAGCTCAATGCCTTCTACATTCACTTTGATTGGCAAAGCGTGAAGGAACTCCCACAGCCCCAGATGATCCTGTGATTTCAGTCTCCGAGGCTGACTTGCAAGCAGGCTTCAGGAGGGTGAACCCATGGGAAGCATCTGGCCCAGATTGGCCGAGCACTAAAGAGCTGTGCTGATCAACTGGTGTGTTCACAGAGATCTTTAACCCCTCACTTTGGCAGCCTGAGGTACTCACTCACCCACTTCAAGCAGGCCTAAGAAGAACATGGTAACTTGCCTCGATGACTATCATGCAGTAGCCCTTACATCCACAGTGATGAAGTGTTTTGTAAGGTGGATGATGAAACATATCAACTCCTGCCTTGGAATCAACTTGGATCTGCTCCAATTAGCCTACTGGAGCCACAGGTCAACAGCAGATCCCAGATACCATTGAGTTGAGCTCTTCACTCAACTCTAGAACATCTGAACATACATAAGGATGTTCTTTATTGACTACAGCTTGGCATTCATTACCATCATCCCCTCAAAACTAATCAATACATTTCAAGACCTTGGTCTCAATACCTCCTTGTGCAATTAGATCCTCAATTTCTTCACTTGCTGACCCCAGTCAATGCAGATTGGCCACAATATCTTCTCCATTATCTCCGTCAGCACCACAAGGCTGTCTGCTTAGTTCCCTTCTGTATACTCACTTTACACTTATGACTGTGTGGCTAAACACAGCTCCAATGTTATATTCAAGTTCACTAACTGTTGTAGACCAAATCAAAGGTGGTGAAGGATCAGCATATAGGAGGGAGATTGAAAATTTGGCTATGTGGTGCCACAACAACAACCTCTTACTCAATGTCAGCAAGGGAAAACCAGAGTAGTCCTCATCAGAGGATCAGAGGCGGAGCAGGTCAGGAACTTCATATTCCTTTGTGTTATTACTTTGGCAGGCCTGTCCTGGGCCCAGCACATGTGCAATTATGAAGAAAGCACAGCAGCACCTCTACTTCCTTATGTGTTTGCTATGTTCAGCTTGACATCTAAAACTTTGACTAAATTCTATAAATGTGTAGTGGAGGGTATACTGACTGGCTGCATTATAACCTGGTATGGAAACACCAATGACCTTGAATGAAAAATCCTACAAATGTAGTGGATACAACCCTGTCCATTAAGGGTAAAGCCATCCCCACCACTGAACACATCTACATGAAGCACTGTCACAGGAAGGTAGCATCCATCACCAGGACCCCCACCACCCAGGACATGCTCTCTTCTCACTGTTTCCATAAGGAAGGTGGTACAGGAGCCTCAGTACTCACACCACCATGTTCAGGAACAGTTATTACCCTTCAGCCATCAGGCTTCTGAAAAAAGATTAGCTTCTTAATCAACTTAACTTGCCCCATTATTGAGCTGTTCCCACAACGTATGGACTTACTTTCAGGGACTCTTCAACTCATGTTCTTTATATTTATTGCTTATTTATTGCTACTATTATTATTATTATTATTTATTTATTTTTGTGCTTGCATAGTTTGTTGTTTTTTTGTACATTAGTGTGGTCTTTCATTAATTCTATTATCATTATAATTCTATTCTGGCTTCATTGAGTATCCCTGCAAGAAAATGAATCTCAGGGTTGTATATGGAGATATGATAATAAACTTGCTTTGAACTTTGAACAAAACAGCAAGAGTTTGTTTGGTTTGTATCTTTCACCCTAATGTTCAACACATTATCAACTAAGTTACAATGGAATCTCACCACCAATTACATTTTCTCTCCACGCCACTATCTGTTTTCCACAGGGACCATTCTCTCTGTGACTCTCTGGTTCGCTAATCCCCATTCTCATCGCCCATCTCCTGTCACTTTTCCCTGCAAGTGTAGAAGGTCAAACACTTCCACACCCCCACCTACACCAACATCCAGAGGCTTAAACAGCTCCTCCAGGTGAGAGAGAGGTTCACATGTACCTCCTTTAAACTCATTTACTTCATTTGGTTCCCTTAGTTGGTTTCCTCTATATCTGGGGCTCCCAACCTTTTTTTATGCCATGGGCCAATACCATTAAGTAAGGGGACCATAGACCCCAGTGTGGGAACCCCTGCACTATATTGATAAGGTCAAGTGTGGGCTAGTTTGACCATTTTGTATAATAGTCTACATTCTGTCTGTAATGACTATCCTGAGCTCCCAGTTGCAAACCATTTTAACACTCCTCCCTATGCCCACACTGATCTGCCCCTCCTTGGCCTTCTCCACTGCCAAGATGAGGCCAAGCACAAACTTGAAAAACAAAGCCTCATATTCCATCCCGGTAGTCTACAACCCAAAATTATGAGCACTAAATTTTCCAAATTCAAGTCACCCACACCCCTCATGTTCCTTCCCCTCTCTTCTGCACCAGGCTTCCTCAGCTGTTTTTTTCCAAATAGCCACTCCCACCTCCCCTTTCCCTGTAACCCACTCTCATTCCCGTCTCATTCCATCTGCCTACTACCCACATGCTCTATCTACCTGTTCTTCTAGCTCCTCCCCGACTGGTTCCATCTACTCACGACTCCTCCCTTATCTAGTTCTAATTAGCAATCTCTTTACTTATCATTCTTCTCAGATTCCAGCATCTGCAACGTCTTGTGTCTCAATCTATCTCATACAGCCTCTTTACCTCTACTCTCTTCTCCTCCAGCTGATTCCATCTGTTCTTCATCTCCCTGCTAAACTGATTCTGACTATCACTTACCAGTTCCCACCTCACCCTTCCCTTTCACCTTTTTATACCAGCCATCACCCCCTTACATTCTCATTCAGGGTCTCAAACTGAAACGTTGACCAGCCTCTACATGACCCACAGAGTTCTTCCAGATCCCAGCCACTGCAGTCCCTTATGCTTTCCATCTATGGTTCACTTACCGGCCTAGTGTTGGTGAGAGTTCCTTCAGGTCATCGAGAGTTGGCTGCTCGTGGAGCAGTTTCTTGTACAGGGCCAATGGGAAGCGGAAGTCTGCCACAAAACCATTGTACAGAGCGAGCCAGCAGAGAATTCCCAGTAGCCAGAAGGCATCCTTGATTTTTGGGTCCTGTGTATTGAAGGTGGTATCATAAATCTTCCATGTGAAGCCTTAAGTCAACAATACCATCAGCCATATGGGAAATGGAAAGGGCAATCCTTTATTCAAAGCTGACAATCTAACTGCATGCCTTGGTTCCATTATCATCTACACCCTCGTTGTTCACTGATCTCAGGTTAAAATCAGCTTGTAACTTCTGAACTGTTGCCTTCTGAACTAATTTCATGCTTACCTAGTTAGGGTTTCCAATGGCTCACAACTGTCTTTGATTGATCGGAGCAAGGTCTCGGTTTGGCCAGCTCTGAAACCTTTCGCTCAAGATTTCTGAATGGTTCTTAAATTAGTAAATATATAAAAGCTACACTGACAAACAACTGAATATTAATAATGAACAGCTAAAACTTGTAAGAGAATTGAGGAGAGATCTTCAGCAACACACGAGGTATTTAATTGCTAAACTAAGATTTATACCAAAGAATATTTAAGGTTAACAGGGTATCTTTTGCAACACACAGAATGCTGGAGGAACTCAACAGATCAGGCAAGATCTAAGGAGGGAAATGGACAGTGCATGTTTCGGTTTGAGACCCTTCATCAATAATGGAAAGAAAGAGAGGAGATAGCCAGTATAAAGAGGAGGGGGGAAGGAGCAGAGCAAGAGCTGGCAGATGATAGGTGGATCCAGCTGGGAAGGGGATGATAGGCAAGTGAAGGGAGGCTGGGAAAATGGGAATGAAGTGAGAGACAGAGAGGTAACAGGTGGAAGTGACAATGGGCTGAAGGAGATGATAGTTCAGGACAATGGACCATGGATCAATGGAGGGAGGAAAGGAGAGGAACCACAGGGAGGACCAAGTGGGTGATGAGAAGATTGACAGGGTGGAGGACAGGAAAGAGAATGTGTGAGAGGTTGGTGGGACAAGGAGAAAAAAACATTGGTGAGAGGTTACCAGAAATTGAGAACTTGAAGCTAGTGCCATCAGGTTAGAGACTAACAAGGTGAAATATGAGGTAGTGTTCCTCTAATCTGTGTCTCACATCAATTTGGCAGTAGAGGAGGCTGTGGATAGACATGTTGGTGTGGGAATGGAGAGTGCAATTAAAATCCAGGCTGTTATGACAGATGGAACCAAGGTTCTCAGTATATAGATCTTTCTATACCATGAGAGACATTCTGTAGGATAACCCTGATTTTCTGTTACAGGCCATTCATTGTAATTTAAGAGCACTGCTTTTCGTAATCTCTCCTATTTGGACTGATCTTTTGTTAAGTTTATTCTTACTCTGCCCTACCTGGGGTAATGGTTTCACTCTGACCGTTCATTGGTTACATCAAAATGCTTCAATCAATCAATTAATCCTATTTATTCCAGGGGATACAAGCCTAGTTTATAAAAACAGGTAGCACTAAATTATTTGGAATTGTTTAATAAAAACAGACTTCAGTTTGTACTCCATCTACAAGAAGCATTGGCACAAGAAAGGCCATCATCAAGGTCACCCGCCATCCAGGCCATGCTCACTCCTTACTACTGCCATTGGGCAGGAAGTACATGAGTCTTAGGCCCCACACCACCAGTTTAAGGAACAAATGTTACTCTACAACCATCAGAATCCTGAATCAGGGTGGACAATTTCACTCACCTGAACATTGAACTGATTCCACAATCTACAGACTAACTTGCAAGACCTCTACTAGTAATGAGCTCGGTACTATTGATTTATTGATTGATTGATCTATCTATTTATTTATTGATTTATTTATTTATTTATCTATCTATTTATTTATTTATTTATTTATTTTTGCGGCCTATCGGCTTTTATTGACTGAAAGAAGGAACCAGGAGTGAGTATCTATCATACAATGTCCTGGAGACTGAGCGATTGATTTATTATTTGCTCGATTTTATTTCCTGTTGCATATTGATTGTTTGTTGGTCTTTGATTATATATAGCTTTTCATAAATTCTATAGTATTTCTTTATTTTTCTGTAAATGGCTGCAAGAAAATTAATCTCCCTGTAGCATATGGTGATATATACATAGTTTGACAATGCACCTACTTTGATATTGATATCTCCCTCACTCATATCCCATATTACTCACTTTATTTCTTCCCAGTACCTTCTCATTCCCCTCATGTTTCTCTAGATCCCTCCTAGGGCGCTGTTGGAGGGACGGGACGAGTGTGGCACTCTCAAAGGGGTACCACTGAGCAAACTCAGCAGTACTGAGGGAGTGCTTCATGACACCTACCCATTCCGGGAACCAAAGAAGTCTGGATTCTTCATTTTGTTTGAAAATCATTGGTTGATTGTATAACTCCTTGGTAATAACAGAGAAGAACTCCTGTGAAAGTCCTCTTTGATCAACACCTTCCTCTCCTTTAAAAACAACCTAAAATAGTTCGGATGAATGTAACAGAATTAAACATTTAAAAAATCTTAATTTTCCATTCAGATTTTCAGCTTCCCAATTTTCCCCCTTTACAAAACATTCAAGATTCAAGATTGATTAATGTCATTTCCTGGACACAACTGGAATAATTGTTCCTCTAGATCCAACGCAGCACAAAAAAAATACAAAAGGTAAAGAATAATGAACACAATAAATATACAGTATAACTCATATACATACATACATTGATTGATATGTCCATAGAGTGACATTAGGCACTAGAATGCACATAACATTATTGGCAGAAATGAAAAGTAGTGACGATTGAGGATGTGGAGGGGTGTGGGTTAGTTGGTGGAGGTGTTGATCAGCCTTACTGCTTGGGGAAAGCAACTATTTTGAGTCTAGAGGTTCTGATGTGAATGTTATATGGATGGGCATGGGCCAAGCAGTCCATGAGCAGGGTGGGGGGGGGGGGGGAGATCCTCACGATACTACTAGCCCTTTTCCAGCACCTTTCTGTATATATGTCACTGATGGTGTGTAGGTTGATGCCAGAGATGCATTGCTTGTAGAGCCTTCCTGTTCATCGTAGCGCACATTCTGTATCATGCAGCATGTTAGGATGCTCTCTACTGTGCATCTGTAGAATGATGTGGGCATGGATGCGCAAAGACCAGTCCCCTTCAGCCTCCTCAGACAGTAGAGGTGTTGGTGAGCCTTCCTGACTGGGGAGAATCATTCTGGCACCATGAGAGGTGGTATGTAATGTGCACTCCCAGGAGTTTGAAACTGTTATTCCACCGCGGTAGCACAAATTTAAAGGAAGATGTGAGTGGTGCAAGGTAACTACCTCCATCTTGCTGACATCAAGGAAGAGGTTATTTGCCTGTCAACAGGCCTCAAGGTTCTCCACCTCCTCTCGGTAGGCTGTCTCATTGTTACTGGTGATGAGCCCCTCCGCTGCTGTGACATCAACTCACTTGACAATCTGATTACTCGGGCACTTGGCAGTGCATTCTTGTGTGAGCAGAGTGTACAGCAGTGGGCTCAGCACACAGCCCTGAGGGGCACCAGCGTTGAGGATGATGGGTAGGGAGGAACTTTTGTGCATCCTGACTATCTGAGGTCAGTTAGTGAGGAAGTCCAACACCAAATTGCACCATGGTGTATTTGGACTATAAGACAGTAAGTCATAGGAGAAATCTGTTCTGGCATTTCATCATAACTGATTCTCAAGAACCTATCAACCTCTGCTTTAGATACACCCAATGACCTGGCCTCCACAGCCACCTGAGGCAAGAAATTCCACAGATTCACTACCCTATGGCTAAAGTAATTCTCCCTCTTCTCCACTTTAAATGGACGTCCCTCTATTCTAAGGTTGCACCATCTGGTCAGAGACTCCGCAACTATAGGAAATACTCTCTCCACTGCCACTCTATCTCGGCCTTTCAACTTCCATAGGTTTCAATAGATCCCCCCTCCCTTCTAACTTCCAGTGAGTACAGACCCAGAGCCATCTAACGCTTTTCATATGATAAGCTTTTCATTCCTGGAATCATTTTCGTGAAACCTTCTTTGAATCCTCTCCAATGTCAGCACTTCCTTTCATCGATACGGTGCCCAAAATTACCCACAATACTCCAATTGAGACTTTATCAATGCCTTTTAAAGCCTCAGCATTATATCGTTCTTTTTATATTCTAGTCGTCTCAAAATGAATACTAATTCTGCATTTGCCTTCCTTACCACCAACTCAACCACCAAGATAACCTTTAGGGAATCCTGCATGAGGTCTCCTAAGTCTCTTTGCGCCTTAGATTTGTGTATTTCCTCCCTGTTTAGAAAATAGTCTACACTTTTATTTTTTCCACCAAAGTGCATGCACCATGCTGTCTACAGCCTATTTTATCATGTGCCTCCAAGTACCCCCAACCAATGAGATCAAACTGGCTTCTAATTTCTTTGCTTCTGCTGCTCTACATTCTTGAAGAGTGAAGTGACATTTGCAATTTTCCAGTCTTTCAGAAGTAGTCCAGAATCTATCGATTCTTGTAAGATCATTACTAGTGCCTCTACAATCTCTCTGCTCACCTCTTTCAGAACCCCAGGGCATTCATCATCAGGTCCTGGTGATTTATCTACCTTCAGACCCTTCAGTTTCCCAAAAACAATTCCCCTAATAATGGCAACTTCACACAGTTCTGCCCTAACACCTGGAACTTCCACCATATTGCTAATGTCTTCCACAGTGAGGACTGATGCAATATGCTCATTCAGTTTGACCGCCATTTCCTTGTCTGCATTACTACCACCCCAGCATAATTGTCCTGTGGTCCAATATCCACTCTCACCTCTCTTTTACACTTTATGTATCTGAACAAAATTTTGTATTTAGTATTATTGGC
Organism: Hypanus sabinus; assembly: GCF_030144855.1. Lineage (NCBI taxonomy): Eukaryota > Metazoa > Chordata > Chondrichthyes > Myliobatiformes > Dasyatidae > Hypanus > Hypanus sabinus. The sequence continues at coordinate 159,352,237 of NC_082708.1, read as the reverse complement.
TAGCTTACCTTCATATTCCATCTTTTCCTTCTTAATGACTTTTTAGTTGCCTTTGGTTGATTTTTAAAAGCTTCCCCATCCTCTAACTTTCCATTAATTTTTGCTCTATTATATGCTGTCTTTTGGCTTTTATGTTGGCTTTGATTTCTCTTGTTAGCCATGGTTGTGTCATCTTGCTTTTAGAATTCACCTTCCTTTTCGGGTTGTATTTATCCTGTGTGTTCCAATTTACATAGAACATAGAATAGTACAGCACATTACAGGCCCTTCAGCCCACAATGTTGTGCCAACCCTCAAACCCTGCCTCCCATATAACACCCCACCTTAAATTCCTCCATATACCTGTCTAGTAATCTCTTAGATTTCATTAGTGTATCTGCCTCCACCACTGACTCAGGCAGTGCATTCCACGTACCAACCACTCTCTGAGTGAAAAACCTTCCTCTAATATCCCCCTTGAACTTCCCTCCCCTTACCTTAAAGCCATGTCCTCTTGTACTGAACAGTGGTGCCCTGGGGAAGAGGCACTGGCTGTCCACTCTGTCTATTCCTCTTAATATCTTGTACACCTTTATTATGTCTCCTCTCATCCTCCTTCTCTCCAAAGAGTAAAGCCCTAGCTCCCTTAATCTCTGATCATAATGCATACTCTCGAAACCAGGCAGCATCCTGGTAAATCTCCTCTGTACCCTTTCCAATGCTTCCACATCCTTCCTATACTGAGGCGACCAGGACTGGACACAGTACTCCAAGAGTGGCCTAACTAGAGTTTTATAGAGCTGCATCATTATATCTGGTCTCTTAAACTCTATCCCTCGATTTATGAAAGCTAACACCCCATAAGCTTTCTTAACTACCCTATCTACCTGTGAGGCAACTTTCAGGGATCTGTGGACATGTACCCCCAGATCCCTCTGCTCCTCCACACTACCAAGTATCCTGCCATTTACTTTGTACTCTGCCTTGGAGTTTGTCCTTCCAAAGTGTACCACCTCACACTTCTCTGGGTTGAACTCCATCTGCCACTTCTGCATCCTGTCAATGTCTCTCTGCAATCTTCGACAATCCTCTACATTATCCACAACACCACCAACCTTTGTGTCATCTGCAAACTTACCAACCCACCCTTCTACCCCCACATCCAGGTTGTTAATAAAAATCACAAGAAGTAGAGGTCCCAGAACAGATCCTTGTGGGACACCACTAGTCACAACCCTCCAATCTGAATGTACTCCCTCCACCACGACCCTCTGCCTTCTGCAGGCAAGCCAATTCTGAATCCACTTGGCCAAACTTCCCTGGATCCCATGCCTTCTGACTTTCTGAACGAGCCTACCGTGTGGAACCTTGTCAAATGCCTTACTAAAATCCATGTCGATCACATCCACTGCACTACCCTCATCTATATGCCTGGTCACCTCCTCAAAGAACTCTATCAGGCTTGTTAGGCATGATCTGCCCTTCACAAAGCCATGCTGACTGTCCCTGATCAGACCATGATTCTCTAAATGCCCATAGATCCTATCTCCAAGAATCTTTTCCAACAGCTTTCCCACCACAGACGTGAGGCTCACTGGTCTACAATTACCCGGACTATCCCTACTACCTTTTTTGAACAAAGGGACAACATTCACCTCCCTGCAATCCTCCGGTACCATTCCCATGGAGAACGAGGACATAAAGATCCTAGCCCAGGGGTCGGCAACATTTACCACTGAAAGAGCCAATATGGACCCATTTCCCACAGAAAAGAAAACACTGGGAGCCACAAAATCTGTTTGACATTTAAAATGAAATAACACTGCATACAACGGTTTTTTTTGCCTTTATGCTATGTATAAACAAACTATAACGTGTTGCATTTGTGAAATTGATGAACTCCTGCAGAGAAAACAAAATTACATTTCTGCATGCAACAAAAACATTTTGAACTCCGAAAAAAAGACGTTGGGTTGAGGGTTACTCCATAGTTAGCCTACCTTGGATCGAAGAATTAAAAGAAAGCGCGCACTGGTGGGTGTCAGGCATTGGCAGTGGTGATGTATATTAATAGCGATAAAAAAACACGTTGTAGCGGTGTGCTACATGCAGCGCTAAAATAACAACACTGCAGTCAAAGATAACTTTATTCGAACTAAACAGCCTTGCTTTAAAGCCTCCCTCAACCCATCCCCGTGGGCGCGGATGCTCCAAAAGACACGTACTCACAAACCCCCGTAGGCTATCTCCCTTAGCTGGAACGGTGGCTAATTGTGAGCCGGTTCGGATGTGCCAGGAAATGGGATCTCCACAACGTTTTATTTAGATTGTACAAGATCACCATAATCTTCAAATTTCGAATTACATTTCAAAAACCAACAAACCACGGGGAGCCGCAGCACAGAGATGAAAGAGTCGCATGCGGCTCTGGAGCCGCGGGTTGCCGACCCCTGTCCTAGCCAGAGGTTCAGCAATCTCTTCCCTTGCCTCGTGGAGTAGCCTGGGGAATATTCCTTCAGGCCCCGGGGACTTATCCGTCCTAATGTATTTTAACAACTCCAACACCTCCTCTCCCTTAATATCAACATCAACCTCACTCATATTGTCCTCACCGTCATCAAGTTCCCTCCCATTGGTGAATATTGAAGAGAAGTATTCATTGAGGACCTCGCTCACTTCCACAGCCTCCAGGCACATCTTTCCACTTTTATCTCTAATTGGTCCTATCTTCACTCCTGTCATCCTTTTGTTCTTCACATAATTGAAGAATGCCTTGGGGTTTTCCTTTACCCTACTTGGCAAGGCCTTCTCATGCCCCCTTCTTGCTCTTCTCAGCCCCTTCTTAAGCTCCTTTCTTGCTACCCTATACTCCTCAATAGACCCATCTGATCCTTGCTTCCTGAACCTCATGTATGCTGCCTTCTTCCACCTGACTAGATTTTCCACTGCACTTCTCATCCATGGTTCCTTCACCCTACCATTCTTTATCTTCCTCACCGGGACAAATTTATCCCTAACATCCTGCAAGAGATCCTTAAATGTTGACCACATGTCCATAGTACATTTCCCTGCAAAAACATCATCCCAGTTCACACCCGCAAGTTCTAACCTTATAGCCTCATAATTTCCCCTTCTCCAATTAAAAATTTTCCTGTCCTCTCTGATTCTATCCTTTTCCATAATAATGCTAAAGGTCAGGGAGTGGTGATCACTGTCCCCCAGATGCTCACCCACTGACAGATCTGTGACCTGACCCGGTTCGTTACCTAATACTAGATCTAGTATGGCATTCCCCCTAGTCAGCCTGTCAACATACTGTGACAGGATTCCATCCTGGACACACTTAACAAACTCTGCCCCATCTAAACCCTTGGAACTAATCAAGTGCCAATCAATATTAGGGAATTTAAAGTCACCCATGACAACAGCCCTGTTATTTTTGCACCTTTCCAAAATCTGCCTCCCAATCTGCTCCTTGTTATCTCTGCTGCTACCAGGGGGCCTATAGAATACCCCCAGTAGAGTAACTGCTCCCTTCCTGTTCCTGACTTCTACCCATACTGACTCAAAACAGGATCCTGCTACATTACCCTCCCTTTCTGCAGCTGTAATAGTATCCCTGACTGGTAATGCCACCCCTCCTCCCCTTCCCCCCCTCTCTATCCCTTTTAAAGCACTGAAATCCAGGAATATTGAGAATCTATTCCTGCCCTGGTGCCAGCCAAGTCTCTGTAATGGCCACTACATCATAATTCCATGTATGTATCCAAGCTCTCAGTTCATCACCTTTGTTCCTGATGCTTCTTGAATTGAAGTACACACACTTTAGCCCTTCTACCTTACTACCTTTATACCCTTTATTCTGCTGCTCTTTCCTCAAAGCCTCTCTATATGTTAGATCTGGCTTTACTCCATGCACTTCTTTCACTGCTCTAGCGCTCCGAGTCCCATCCCCCTTGCAAATTAGTTTAAACCCTCCCGAACCATGCTAGCAAACCTACCAGCAAGGATATTGCTCCTCCTCGAGTTCAGGTGCAACCCATCCAATCTGTACAGGTCCAACCTTCCCCAGAAAAGATCCCAATGGTCCAAAAATCTAAAACCCTGCCCGCTGCATCAACTCCTCAGCCACGCATTTATCATCACTATCACATAGCACTGGCAGCAATCCTGAGAATGCCACCCTTGAGGTCCTGTTCTTCAGCCTTCTGCCTAGTTCCCGAAACTCACACTTCAGGACCTCATCCCTCTTCCTGCCTATGTCATTGGTCCCAACATGTATCACGACTTCTGGTAGCTTTCCCTCTCGTTCCAGGATGTCATGCACCCGGTCAGAGACATTGCTTCCAGAAAGTTCAGCCATTGCTGCTCTGCCATCATCCCTACCAGTGTTCTTTTCTAATCAATTTTGGCCAACTCCTCCCCCATGCCTCTGTAATTCCCTTCACTCCACTGTAATAGTGACTCTGACTTTAGATTTTCCTTCTCAAAGTGAATTTGATCATATTATGATCTCTTGTCCCTAAAGGTTCTTTTACCTTAAGCTCTCTAATCTGTTCTGGTTCATTGCACCACACCCAATCCAGAATAGCTGACCCCCTACCACAATCTGGTCTAAAAATCTGTCTCATAAGCATTCTAGAAATTCCTCCTCAGGGTGGATCCAGCACCAACCAGATTTTCCTGAAATGCCTACGTATTTAAATCCCCCATGACTGTTGTAACACTGTCCTTTTGGCATGCATTTTCTATTTCCTGTTGTAATTTGTAGACCACATCTTTACTACTTTTGGGGGGTCTTTTACCTTTACAGTTCCTTTATTGATGGGGTTGCACTTGGACTATTGTGTACAGTTTTGGCCACCCTGCTATTGAAAAGACATGGTTAAACTGGAAAGAGTGCAGAAATGTTTCACGAAGATGTTGCCTGGACTAGAGTGTCTGAGTTGTTGAGAGAGGCTGGCCAGGCTAGGGCTTTATTCCTTGGAACAGGAGAATGAGGAGCAACCTTGCATAAGTATTTGAAACTATGAAAAACATAGATAAGGTGGATAGGAGCATGTATTTTTCCTCCCACGTTAGGCGAGTTCTAAATGAGGGAGCATAGATTTAGTGTGAGTGGAGAGGCTTAGAAAGGAAGTAAGGGCAGCTTTTTCATCCAGAGGATGGTATACAAGAAAAGAGCATGAGCTGACAGTGGAGGTGGCTGAGGCCAGTACAATAACAACATTTAAGAAGCACTTGGTTAACTGCTTGGAGGTGTGGGGTTTGGAGGGATATGAGCCAAATGTCATTAATTGGGACTAGCTGGGTTGGGCTGAAGGGCCTGTAACTGTGCTGTATTGTTCGTACTGAGCTGGCAGCTGTCAGCAGGGCTCTCAGTGGTGGGAAAAAAGAAATGAGCGCAGGCAGAATTGGCGGGGGTACACAGATCTAAGTGCAGAACTTTCCATCTGTCTCCCTCTCAAGCTAAAAGCTCTATCCACTAAGCTACATTGAAGAGCATAAAACCATAAGATATAGGAGCAGAAGTAGGCCATTCTGCCTATCGAGTCTGCTCCACCATTCAATCATGGGCTGATCCAATTCTTCCAGTCATCCCCCCTCCCCTGCTTTCACCCCATACCCCTTGATACTCTGACTAATCAAGAACCTATCTATCTCTGCCTTAAATACACACAGTGACTTGGCCTCCACAATCTCTTGTGGCAACAAATTCCACAGATTTACCACCCCCTGACTAAATTCTCCTCATCTCTGTTCAAAATAGACGTCCTTCAATCCTGAAGTCGTGCCCTAGACTCCTAGGATCCCCTACCGTGGGAAATAACTTTGCCATATCTAATCTGTTTAGGCCTTTTAACATTCAGAATGTTTGTATGAGATCTCCACTCATTTCCTTGAATTCTCCAGACGTTCCTCATATGGTAACCCTTCCATTCCCGGAATAATTCTTGTGAATCCTCCCTGAACCCTATCCAATGTCAGTATATCCTTTCTAAAATAAGGAGCCCAACACTGCACACAATACTCCAAGTGTGGTCTCACTAGTGCCTTATAGAGCCTCAATATCACATCCCTGCTCTAATATTCTATACCTCTAGAAATGAATGCTAACATTACATTCGCCTTCTTCACCACCAACTCAGCCTGGAGGTTAACCTTTAGGGTATCCTGTACAAGGACTCCCAAATCCCGTTGCATCTCTGCAGTTTGAATTCTCTCCCCATCTAAATAATAGTCTGCCCGTTTATTTCTTCTACCAAAGTGCAGGACCGTACACCTTCCAGCAGTGTATTTCATTTGCCACTTCTTTGCCCATTCCCCTAAACTATCTAAGTCACTCTACAGGCTCTCTGTTTCCTCAACACTACCCGCTCCTCCACCTATCTTTGTACCATCGACAAATTTAGCCACAAATCCATTAATCCCATAGTCCACATCATTGACATACATCGCAAAAGGCAGCAGTCTCAACAGTGACCCCTGTGGAACTCCATTGGTAACCGGCAGCCAGCCAGAATAGGATCCCTTTATTGCCACTCTCTGTTTTCTGCCAATCAGCCAATGCTCCACCCATGCTAGTAACTTCCCTGTAATTCCATGGGCTCTTATCTTGCCAAGCAGCCTCCTGTGTGGCACCTTGTCAAAGCCGTCTGAAAATCCAACACATCTCCAGCATCTCCTTTGTCTACCCTGCTTGTAATTTCCTCAAAAAATTACAGTATGTTTGTTAGGCAGGATTTTCCTTTCAGGAAACCATGCTGGCTTTGGCCTGTCTTGTCATGTGTCTCCAGGTACTCTGTAATCTCATCCCTAACATTCGATTCCAACAACTTCCCAACCACTGATGTCAGGCTAACAGATCTATAGTTTCCTTTCTGCTGCCTCCCACCCTTCTTAAATGGCAGAGTAACATTTGCAATTTTCCAGTAACCCAGTACAATGCCAGAATCTATCAATTCTTGAAAGATCATTGTTAATACAGTCTCTCCAGCTCCTTCCTTCAAAACCTAAGGGTGCATTCCATCAGGTCCAGGAGATTTACCCACCCTCAGACCATTAAACTGCCTGAGCACCTTCTCAGTCATAATTTTCACTGTACATACTTCACTTCCCTGACACTCTTGAATGTCCGGTATACTGCAGATGTCTTCCACTGTGAAGACTGGTGCAAAATACGCATTCAGTTCCTCTGTCATCTCTGTGTCTCTCATTACAATATCTCCAGCATCATTTTCTATTGGTCCTATATCTACCCTCCACTCTCTTTTACCCTTTATATACTTAAAAAAGCTTTTAGTATCTTCTTTGATATTAGTCGCCAGATTCCTTTCATAATTCATCTTTTCCTTCCTAAAGACCTACTCAGTTTCCTTCTGCAAGTTTTTAAAAGCTTCCCAATCCTCTATCTTCCCACTAGCTTCAGCTTCCTTTAATTCCCTCTCTTATACTTTGGCTCTGATTTCACTTGTCAGCCATGGTAGTGTCCTTCTATTCGAAAATATCTTCTTATTTGGAATATATCTGTATTACACTTCTCTCATTTTTTTTGCAGAAATTCCAGCCATTGCTGCTCTGCTGTCTGTTCTGCTAGTGTCCCTTTCCAGTCAGCCTTGGCCAGCTCCCCCTCATACCTTTGTAATTTCCTTTATTCAACTGAAATACCAACACGCTGGATTTTAGTTTCTCCTTCCCAAATTTCAAAGTGAACTTGATCATATTGTGATCACTGTTCTCTAAGGGTTTCTTAACCTTAAACTCTCTTATCTCCTCTGGATCATTGCACAACATCCAATCCAGCACAGCTGATCCCCTAGTGGGCTCAACAACAAGCTGTTCTAAAAAGCCATTCTACATTCTACAGACTTGCACATTCTGCTGTGCTTCTACATTACTGCTGTAACATGGAGACCAGAATTATGGTTTATAACCAAGCTAGGAGTAAATTAGAAAGTAATCTTTGTATATTAAGAAAGAGATATTGAATAGGTTAGAAAGAACAATATATTGAAGACAAAATCCCTTGTTGATTTAAGAAGAAAGATATGGTTTTGAGGTGAGGAAAGATTGTAGAATGTGAATGTGAATCACTGTGTGTCAGACAGAGTGGTCAGCAGCACTGGGGCTCCACAGGGGACTATCCTGTCTCCCTTTCTCTTCACCATCTACAGCTCGGACTTCAACTACTGCACAGAGTCTTGGCATCTTCAGAAGTTTTCTGATGACTCTGCCATAGCTGGATGCATCAGCAAGAGAGATGAGGCTGAGTACAGGGCGACGGTGGGAAACTTTATCACATGGTGTGAGCAGAATCATCTGCAGCTTAATGTGAAAAAGACTAAGGAGCTGGTGGTGGACCTGAAGAGGGCTAAGGCACCGGTGACCCTCTTTCCATCCAAGGGGTCAGTGTGGACATGGTGAAGGATTACAAATACCTGGGGATACGAATTGACAATAAACTGGACTGGTCAAAGAACACTGAGGCTGTCTACAAGAAGGGTCAGAGCCGTCTCTATTTCCTGAAGAGACTGACGTCCTTTAACATCTGCCAGATGATGCTGAGGATGTTCTACGAGTCTGTGGTGGCCAGTGCTATCAATTTTGCTGTTGTGTGCTGGGGCAGCAGACTGAGGATAGCAGACAAAAACAGAATCAACAAACTCATTCGTAAGGCTAGTGATGTTGTGGGAGTGGAACTGGACTCTCTGACAGTGGTGTCTGAAAAGAGGATGCTGTCCAAGTTGCATGCCATCTTGGACAATGTCTCCTATCCACTCCGTAATGTACTGGTTAGGCACAGGAGTACTTTCAGCCAGAGACTCATTCCACCGAGATGTAACACTGAGCGTCATAGGAAGTCATTCCTGCCTGTGGCCATCGAACTTTACAACTCTTCCCTCGGAGTGTCAGACACCCTGAGCCAATAGGCTGGTCCTGGACTTATTTCCACTTGGCATAATTAACATTATTATTTAATTATTTATGGTTTTATATTGCTATATTTCTACACTATTCTTGGTTGGCGCAGCTGTAACGAAACTCAATTTCCCTCAGGATCAATAAAGTATGTCTGTCTGTCTGTGAAGGCAAAATTGTGCTATAGGTTGAGATTAGTTCAAAGGAGATTGTTCTGTTGACCTAATTTCCTTTGACCTTGACCGAACACAGCTTGCAGGAGATTGAAATGGCAGCAACACTTGTACATCTATCTACCAATAGCAACAAAGAAATTAATCATTTATTTTGTTAATACTACAAGGAAGTTTAAAGTTAATTTTCAAAAAAAGCCAGTTATTATGTAAGCAGTAGAGAAGTCAACTTACACACATCAAGATCTTATAAACAATAAAAAATATATATAATTTTACCTGTAATGCATCACGGAACATGCTTGTATCATAGAGTCGTAATTGTGCCAAAGTGCTTTGAAGGATTTCTTCTCTGTTGATATGTAGAGCGCATTTTGGTTTGAAAAGTGTGCATATCAATTCAATCAATAATGCAGTTTGAGAGTTAGAAATGCTCTCATCAAACATTTCAACGTCTTCATCAAACATTTCAAAGTCTTCATCAAACATTTCAAAGTCTTCATCAAACATTTCAAAGTCTTCATCAAGATTAAAAATAGATCCAGTAGATATTGCACTGTTCTCAGTAGGAACTTCCATGACTTCAGTGAATGTTTCAGTGTTCCTAGTAGGTCCAGCAATCAGTTCAAGGGATCCCATTTTATTCTCAGAAGGCACAACATTGATTTCAACAGCTGTTTCAACGTTACCAGTAGGTCCATCAATCATCCCAGTAGATGTTTCAATATTCCCAGCGGATGCATCAATTTCAGTAGAGGTATCAGTGATCCTAGTAGATGGCTTGGAGAATGCAGGTGAACCATCAATGATCTGAATAATGTCCTCAGTGTTCCTATTTGGGATATCAGCAGTTCCAGTTGGTGTGCAAGTTATAATGGTAGAAGTATCAATGTCCAAACTATCAATGACCTCAGTAAATACACTGATGTCTTGTCTAGAGGCCTCAGTGTTCACGCTGGAAGCATCGACGATGCAAGTAGATGCATCACTGTTCTCAGTTAAGACATCAACAATCCCAGTAGATGTTTCAGTGTTTCCAGCTGAGACATCAATAATCCCAGTAGATGTTTCAGTGTTTCCAGCTGAGACATCAATAATCCCAGTAGATGTTTCGTTATTTCCAGCTGAGACATCAATAATCCCAGTAGATGTTTCAGTGTTTCCAGCTGAGACATCAATAATCCCAGTAGATGTTTCAGTGTTTCCAGCTGAGGCATCAATAATCCCAGTAGATGTTTCCGTGTTTCCAGCTGAGACATCAATAATCCCAGTAGATGTTTCATTGTTTCCAGCTGAGACATCAATAATCCCAGTAGATGTTTTAGTGTTTCCAGCTGAGACATCAATAATCCCAGTAGATGTTTCGGTGTTTCCAGCTAAGGCATCAATAATCCCAGTAGATGTTTCAGTGTTTCCAGCTGAGACATCAATAATCCCAGTAGATGTTTCGTTGTTTCCAGCTAAGGCATCAATAATCCCAGTAGATGTTTCAGTGCTCCCAGCTGAGCCATCAATAATCCCAGTAGATATATAATTGTCCCCAGCTGAGGCAACAATGTTCTCAGGGGGTTCAAAGTTACAACATTCATCAGATATATTGTTGGCCATAGTATTGTTAAATATAATACTCTCATCGATGAGTTCTCCATCCTGGAAGAAATAATGTAAGATTTCAAAACTTTTCCCAGGCTAACAAAAAAACTTCTATTATGTAACAAACCAGACCAATAATATAAGACTTACACAAATTCTCAGGTGAGAAAGTCTCCGGAAAATGTTAATTTTGTTTTCCATAGTAAAAATACAAGGGTAGGGAATTAGTTCCAACAAAGCCTTCTGTGAAACAAAAAATAACAAATTAATACTTGAGATTTAGACATCCAGTGGCCATTTTATTTGGTACACCTGCTTGTTAATGCAAATATTTAATCCGCCAATCATGTCGCATCAACTCAATGCATTAGAACTTGCAGCCATGTTCAAGATGTTCAGCTGTTGTTCAGGCCGCACATCAGAACAAATTATGATCTAAGTGACTCTGACCATGGAATAACTGTTGGTGCGAGATGGGGTGGTTTGAGTATCTCAGAAAGTGCTGATCTCCTGAGATCTTCAGACACAAAAGTATCTAGAGATTAGAGAGAATGGTGTGAAAACAAAAAAAAAATCCAGTGAGTGGCAGTTCTGTGGGTGAAAATGCCTTGTTATGAGAGGTCAGAGGAGAATGGCCAGACAGGTTCAAACTGACAGGAAGGCAAAGGTAATTCAAATTAACACACATGCTTGACTAATCTGTTGGAGTTTTTTGAGGGTGTAACAAGGATGTTAGACGAGGGTAAGCCAGTGGATGTTGAGTACCTAGATTTTCAGAAGGCATTCGATAAGGTGCCACAAAGGAGATTGGTGAGTAAAATCACAGCTCATGGCATTGGGGGCAGGGTTTCAACATGGATAGAAAACTGGTTGGCAGATAGAAAGCAAAGGGTAGCAGTGAATGGGTGTTTCTCGGACTGGCTGGAGGTGACTAGTGGGGTACCACAGGGCTCTGTATTGGGACCACAGCTCTTTACGATTTATGTCAACGATTTAGATGAGGGCATTGAAAACTATATCAGCAAGTTTGCTGACGATACTAAACTGGGTGGCAGTGTGACATGCGAAGAGGACGTTAGGAGAATACAGGGAGACTTGGATAGGCTGGGTGAGTGGGCAGATACTTGGCAGATGCCATTCAATGTGAATAAATGTGAAGTTATCCACTTTGGAAGCAGGAACAAGAGGGCAGAGTATTGTCTGAAAGGTGTAGAGTTAGGTAAGGGAGAAATGCAAAGAGACCTAGGAGTCCTAGTTCACCAGTCAATGAAGGTGAATGAGCAAGTGCAACAGGCAGTGAAGAGGGCAAATGGAATGTTGGCCTTTGTTACAAGGGGAATTGAGTACAAGAGCAAGGATGTCTTTTTGCATTTGTACAGGGCCCTGGTGAGACCACACCTGGAATATTGTGTACAGTTTTGGTCTCCAGGTTTAAGGAAGGACATTCTAGCAATTGAGGAAGTGCAGCGTAGATTCACTAGGTTGATTCCTGGGATGGCAGGGCTGTCTTACGCAGAGAGATTGGAGAGATTGGGCTTGTACATGCTGGAATTGAGGAGATTGAGAGGGGATCTGATTAAAACGTTTAAGATAATTAAAGGATTTGATAGGATTGAGGCAGGAAATATGTTCCAGATGTTGGGAGAGTCCAGTACCAGAGGGCATGGATTGAGAATAAGAGGTCAGTTATTTAAAACAGAGTTGAGGAAGAGCTTCTTCTCCCAGAGAGTTGTGAAGGTGTGGAATGCACTGCCTCGGAAGACGGTGGAGGCCAATTCTCTGGATGCTTTCAAGAAGGAGCTAGATAGATATCTGATGGATAGGGGAATCAAGGGATATGGGGACAAGGCAGGGACTGGGTATTGATATTGAATGATCAGCCATGATCTCAGAATGGCGGTGCAGACTTGAGGGGCCGAATGGTCTACTTCTGCACCTATTGTCTACTGTCTATTACAATAGTGATGTGCGGAAGAGCATCTCTGAGTGCACAACTATCAAACCTTGAAGTGGATGGGCTACAGCAGTTTAAGACCACGAGTGTACACTCAGTGGCCATTTTATTAGGCACAGGATGTATATTCCCTTTGCTCTCTCTTTACCTCTTGCCATTCTTACTTATTATTGTTGTTATTATATTTTTCCTTTTGTATTTGCACAGTTGTTTGTCCGTCCTGTTGGGTGCAGCCTTTCACTGATTCTACTGTGTTTCCTGGATTTACTGTGTATGCCCGCATGAAAGCCAATCTCCGGGGGTTGTATACGGTGACATATCTGTACTTTGATAATAAATTTACTTTGAATTTTGAACTTTAAGGCACGCTTATTTTCTAACTTCTGATGAAAGGTCACTGGACCTAAATATTATCTCCATTTCTCTCGCCATGGAGACAGAGATTCATACAACAAGCACTTCAACCCAACTGCCCCATGCCAACCAAGCTGCCAGATCAAGCTGGTCCTGTTTGCATTGGACCTTATCCTTCCAAGCCTTCCCTATCTATTGTCTTATTCTATTCAATTGTCTTTTAAAAGTTGTTATCGTACCTGACTCAAACACTTCCTCTGGTGGCTCATTCCACACATGTACCGCTCACTTTTGTAAAAAAAAATGTTGCTCCACAAACTCCTGTTAAACAACTCTCCTCTCACCTTAACTTTTCCCTCCCTTGTTTTGATTCCCCAACCCTGGGAAAAAGACTGTCTAGCTAACTTGCTGAGCATTTCCACCATTTTTTGTTGTTATTACCTGAATCTATTCTTGTTAAATATTCATCTTAAACATTCACAGGGAATATCAGCAACACACACAAAATGCTGGAGGAACTTAGGAGGCCAGGCAGCATCTATGGAAAAGAGTACAGTTGATGTTTCGGGCCGAGACCCTTCATCACGACGAGAAAAAAAGACAAGGAGTCAGAATTAGAAGGTGGGGCAGGGGAGGAAGAACCACAAGGTGATAGGTGAAACTGGGAGTGGGGGAGGGATGAAGTAAAGAGCTGGAAAGTTGATTGCTGGAAGAGATAAAGGGCTGGAGAAGGGGGAATCTGATAGGAGAGAACAGAAGGCCATGGAGGGAAGAAAAGGGGAGGAACATCAGAGGGAGGTGATGGGCAGGTAAGGAGATAAGGTGAGAGAGGGAAAAGAGAATGGGGAATGGAGGGGTTAAGCATTACATTTATAGGGAATATTATAGATCTACATCTAAGATGTAGGGAAAATCTACGGTGAAGTTTCACTAGCTGGATTCAATGATGCCAACACAGAACTTCAGGAGTGACAGGTGTTGTTGTCTCCATCAATATGTTCCATCACTGAAGTGTACTGGGGGCATTGGCTTGATCAGACTCAGAACAGGACCTGACACCATATTCATTTCAATTGGGATTACAGGCCTGAAAATTAGAAGGAAAACAAGAAGGCCAAAAAAATGGTTTTGTGGCGACCCACTTCCCAGCGCATTCGAACCGGCTCACAAATCGGCGTACGCCGGCATTGAGGCCGGTCCCAATAAAGGCGCCAAGTCTGCTTCACCAGCAAGGGGAAAAGCCCGCGCACGGGCCGGGACTGTGAATATGCGCCCCCTACAGCATTCCCGCCCGGTGAGGGCGGGATCAGGAAGGCTTTAAAGCGAGGTCGCGAAGTTCGAATAAATCTCTTTTGCAACTGCAGCTCATTGACTCCATGTCATTATTTCAGCACTGCGTGTAGCACACCGATACAATTGGTGACCCCGACGGCCCAAACGATATTTGGACTGGAGATGCATCTGTTCATGCAGTTTCATTGAAACTGCCAAGCTTCTGGACGCTGCAACCTCACCTATGGTTCCAGCAAGCAGAAGCCCAATTCCACATTCGGCAGATAACCTCGGATGCCACACGTTACTACTACGTGGTGAGCTCCCTCAACCAGGAAACAGCGGCCCAGATAGAGGAGTTCATACAGTCTCCCCCAGCGGACGGCAAATACACGGAATACAAAGCCCTGCTCATAAGGACTTTTGGACTCTCACAGCGCAAGCAAGCTGCCCGCTTACTGCACCTGGATGGTTTGGGAGACAGGCCACCGTCGGCTTTGATGAACGAGATGCTGTCCCTTGTCGGAGGACACAAACCCTGCCTCATGTTTGAGCAGGCATTCCTGGAACAGCTGCCCGAGGACATACGCCCGCTGCTGTCCGACGCGGATTTCAGCGACCCCCGGAAGGTGGCAGCCCGGGCGGACTTGCTGTGGAAAGCCAAGAAGGAGAGTGGTGCGTCCGTCGCACGGATCACCAGGCCATGCTCCCAGCAGCAAACCGGAACAGGCCCGGCCACAGAGGCCGCTAACCCCAGAGGCAGGGGTGAGGAGACCAACGAACAATGGTGCTTCTACCACCAGTGGTGGGGCGCAGAAGCCCGCCGCTGTAGCCCGCCCTGCAAGTTCCCAGGAAACACCAGGGCCAGCCGCCGCTGATGGCTCCGGCGGCTGGCCATCGGGATAGCCTCCTGTATGTGTGGGACAAGCGGTCGGGACGCTGCTTTTAGGTTGACACCGGAGCCGAGATCAGCGTCTTACCTCCGACGAGTTACGACACCTGCAATGGAGAACCGGGTCTCACCCTGAGGGCCGCGAATGGCAGCACAGTAAGGACCTACGCCACCCGTACAGTGCAGATGCAGTTCGGCTCCAGCCAGTTCACGTGGGACTTCACACTGGCCGCCGTAGCCCAACCGCTCCTGGGAGCGGATTTTTTGCGGGCTCACAGCCTGCTGGTCGACCTGCCCAGGAAGAGACTGGTCCACGCCGAGACCTTTCAGACGTTCTCCCTGGGTACAGCCCAGTTGCCAGCCCCTCACCTTGACTCCATCACGTTGTACGACGACGACTTCACCAGGGTCCTGGCAGATTTCCCATCGGCTCTGGCACCGCAGTTCATGCCCCAACACGGCGTACAGCACCACATCCCGACCCAGGGACCACCCCATCACGCCCGCGCTCGGCGGCTTCCCCCGGACAAGCTCCGACTGGCGAAGGAGGAGTTCAAGAGGATAGAGGAATTGGGGATCATCCGGCGGTCCGACAGCCCACGGGCCTCTCCCCTGCACATG
This sequence comes from Hypanus sabinus, assembly GCF_030144855.1. Classification (NCBI taxonomy): domain Eukaryota; kingdom Metazoa; phylum Chordata; class Chondrichthyes; order Myliobatiformes; family Dasyatidae; genus Hypanus; species Hypanus sabinus. Next base: position 159,336,480 of record NC_082708.1, on the reverse strand, counting down.
GTGCCCAAAGCGACAGGGGGCTGGAGACCACGTGTCGACTACCGCAGGCTGAATGAGGCTACAACACCGGACCGCTACCCTGTGCCGCACATTCAGGATTTTGCAGCAAACCTGCACGGCGCACAGATCTTCTCCAAGGTGGACCTCATCCGGGGATACCACCAAATCCCGATGCATCCGGACGACGTCCTCAAAACGGCACTCATCATCCCTTTCAGCCTTTTTGAGTTCCTCCGCATGCTGTTCAGCCTAAAGAATGCTGCACAGACGTTTCAGCGGTCAATGGACGCGGTGGGTCGCAACCTGGACTTCGTTTTCATCTACTTGGACGACATCCTCATAGCAAGCAGCAGTCGTCAGGAGCATCTGTCCCACCTCCGTCAACTCTGCGCCCGACTGAGTGAATACAGCCTGACAATCAACCCGGCCAAATGCCAATTCGGGCTCGACACCATCAACTTCTTGGGTCACAGGATTACAAAAGACGGGGCAACCCCTCTGCCCGCTAAGGTAGACGCAGTCCGCCATTTCCCCCGACCCACCACAATCAAAGGCCTTCAGGAATTCGTGGGTATGGTCAATTTCTACCACCGTTTCCTCCCTTCAGCTGCCCAAATCATGCGCCTCCTGTTCGCCCTGATTTCGGGTAAGGGCAAGGATATTACCTGGGACGAGGAGTCCGCCGCTGCTTTCATTAAAATGAAAGAAGCCTTGGCAAACGCCGTGATGCTAGTGCACCCCAGAACGGACGTCCCTCCCGCCCTCACAGTGGACGCATCTAACGTGGCAGTCAGTGGAGTGCTGGAACAACTCATCGAGGGTCGCTGGCAACCCCTGGTGTTTTTCAGCAAACACCTATGACCACCCGAGCTCAAATACAGTGCTTTCGACCGGGAACTGTTGGCGCTATACCTGGCAATCCGGCATTTCAGGTACTTCTTGGAAGGTAGGCCCTTTACAGCGTTCACGGACCACAAGCCGCTTACCTTTGCGTTCTTGAAGGTGTCCGATCCCTGGTCATCCTGCCAGCAGTGACATCTGTCCTACATCTCTGAATACACGACAGATATCCGGCATGTCTCGGGAAAGGACAATATCATGGTGGACGCCCTCTCCCGCCCTAATATCCAAGCCCTGTCCAGGGGGTAGACTATGAAGCATTGGCAGAGGCGCAGCAGGCAGACGAGGAGATCCCTAGTTACAGAACCGCAGTCTCCCATTTGCAGCTCCAGGACCTCCCCGAAGGCCCAGGTGAGAGGACCCTACTCTGTGACGTCACGACCGGCCAGCCCCGTCCCGTCGTCCCGGCAGCCTGGCGGCGGCACATTTCCATTCATAACTTAGCGAACCCCTCCATCAGGTCAGCCGTTTGGATGGTAGCCAACAGGTTCGTTTGGCACGGACTCCGCAAGCAGGTCAGTGAATGGGCCAAAACGTGCATGCACTGCCGGACAGCCAAGGTGCAGCAGCACACCAAAGCCCCACCGCAGCAGTTCCACCCCACCCACCGGCGTTTCGACCACAGTCATGTGGATATCGTGGGCCCCCTGCCAGTGTCACGCGGAGCACGGCACTCCTGACTATCGTGGACCGGTTCACAAGATGGCCAGAGGCGGTCCCGCTCACCGACACCACCTCCGAATCCTGCGCCGGAGCACTGATCACCACCTGGGTATCTCGCTTTGGTGTACCAGCCCACATTACCTCTGACAGAGGTGCCCAGTTCACCTCCAGCCTGCGGTCAGCTATGGCCAGCCTTTTGGGGACACAGCTGCACCACACAACTGCCTACCACCCACAGTCGAAAGGACTGGTGGAGTGTTTCCACCGTCACCTGAAGTCGGCTCTCATAGCCCGCCTGAGAGGATCTAACTGGGTGGACGAGCTCCCCTGGGTCCTGCTCGGAATCCGCACGGTGCCCGAAGAAGATCTGCACACCTCGTCGACTGAGTTGGTGTACGGCACACCCCTGGTCGTCCCAGGGGAGGTCATACCAGCCCCAAGGGGGCAAGAGGAAGAACCTGCAGCAGTCCTGGGCAGACTACGCGAGAGTCTCGGTCACCTGGCCCCCGTACCCACTTCGCAGCATGGGCAGAACCCGACCTGCGTACCCAAAGACCTGCAAAACTGTAAGTTCGTTTTTGTACGACGGGGCGGACATCGGGCTCTGCTACAGTGGCCCTACGAGGGGCCATTTACGGTGATCAGAAACAATGGGTCCACATTCGTGCTGGACATTGGGGGGGGGGGAGAGAGGAGGTTTTCATGGTGGACCAACTCAAACCAGCCCGTGTGGACTTGGTGCAGCCGGTCGAGATTCAGGCACCGCGGCGCAGAGGCAGACCTCCCAAACAGAGTCCGACCCAGACTGTGGACATTGGGGGGTGTATCGCCAGTTCTGGGGGGGGGGGGTTATGTGGCAACCCACTTCCCAGCGCACTCGAACCGGCTCACAAAGCAGCGCGCGCTGGCATTGAGGCTGGTCCCAAAAAGGGCGCCAAGCCTGCTTCACCAGCAAGGGGAAAAGCCCGCGCGCGGGACGGGACTGTGAATACGTGCCCCCTGCAGCATTCCCACCCAGGGAGGGCAGGATCAGGAAGGCTTTAAAGCGAGGCCATGAAGTTCGAATAAATCTCTTTTGCAACTGCAGCTCATTGACTACGTGTCGTTATTTCAGCGCTGCATGTAGCACACCGCTACAGTTTGTTGATTTTTTTGCTAACTTTTAATGATTTCAATTAATTCTAAGTACTCCATTGATGTGATCTGAAATAAATACTGGTCATAAGTTTATCTGAAAACAAGACTCTTACAAATTTCACACACAAAATGCTGGTGGAACGCAGCAGGCCAGGCAGCATCTATAGGGAGAAGCATTGTCGACGTTTCGGGCCGAGACCCTTGAGTCCTGACAAAGGGTCTTGGCACAAAATGTCAACAGTGCTTCTCCCTATAGATGCTGCCTGGCCTGCTACATTCCACCAGCATTTTGTGTGTGTTGCTTGAATTTCCAGCATCTGCAGATTTCCTCATGTTTGCCTCTTACAAATTTCTATGGATGTACGTTAGAGTCTAGCATGTAGACTCCGATGTACAGGATCACAGGAAACTGCTGAGGATTGTAAACTCAGCCAGCTCCACCACAGGCATAACCTTCCCCATCTTTGAGGACAACCTCAAGAGGCAGTGCCTCAAGAGCGTGGCATCCATCACTAAGGTCTGTGAATGCCACAGGGGTCGGCAACCCGCGGCTCCGGAGCCACTTGTGGCTCTTTCACCTCTGTGCTGCGGCTCCCTGTGGCTTTGGGAAATAATTGGCCAGTATTTAATTAAAATGTATTTTATGTTAGTTTGTTAGCTTTTGAAATGTAATTCTAAATTTGAAGATTATGGTGATCTTGTACAATCTAAATAAGACTTTGTGGCGACACATTTCCTGGCACATCCGAAATGGCTCGCAATTAGCCAGCGTTCAGGCTAAGGGAGATAGCCTACAGGAGTTTGTGAGTACGCGTCTTTTGCAGCATCCGCGCCCATGGGGGCTGGGTTGAGGGAGGCTTAAAAGCAAGGCTGTTTAGTTCGAATAAAGTTATTCGACTGCAGTTTACTGACTGCGTGAGCACACCGCTACAACGTGTTTTTATCGCTATTAATACACGTCACCACTGCCAATACCTGACACCCGTCAGTGCGCGATTTCTTTAATTTTTCGATCCAAGGTAAGCCAACTATGGAGAATTCTAAAAACAGAAAAGTGACTGAAGAAAACAGAACGTTTAATGATACGTGGACAGATTCATTTGCTTTCACTGTTGACGAGACTGGTTTACATATGAGATTGCTTAATATGCAATGAGAAACTAGCAAACAACAAAAAGTCAAATGTCGCAAGGCATTTCCAGAATAAACACGCAGCCTTTGCTCAAAAATATCCGGATGGAGATGAGAGAAAAAAAGCCGTTTCGGAACTGATACGGAAGGTTGATCTGAGCAAAAATCATTTCCAGAAATGGATGAAGTCTGGAAAATCAACGACATACGCTAGTTACATTGCCGCTCAGGAAATAGTCAGGCACGGGAAGCAGTTTACAGATGGTGAATATATAAAAGAATCTTTCATTAAGATTTCAGAACATCTATTCACGGACTTTAAAAACAAGAGTGAAATTGTGCAGAAAATCAGGGATATGCCCCTCTCTGCAAAGACTGTCAAAGACAGAACCATAAAAATGGCAGAAGACATCACAAGACAGCAAATTAAAGACATCAATTCAGCTGTGGCCTACTCGATTGCCTGTGACGAGTCTAAAGACAAAGGTGATATTGAACAAATAGCGCTGTTCTGCCAGTATGTAAACTGCCGGGCCACAGGAAGAAATGATTGAGTTGATACCTCTAAAAGGCCAAACACAGGGGGGGAGTACATCTGTGAGGCTGTCTTGAATTGTTTAAGAGCCAAAGGAATAAAGACCACCCATCTGGTGTCAGTAGCTACTGGTGTCAGGGCACCGAATATGACGGGAACGCACCAAGGGATTTGTGGCTTTACTGCAGAAGTCGCTGGACAGAAAGCTGCTGACTTTTCACTGCATCTTGCACCAAGAGGCACTGTGCGCTCAAACATTTCCTCCGGAATGCACAGAAGTAATGGATGTTGTCATTCAGATTGTCAATAAAATAATGGCAAAAAGTTTAAATCACCGTCAATTCCGTTTGTTGCTGGACGAGCTGGAAAGCGCATATTCTGATCTCCTGCTGCACAACAAAGTCCGGTGGCTGTCCAAAGGGGAGGTGCTGAAACGCTTTGTCGCATGTCTGGAAGAAGTGAAAACTTTCCTGGGCAGCAAAGGGCTCACCTTTCCTGAGCTGGAACAGCCAGAGTGGCTGGAAAAGCTACACTTCATGGTAGACATGACAGCGCACCTGAACACGCTGAACACAGCTCTTCAGGGGAAAGGACGCACAGCCCTGCACATGATGGAGGATGTTTTGGCATTCGAGCGCAAGTTGACAGTGCTTTCCAGAGATTGACAGAAAGGCACTTTGTCTCACTTCCCCAATTTGAGAGAGTTTAAACAAGGTCACAACATGATAAATTCGGAGTATTTACATTCTGCAATTATCGCAATGCAAACATCGTTTGGGAAACGCTTCTGTGAGTTCAGAGAGGGAAAAAAAACACATTATCCTTCCCGGTCACTCCCCTAAGCATCGATTCATCTCTACTGAATACGACTGCATTGGCAGGTGTGAGTAAACCTGATCTTGAGATGGAACTGGCCGACATAGCCGACGAAGACATATGGGTGTCCAAGTTTAGACGCTTGACAGCAGACCTTGAAGATGTTGCCCGTCAGAAGGCCGTTCTTGCTCAGAATCACAAAAGGAGTGATATTGAAAACCTCCTCCAACTGGACAAACTTGTGTTCGAAACATAGAATGCTTTCCCCGACATTTATGTAAACATTAAAAAGTATGCGCTTGGAGTCCTGTCGATCTTTGGATCCACATATGTATGTGAGCAGGTGTTCTCCAACATGAACTTTATTAAAAACAAACATCGCGCACGCCTCACAGATGACAGCTTGCGATCCTGTGTAAAGATGAAGGTGACGTCATACAGCCCTGATGTGCAGACGCTGTGCACTGAGGTCCAGGAGCAGAAATCCAATTAACCAAGTATGATAAATATTTTAATTGCCTATTGTTTTACGTATATTCATATTTTTTCGTTGTTCATTGAAATAGTCCTTTTATTTTTCAGGCTGACAGCTGGCTGACGTTATTTTTGGTTTGCTGCTGGCGGAAAATTTAAGTTCGGCGTTTTTCATAAATACAAGAAGGACTCAAATAGACATTGAGTATTTTACTTAAAAGTAACCTTCAACCCAACGTCTTTTTTTCGGAGTTCAAAATGTTTTTGTTGCATGCAGAAATGTAATTTCGTTTTCTCTGCAGGAGTTCATCAATTTCATAAATGCAACACGTTATAGTTTGTTTATACATAGCATAAAGGCAAAAAAAACGTTGTATGCAGTGTTATTTCATTTTAAATGTCAAACGGGTTTTGCGGCTCCCAGTGTTTTATTTTCTGTGGGAAACGGGTCCAAGTGGCTCTTTCAGTGGTAAAGGTTGCCGACCCCTGGTCTAGAACATGCCTTCTTCCATCTGGGGGTGGGGGGAGGAGGCGGAGGTACAAGAACCTGAAGACCCAAGCTCAATGATTCAGAAACAATTTCTTCCCCTCTGCCAACAGATTTTTGAATAGTCTATGAACCTCTGAATGCTACCTCATTATCATTTTTTGCACTACTTTTTTTTAAATAATTTATAATAATTTTATGTCTATGCTCTGTACTGCTGCTGCAAAACAACAAAATTCAAACCACGTAACCCAATGATTATAAATCTGATTCTGAGTACATGCCACCAGTTTTCTGAACTCACACAGGAGATGCGCTTGCGACCAAAGACTTCTGCCGGAGAGATGTAGAAATTTTCCTCCTGGTGTTTAGGTTTTCTAGAGGAATTTATCTGTGAATAGAGGGGGAAAAAGTCATAACACAATACTCCATTATTATATAGTATCTTCAAAAATATCCATTGAGTTCCCAAACCCAACACATAAACATGAAGAGTTATATTTAATTCCCTTCAATGAAGGCTGTATAAACCACTTGATTAATTGAAGGGTCCAGTAATCTAGAGGCTAAGTTACTGGACTAGCATTCAGAGTTCTGCGCCATTGATTGAGAAATTCACACTGACTGGCACTTCACTAGGTACTTCCTAAAACAAGTAAAATGGCCATACATAAAGTGTATGTTCATTCTTATGCCTTGCAAATTGCTCCTAGAAACTCAAGCCATTGCTGTTCTGTCCTCATCCTTGCTGGTGCCCCCTTCAATCAACTTTGATCAGCTCCTCGCTCATGCCTCTATAATTCTCTTCACTCCACTGTAATACTGATACATCTGACTTTAGCTTCTCCCTCTCAAATTGCAGAGTGAAGTCTATCATATTATGATCACTGTCTCTTTATAGTTCCTTTACCTTAAGTTCCTTAATCAAATCCAGTTCATTGCACAACATTCAATCCAGAATAGCCTTTTCCCTAGTGGGCTCAACCGCAGGCTGCTCTAAAAAGCCACCTTTCAGTCAGACTACACATTCTCTCTCTTGGGATCTAGTACCACCCTGATTTTCCCAATCTACCTGCATATTGAAATCCCCCATGATTATCGTAACATTTCCCTTTTGACATGCGTTTTCTATCTCCCGCTGTAAGTTGTAGCCCACATCCTGGCTACTGTTTAGAGACCTGTATATACCTCCCATCAGGGTCCTTTTACCTTGCAGTTTCTTAACTCTACGCACAAGGATCCTTCCAATCCTATGTAAACTTTTTCTAAGGATTTGATTGCATTGTTTAACAACAGAGCCACCCCACTACCTCTGCCTACATGACTGCCTTTTTGATACGTTTATTATTGGGGAAAAGGCACCTGGTTTACTAGTGTCTCTGGGGAGGGAAACTTGTTATCCTTACATATGTGAGGGTGATGAAGAGAATTTTGACACCCGGTACTTCATCAGTCAGGGCACTGAGTATAAATGTTGGCAGGTGATGGTTGATTGTACAAAATGCTGGTGAGGCTGCACTTGGAATATTGTGTTCAGTTTCGTCTCCCCACTAAAGGAAAGATGTATAACTGGTACGAGTGCAGAAAAGATTTACAAAGGTGCTGCTAGGACTTGAGGCTTGGAGTTATAAGAAGAGGTTGGACAGGCTAGAATGTAATTCCTTAGAGGATAGAAGACAGAGATGTTTTCTTAAAGAAGAGTATAGAATCATGAGGGTAATATAACTCACAGAATGAAAGCACACTATCTTTTCCCCAGGGTTGGGGAATCAACCCAGAGAGCATAGATTTAAGGAGAGGGGGGAAAGATTTAATAGGGACTTTTTTTTTACAAAGGGTGGTATCTATGCCAGAGTAAGTGGTTGAGGCAGGTACAATAACAACTTTGAAAAGACATTTATTTGGGCAACTACTTAGATAGGAAAGGCTTAGAAGGCGATGGCTTAACCGCTAGCAAATGGATATGGGACTAGCATGGTCAGCATGGACCAATTGGGCCGAAGGTCCCATTTCCATGCTCTATGCCTCTGTGACTCTATGACTCCAGACCAACTAGTCTGACTGATTTCTTCCATTCTTGAAGTTGGATAGTAACTATAGATCATAAGATATAGGAGCAAAAGCAGGCCATTCAACCCATCAAGTTCCACCATTCAATCATGGGCTGATCCAATTCTTCCAGTCATGCCCACTCCCCTGCCTTCCCCCCATACCCTCTGAAGCCCTGGCTAATCAAGAACCTATTTCTGCCTTAAATACACCCAATGACATGGCCTCCACAGCCTTTTGTGGCAACAAATTCCACACTTTTACCACCCTCTGACTAAAGTAATTTCTCCACATCTCAATTCTAAAAGGATGTCCTTCAATCCTGAAGTCATGCCCTCTTGTCCTAGAATCTCCTACCATGGGATACAACTGCCTCCATCCCCAGGGTCACCCTCAGACCATGACATGTGTACAAAATAAGTGCTACACTACCTTAAGAGAGGGGAGGAGTGTCCTAGTTTAACGTTCAATCATCTTAACTAAAGCAGATCGCTTCCTCCATCTTTTCTTTGCTGGTTGTGTGGTGGTGCACAGAAAGATCCCCAAAAAAGTGTAATGAAATAAAGTAATCTGCTAAAAGAGTGACCCAAGTACCTCTCTGGCCTAGAATTACCTTGGAACAAGCTGTTAGTGGATACCTCCAACAACACCCCATTCCCTCACTGAACAGGGAACCTCCCTGTTCTGTCTGCTCCCAACGGCAATCAGCTGCACATACCATGGGGATTTTCCATCCCGAGATAGGGGAGATTCTTCATTTGCTGGGTGTTACGTGGGATGAGGATGGAAAGATTTTTTTCTCATTTTGCTCTGCGCATGCGATGTTAGTAGTTTTACAGCATGGACGGATACGGTTGCATTTAAGACACTTGCTACACTCAAGCTTACCTTGTAAAGACTCTGTAGAATGGAGAGACAACTGTGCAATTCCCCAGAAAATGCTGTTTGCATGTCCGAAGTCTCCAGAAGAAGGTGGTGAGATATATTTCTGTACAAGTTCACAAGTTTGTTGAAGAAAATCTCATCGAGGTCACTCCACCAAGATTCTGGTTTAAAGGCAAGCAACAAATGAATGAGCAACACACACAAAATGCTGGAGGAACTAAGCAGGCAGGGAGTGTCGAAGGAAAAGAGTGAACTGTTGCCAATGTTAGTATCCAAACATAAGAATTTTCAGAAAAAGTTTTAGCTGATAATAACAAATGTGGGGAGGGCAATAAGTGCTACAGGTTGTTAAAAGCTGCAGGAGGATGTAGTAGATACAGGAAAATGGATGTGTGCATGTTTGTGTGGATATTCAAACTGATATCAGAAGCAGAAAAGCTGGACAAACTAGTCTTGTATCCACTGAAGTTCAGAAACCCAAGAGATATAAAATCCTGAAGGGTTTTGACAGGATGTGGAAGGAATGTTCCACATTTGGGAGAACCTGGAACCAGGAGTCAGGATCATAATCAGCTTTATTATGACTGATCTGTGATGTGTAATTTATTGTTTTGTGGCAACTGTACAGTGCAAAGACAGAAAGTTACTATAAATCAGAAAAATAAGTAAGTACAAAAAGGGACTAACAAAGTGGTGTTCAATGGTTCATGGACTGTTCAGAAATCTGATGGCAGATGGGAAGAAGCTGTTCCTGAGTCATTGGATCTGGATCTTTAGACTTTGAATCTTCTCCCTGAGGAAGATGAAGTGGGCATGTCCTGAATGGTGAGGGTCTTTAGTGAAGGATGATGCCTTCTTAAGGCATTGCTTTTTGGAGAAGTCTCGACAGCATGCTGTTTTAATAATAAGAGATCATACACTAGAGACTGAGAAGAGAGAAACTTTTCCTACTACGAGTCTTTGGAACTCTCATTCTTAAGAACTTTTGGAGACTTTTCAGTATTTTTAAGGCAGAGTGGATAGATGAGCAAAGGGGTTAAAGGTTACCCTGTGTAGATGGGAATGCAGAATTGGACTAGTCATGATTTTATGAATGGACAGAATGCTCGAGGGGCTGTGCTGTTCTCAATTCATGCATTCACTTGTCTGTGCATGGTCTCTCTAATAAATGCCTGAATTGCAGAGTGCTTCCAGCACTCTTATTTTAATCTGACATTCCCAGCATCGACAAAATGTTGTTCTCACTTTAGAGTCCCCTGGATTGCTTGCAAAACCCCTTGTGTTCTTACCAAGGATCTTCAGTTGGCTTTCTTCCAGTGACGCAATAGCTGTACTCAGAAGAATTGTGAGTTTTGCTGAGCTTTTCCCCTCTCTCTGGACTTCGATGAGCTCTGGCAGAATGAGATAAACTTGAAGAGCTTCCACACCAGCAGGGGACTTGCTTAAGGAGGGGATCAAATTTTCCATCACTGTGTCAGTAACCTATTGAGAAAATTCACTGAGTATGATTAACGGTTGAACTTTAACAATAATGCAATTTACATTTATATAGCAACTTTAATATAACTGGGAGCGATTTAGGGAGAAGAGTTTAAAAGTATCCAAGGGGCAACTTTTTTCACACAAAGGCTGGTGAGTATGTGGAATGTCCCATCAGAGGAAGTGGTTGAAGCAGGAAGAGATTCATAAAATTATGAAAGACATAGCTGTGATAGACATTCAGAATCTTTTCTTCAGCGTAGAAACATCAAACACCAGAGGACATGCTTTTAAGCTTAGAGGGGGTAGGTTAAAGGCAATGTGAGGGGCAGGTTTTTAATTTTTATCAGAGAGTGGTAGTGCCTGGGATAGGTTACCATGGTAGCAGTGGAGCAGGTAGTTTAGTGGAGTTTACAAGACTTTTACAGTACTGTGCAAAAGTCTTAGGCACATAATTGCATAGCTATGGTGCCTAAGATTTTTGCACAGAACTGCAGTAATTTATGTATTGCACTATGTTGCTGCAAAGAAAAAAACAAATTCCATGACATATGTGAGTGATAATAAATCTGATTCTGATATGGGTCTGTAGTGTGGATGGACAGAGGGAAAGGGGCAGGAAGAGGGGAATCATAGTTGGGAAAAGGGGAAGGGAGAGGGGAGGGAGTGGGAAGCACCAGAAGGACATTCTGTAAAACCAATTGTTTGGAATCAAATAACATTGCCTGGTGTCTCAGGGCTGAGTGTGTCTGCACCCACACTATCCCCTGCCCCTGGCATTCCCTCTCTGCCACCTGTTCCAAACCTCTCCCGCAGCACTCCACCCTCACCATCCTTTGCTCCAGCTAGATTTACAAACTAGCTCTCTGTTACACACTGAGAAATACAGTTCTGTGCAGCTATATATATATATGCCTAAGAGTTGTGCACAGTACAACAGATAGACACATGAATTGAAGGGAATGGAGGGATATATGTGATACATAGGAGGAATATATTTGGTGTCATTCAGCATCAAGGTAAGCACAAGTTTATGGGCTGATTGGCCTCCCAGAACTGTACTGTTCTATGTTCTATATGCAGGCAGATATTTGTAGTTTACTTTGGCATCATTCTTGGCATTGATGTAGTGCGCCAAAGCGACTGTTCCTGTGTTGTACTGCTTTATGTTCTATGTTCTGTGTACAACAGCATCATAGAAGCACTTGGATATGTCCAAGCAGAGGCAGGCCTTGGAGGTATATGGCCAAACACAGGAAATTGGGACTTGCTGGCTGGACAATGTGGTTGGCATGGACTAGCTGGGCTGAATGGCCTACGTCCATGTTGTATTTCTCTATGACTCTAATAAACTGTCCCAAAGCGCCTCATCATGACCTCACTGCACAAAATAAAGGTGCAGACACAAATAATTAGTTGAGACCAAAATCTCCTCTACTAAAAGAAAACCTGGTACCATCTTGTATTTCTTGCATATAATTCCTTTATGAATTATGTTTTTTTTTAAATAAAAAAAATCCCAAAAGGTTTGCAGATCCTCACTCTGACATAGCAACTCCTGAAACCTGGGCTCCTTGTAAATACAGTAAAACTCTGAACTCTCAGCAAGCTCAGGACACTGGTGGTGTTTGATCAGTAGATGTTATTCCCAATTAATATGCTAACACCCTTTTAATATGTTATATGATACATTTTCCAGTGATCCCAGTAAGCTTAAGGGGAAGACAAAAAAGAAAACACAATTTTTATTCATTTGGATACGTACATGGACAGGAAAAGTTGAAAGGGGTGTGGGCCAAATGCAGACAAATGGGACCAGCTTAGGTAAGCACCTTGACTGGCATGGATTGAAGGATAAGTGACTGGCAAGGGAAGCTAGACACTGGTGAGTTTAAAAGGGGTATGGGAACTAGAGTCCAGGTTGTTAGAAGGCAGCATGGGAACCAGAGTCTTAGTGTGGTACAGGGATCGTAGAAGATGGGGCTCCAGTGAGTGAAATGGGAGAATGGGGACTGGAACATTAATGTATTAAAGAGTGCAGGAAACAAGGCACAGTGAGGTTAAAGGGAGTGAGGGAACTTGGGCCCATGTGTGGTAAATTAGTAACCTCCCCCCGTGAAGTCATGATGACTCTGATAAATTGATTTATTATTCTCACAAATACAAGTACCAACTATATGGGTAGCATGCAAAGCAAATACAGTTTATTTCATCACATCAGTGCATCTACATAGCAGAAGGGAAAAGAAATAACAGAACTAAGAATAAAGTGCTTCAGTTACAGAGAAAGTGCAGTACAGACAATAAGGTGCCAGTGAGATGATGAGGCAGAATGATGTCGAGACTCCATTTTATCATATGAGCACATACCACCAGACTTAAGGACAGCTTCTATCCCGCTGTTCCAAGACTATTTAATGATCTGAAATAGTCTTAGAACAGCAGGGTAGAAACTGTTCTCGAGTCTGGTGGTACGTGCTTTCAGGTTTTGTATCTTCTGTGCAATGGCAGGGGGGAGAAGACAGAACGTTTAGGGGTGGGAGGGTTCCTCGTTTATGCTGGCTGCTTTACCGAAGCAGTGAGAATTGTAGACTCCATGGAAGTAAGGCTGGATCCTATGATGTGCTGAGCCGTGTCCACAACTCTGTGCAGTTTCTTTTGGTCTTGGGCAGAGCAGTTGCCACACCAATATGGGTAGGATACTGTCTATGATGCATTAGTAACAATTGGTGAGGGCTAATGAAGACATGCAGAATCTCTTCAGCCTTCTGAAGTAGTAGAGTTTCTGGTGCGTCGAAGAACCCAGTAAGCCAGGATATCCGAGTGATTGTATAGCAGATTATTGGAGTGTTACTGCAGTAACTTTCATCTTACAAATTGATATTAAGTTAAAAGGATCCTACTTTGATGCAATAAATCTTACAGTAGAAGAGATTTTCTGTACATCACGGAAACTAGCCTCCCCCTCCATGGATTCTATGTACACTTCTCATTGCCTCAGTAAAACAGCCAGCATGATCAAATGCTCCACCCACCCCAGACATTCTCTCTTCTCTCCCCTCCCACTGGCCAAAGATACCAAAGCCTGAAAGAACATACCACCAGACTGAAGGACAGATTTTATCCTGCTGTTACAAGATTATTGGACGGTTCCCAAGTATGACATAAGGGATTCTTCATCCTGTTTCCTGGGCCTGCTCACCAGGAGATCAATGACTGGCTCCCCCTCTCAGGTCCTTACCCCTCGGCCAACAAATTGTTTCATTACCTCTTGCAAAAGTGTGGAATTCTTCCCAAGTTTTTCAAGGCAGAGACTTGCTGCTGATAGGTCGATGCCCGGGGTTTCTCTGCTCATTTTGAAATGATCATCCGCACTGCGTAAAAATATATGAAATTAACTTTACACTAGAGTCGATACCTCGGGATAGATATGCGCCACAGACAATACCTGACTCATCATCAGAGTGGGATGGAGTATCACCCGACTTATACTGATTCCACAGGTGTAGCTACAATGTAGCTCAATGGGTCACACTCTTGTCTTCAAACCTCGAGTTAGGCAGTTCACAGAACTGTAGTTCTGTTCTCCAGTGCTACTAGTGAGTGTAACATGGGAGTCTAACCTTACCACCATGCTGCTTCATTAACAAAAATGTTTCTTATTTTAATTTATAGTACTTTTGATGTATTGCATCATTCTACAGATTTCATGCCATGAGTCAGTGGTACTAAAGCTGATTCTGATTCTGAAGGCTAGGCAGAGGATGTACTTGTGGCAAGTGGTAAAATTCCACCTTCCCCAGAACATACTGGCACAATCCCACACTGCCGTCCTCACATCAGCCCTTACTGTCTGGTTTAGTGCAGCATCCTTTCACAATATACAGGAACTAGAGCGAGCTGTCAGGTCAGCAGAAAAGCTCATTGGCTGCAGTCTAGCAACACTGCAGGACTTCAACGTGTCCAAGACAAAGAAGTGGGTAGGAAATGTCATTACGGGCACTACCCACCCTGCAAACTACCTTTTCAAAGTTCAAAAGTTCAACAGCGGATGCCATTTCACTGGCTCTTCACTCAACCCTGGAACATCTGGACAGCAAAGATGCAAACATCAGGATGCTCTTTATCGACTACAGCTCAGCATTTAACACCACCATCTGTTCAAAGCTAATCAGTAAACTCCAAAACCTGGCCTCAATAATCCCTTGTGCAATTTAATCCTGGATTGCCTCACTTGCAGACCCCAGTCAGCGAATTGGCAAAAACATCTCCTCCACAATCTCCATCAGCACAGGAGCACCGCAGGGATGTGTGCTTAGCCCCCTGCTCTACTCGCTTTACACCTATGACTGTGTGGCTAAATACAACTCCAATACCATATACAAGTTTGCTGATGACACCACTGTTGTGGGTTGTATCAAAGGGGGTGATGAATCAGCATATGGGAGGAAGATTGGATAGTTGGCTGGGTTATGAAATAACAACAACCTCGCACTTAATGTCACTAAGACCAAGGAACTGATTGTAGACTTTAGGAGAGAGAAACCAGAGGTCCATGAGCCAGTGATCATCGGAGGATCAGAGATGGAGAGTATCAGTAACTTTAAATTCCTGTGTGTCACTTTCTTTGCAATTATATTTTGTACGATGGTGACACACTATTCCTGTGTATCACCATCATATAAATATCATTGCAAAGAAAACTCAACAATGCCTCTCCTTCCTCAGCAGTTTCCAGAAATGCACAATGTCATCAAAAACCTTGGCAAGCTTCTGTAGGCGTGTGGTGTAAAGTGTACTGACTGGCTACGTTATGGCCTGGTATGGGAACACCAATGCCTTTGAGTGGAAACTCCTACATCACTGGTAAAGCTCTCCCCACCATTGAGCACATCCACATGAAACATTGCTGTAGAAAAGCAGCATCCATCATCAAAGATCCTCACCACCCAGGCCATGCTCTTTTCTCACTGCTGCCATCAGGTAGAAGTTACAAGTGCCTCAGGACTTGACCACGGGCTTCAAGAACAGTTCCTACCCCTCAACCATCAGCACTTGAACAAAAGGGGATAACCACACTCATTCTATTTTTGGTGTTCCCACAATTGATGTCTTGCTTTAAGGACTCTTCATCTTATTATTTCATGCTCTCATTATTTATTGCTAATTATTTATATCTGCATTTGCAGAGTTTGTTGTCCATCAATCCTGTTTACAGTTACTGTTCTAAAGATTCACTAAATATGCCTGCAGAAAAAGAATCTCAGGGCTATATGTCTATACATGTATGTACTCCGATAATACATCTTACTTTGAACTTTTAATGTATTTGTGTTCAAAGAGCAGTGATTTTTGTTACTCATAGTTGGTGAGAAATAAGCATTACGACCATTCCGAACTGTTTTACACATTGTGGTTTCAAGCATTCTGGCTTGGAGATGCCAGAAATGGCTGGGAATGAAAATGAAACAAATTCACTACTTTAACAAGTTAGGAACTACAGTACAAAGAATTTGAAGGTATAGACAATAATCTTGAATGTTACAATTAAAATGAAGAGTTGGAGTATAGAACTGTTGGAAGCATTGTATGCAGACGGTATTATCTGTAGCAGGTGTCTGTGCTGACTTTGTTTATTTACACTCAATCAAAAGAAGATAGGCAGCGTACGCTGGATGAACTCCTTGTCGATAACTAATACAGGGTTTTATAGTACTGCAGTAGCATTGATAGTGATCAGATTTGTTCTGCATTTCATTTAAATCTGTTATTTATTACTCAGTTTGTCTTTTTTATACCTTTTTAACTATTCCCATGGAACTTTGGCTAATTGGAGCTGCTACTTAATTGGGCCAAAATATACAGGTCCCAATATGTCCCAATTAACTGCAACCCACTGAAAATAATTCTTTGTTTTTCTATAGAATTTTTATTATTTGCAATTGTCAGAACTTTTTGTTGCATGTTTTGATACCTTCGAATTCGATGGGCCAAATGGCCTAATTCTGCCCCTATGATTAATGGTCTTGTTGTACCCTGACCAACGCACCCTAACAAATTCCTAATATATGTAAATGTACACTCAGTGGTCACTTTATTAGGTACACCCGGACACCTCCCTGTTAATGCAAATATCTAATCTGCAACTCAATGTATAAAACTGTGCAGATACTATACATCAAGAGGTTTAGTTGATGTTCAGACAAAACATCAGAATGGGGAAGAAATGTGATCCAAGTAACTGACCCTGGAATGATTGTCAGTGCCAGAAAGAATGTTTTTTCCTCAGGAACTGCTGATCTCCTGGGATTTTCACACACTCGTTTGCAGAGAATGGTGCAAAAAAACAAACAAAAAAAATCCACAGTGACAGTTCAGTGGGTGCAAACATCTTTTTATATTAGGTACTGTATCCAGAGATACCAACCACGTGACAGATGCACTGCCACCTGGCTGGTCGGAGGACACACCACACGCCAATCAACATTTGGTCCCTCCTAACTAAACAATGCACACCTAAATTATTGGTCACCTTAATTGGATTATCTCGCCCAGCCCCATGCTATAAAAGGTGAGACTTGTCCCTGGCTCACTCTCTCTTACAGACCACCTCATTGAAGATAAGTTCATTGATTTATGTTTGGGAAGGTCTATCGTTTGTCCTGGTGAGGGAGCCGCAGCTATCCAAGGTCAAGGGGGGTAGCTGTCGTAGTGCTTTTCCCTTGTTCTTTGTATGTGTAACTGTACCCTGTCCCCACACTGCTTCCTGTGTATTGTAGTTGTTTGTGTTGACCCGACTTACCCTTTAATAATAAATTCCTTATTATTAAAACTGTGTGTGTCCAGGCCTCTACTGTTGAGACTCAAAGAACCAATTATTTCCATCACAACAGGTACCTAATGGAGTAGCCAGTGAGTGTATATGATGAATATCTATGATTCTTGATCCTTAATAACTAGTTGGGGAATACTGCCACCTCTGCAGATGCTGACTGGAAAGCTTTAACTCTGCTCTTACTGTCTTAGATTTGAGCACTAGATCCCAAAAGTAAGAGTGATATTTAACCCCATTTAGTAATTTTCTGTTCCCAGCCTGTTCCCGTGATTCAGTTAGATCTTGGCGCTATCTGTGTCTAAACCCAAATAAAAGCAGGTGTGAAGCCATTCAGCCCCTCAAACCTACTCTACTTTGAACCCAGATGCCTGGAGGTGTGAGGCAGCAACACTACCTGCTGCACTTGAGCACTATCTCAGAGTCCTGCACTTGTCCTGAGAAACTTGATTGTTCCCCACCCTCTGTGACAACCACCCTTCACTTTGCCCTTACCTGGTTTCCAAAAAGCTTCCATTGAGGCATCCAACAGAGGAGAAAATAGAAATGATTTGTCTGCAGAGAAGTGAACACAGGTCATTGCAAAAATCGTCTGATGAGATTACACTTTAGTCTTTCAATCAAGTTTGAAAGAAAACATTTAGAACAGAAAATATAACAAAGAACACAGATATTGCACCCCTTTCATGGGCAGCACAGCCCCTTTCACACCAGAAGTAGATGATAGAGTCCTAGAATTGCTGTATACAGCATGGAGAACAGGTTTTTCAGCCCAACTTGTCCATGCTGACCAAATTTCCTAGCTGAGTTGTCCCACATCTCCACATTTGTCCTGCGTCCCTCTCAACCTTTCCTATCACTGTCCCTGTCCAAATGTGTTTTAACGTTAAAATTGTACCTGCCTCAACCACATCTTCTAGCAGCTCGTTCCACATGCACATGATCCTGAGTGTGGAAACACTGCTCCTTGGGTCCATTTTAAATCCCTCCACTTTCAGATTCCCTTACCTCGGGGAAAAAGCTGATGACTTTATAAACGTCCATAAGGTCACCTCTAAATCCTGAGCTCTTGCACATCCTGAATATCCATCACTATACCACTGATCGGCCTGCAGCAGCCCCGTGCTCTTCAAACCTCTCACCACCCTAAATATCTCTACCTTTGTCTCCTCTGTCAAGGCTGTCTCTCTGAACATGTTTTTGATCACCTGTTCTGATGGCTCCGAAGGTGGCTAGCGACTTGTTGATGAAGTC
Organism: Hypanus sabinus; assembly: GCF_030144855.1. NCBI lineage: Eukaryota > Metazoa > Chordata > Chondrichthyes > Myliobatiformes > Dasyatidae > Hypanus > Hypanus sabinus. The sequence continues at coordinate 159,317,838 of NC_082708.1, read as the reverse complement.
CCTTGTGCTGTCAACTAGACTAAAGGAGGCAAATAAGAGTCATTGCTGTTTCTGTAAATGATGTGTTAATGAAGAAGTGTCACAGTCACAGGCTGCCCTGACTAGATATAATGCCCATAAACCTGCAATCTCAGGACTATAGTGGTGCTGGACTGACAGACTCCTACTGCACAGGTTTAGTTAACTTTCTCAGATCTGACACAGTCACACAATAAATTTTCCAGAGCTCTGTGGCATTCTAAACACATGCTGGCTTTGTGTACTTATGCACATTTTATTCCATATCCATATTTTAACTTGTTTCAGCCTGCAGTTTAAGAGGGAGAAGCTAAACTCCGATGTATCAGCATTCGAGTAAAGGGAATTGCAGGGGCATGAGAGAGGAGCTGGCCAAAGTTGATCGGAAGGGGACATCAGCAGGGATGTGGGCAGAACAGCAATGGTTGGAGTTTCTGGGAGCAATTCGGAAGATGCTGGATAGATACATCCTGAAGATGAATACGTATTCTAAAGGGAGGTTAAGGCATCCATGGCTGACAAGGGAAGTCAAAGCCAGCATTAAATCATATTTTTATATTATAGTAAAAATAGTGGGGAGTTAGAGGATTCGAAAGTTTTTAAAAACCAACAAAAGGCAACTAAAAAAGCCATTAGAAAGAAAAGATGAAATATGAAGGTAAGCTAGCCAAAATATAAAAAGAGGATACCAAAAGCTTTTTCAAGTGTATAGTAAAGAAAGGAGGGAGTGGACATTAAATCACTGGAATATGACACAGGAGAGGGAGTACAGAGGGATAAAGAAATGGTGATGAACTTAATAAGTATTTTGTGTCAGTCTTCACTGTGGAAGACATGAGCAGTTTGCCAAAAATTCATAAATTTCAGGGGACAGAAGCCAGTGGTAGTTGCTAAGGAGGAGGTGCTTGGGAATTTGAATGGTCTGATGATAGAAAAGTCACCTGGACCAAATGGACTACACCCCAGGGTTTTGAAAGAGGTTGCTAAAGAGACTATGTTGTATTAGTAATGATCTTTCAAGAATCACTAGATTCTAGAATGGTTCCAGGAGAATGGAAATTTTAAACTGTTACTCCACTCCTTAAGAGGGGAGTAAGGCAGAAGAAAGGAAATTTTAGGCTAGTTAGCCTGACTTCAGTGGTTGGGAAGATACTGCAGTCCATTATTAAGGATGTGTCCTCAGCGTACTCATAGGCAAAAGTCAGCATGATTTCCTTTAGCAGAAATCTTGCCTGACAAATCTGTACAAAATCACTGAGGAAATAACAGGCAGGATAGATAAAGGAGGGTCAGTGGATGTTGTTTATTTGGATTTTCAGAAGGCCTTTGACAAGGTGCCGCACATGTGGCTCTTAACAAGAGCCCATGGTATTACAGGAAAGGTACTAGCATGGATTGAAGATTTGCTGACAAGCAGGAGGCAAAGAGTGGAATATTCTGGTTGGCTGCTGGTGTTCTGCAGGGGTTGGTGTTGGGACCGCTTCTTTTCACATTATATGTCAATGATTTGGATGACGGAATTGATGGCTTTGTGGCCAGGTTTGTGGACGATACAAAGGTAGGTGGAGGGGGAGAAAGTGTTGAGGAAGCAAGGCATCTGCATAAGGACTTAGATAGGCTGGGAGACTGGGCAAAGAAGTAGCAGATAGAAAATAGCATAGAGAAGTGTATGGTCATGCACTTTGGAAGAAGGAATAAAGGCATAGACTATTTTCTAAACAGGGAGAAAATTCAAAATTATGTTATGCAAAGGGGACTTGGGAGTCCTTGTGCAGGAATTCCAAGATTAACTTGCAGGTTGAGTCAGTGGTAAGGAAGGCAAATGTAATGTTAGCATTCATTTCAAGAGGGCAAGAATATAAATGTAATGATGTAATGTTGAGGCTTTATAAGGCATTGGTCAGGTCACACTTGGAGTATTGCGAGCAATTTTGGGCTCCTTATCTAAGAAAAGGTGTGCTGGCATTGGAGAGGGTCCAGAGGTGGTTCACGAGGATGACCAGAAATGAAAGCATTAACGTATGAGGAGTGTTTGATGGGCTTGTGCTCACTAGAGTTTAGAAGAATGAGGGGGGATCTAATTGAAACCTATCAAATATTGAAAGGCTGAGATAGAGTAGATGAGGAGAGGATGTTTCCTAAAGTGTTGAGAGTCGAGAACCAGAGGGCACAGCCTCAGAATAGAGGGATATCCATTTGGAGGAGAGATGAGAGGAATTTTGTTAGCGAGAGGTATGAATCTGTGGAATTCATTGCCACAGACGGCTGTGTGAAGTCCCAAGTTATTAAAGTGGGTAATTAAATATATTTAATATATATTTAACTAGTATGTTTAAATTAGTATATTTAATTAGTCCTTGATTCATCAGGGTTACAAGTAGAAGGCAGCAGGATGGAGTTGATCAGGATAATTATCAGCCATGTTGGAATGGTGGAGCAGACTTGATGGGCCAAATGGCCTAATTCTACTCCTATGTCTTGTGATCTTATTTTTATATTAATTCTTTATTTTATTTTTGGTGCCATGGTAGTGTAGCGGTTAGCAAGACACTTTTACAGCTGGAGTTCAGAGTTCAATTCTGGCACATTCCGTAAGGAATTTGTGCTTTCTCCCCATGACCGCATGGGTTTCCTCTGGCTGTTTCGGTTTCCTTCCACTGTCCAAAGACAAACTGGTTCATAGGTTAATTGGTCATTGTAAATTGTCCCGTGATTAGGCTAGGGTTAAATAGGTGGGTTGTTGAGCAGAGCAGCTTGTTGGGTCGGAAGGGTTTGTTCTGCACTGTACCTCTAAGTAAATAAATATTCCATATTTACGTTATGGAATCTAGCTTATTTTTATACAGTTCTTGAATGTTGCTTTTCGTTGCATGTCGCACCAGTACACAACAGTAAATTCCTAATAGATGTAAATGTATATGGCAAGTAAAATTGATTCTTGATCCTTGCTAAAATGAAGGACTAGAGACAGGGACCCAGTCAATTTAAACGTGTGAAAAACAGAACTCAGTGATTTCTCAAATTAGATCATTACTGGAGACAAGAAGAAGTTGGAATCAGAAACAACAAACTGCTCAGGGGGTCAGGCAAAATCTGATATTCCCCCCACCACCACCATCTCAGGCCTGAACAAAGTCTCGACCTGAAATGTTAGATGCTGCCTGGCTCACTGAGTTCCTCCAGCAGCTCATTTTTTATACCAAACCACTGGAGCTTTACTCATCCACATTAGAGTTCAGGCTGGCTAAGCTGCTGTGAAAGTCCTCATTACTATTCCAACGTGTTGACTCACAGTCTCGTCTTGTGGCAAGATGAGGCCACCCTCAGGGTGGAGGAGCAACACCTTACATTCTGTTTTGGTAGGTAACCTCCAACCTGATAGCATGAATATTGATTTCTGCTTCCAGAAACCAAATCCCCCCCCCCTTCATCTATTCCCCACTCTGACCTTCTCATCTATCCCCTGCATCCCCTCCTCCTTCCTTTTCTCCTCTCCTTTCCAATTCTTTCTTCTCCAGCCTTCACCTTTCCCATCCACCTGGCTTCCAGCTTCCAGCTGACCTCCTTCCCCTCCCCCCCCCCCCACCTTCTTATTCTGACATTTCCACCCTTCCTTCTCAGACCTGAGGAAGTGTCTTGGTCTGAAATGTCAACTGTTTACTCCTTTCCATAGACGGTGCCTGAGCTGCTGAGTTCCTCCAGCATTTTATTCTTTGTGTTTTGTTTTGGATTTCCAGCATCTGTGAACTTTCTTTTGTTTGTGAAGCTCCTCCATTTATCAGGAACACCAAATGGGAAACTGTGGATCATCAGAAGCAGACTTCCATTGTTTCGATGGAACGATGGAGAACTGTGATTCTAGGCTGAGTGGCTTCCCAGTGCACACGTGCAGGGCACCAGCCCTACCCCTGTGGCTCGAGGTGCTGATGAGCTCATCCAGCAATTTGTTTGTGGCTCCAGGTTCAAATATCTGCAGGCTCTTGTGTCTCAGTAGCTGATTTGCAAAAGCATTTTGGCTTGGTAATAAGCTCACTGACTTCCATTTTTCACATCTTTTAAATTCAGTGCAACTCCATTTCCTGGGCTCCCTTCAAACACACAGGGACCCTGTTAGATTTATTATGTGACTGTAAAATCTGACAGAGGTGAACTCAAAGTGTGTTTGGTGATATACAATAGCCTGGAAAACCTGTTGGTGCAGCACCATTGAAAAGACATTCCGATACCCCTGATATATATTGATCTCTATTTCTATGGAGCTATGGTGGAAAATATTGTAACTGGTTGCATTACAGTCTGGTGTGGAGGCTCCAAAACTCAGGATTGCAATATACTGAAGATACAGCCAGATCCATCATTAGTCCAGCCCTCCCCACCATTGAGAACATCTTCAAAAAGCAATGCCTCAAGAAGGCAGCATCCATCACAAAGTACCCGCACTATCTGGAACATTACCTCTTCATTTGACTACCATTGGGGAGAAGGTACAGGAGGCTGAAGAATCATATTCAATGATCCAGGAACAGCTTCTTCCCCTCCAACATGAAATTTCTTAACAGATCAAAAATACCACCTCATTTATTTATTTTTGTAATTTATAATAATTTGATGTCTTTTGCACTGTACTGCTGGCACAAAACAACAAATCCCGTCATACAAGTCAATAGCAATCTGATTCTGATCCTCTGCAATTTGCCCTTAAATGGTTCTATGTTTGAAAGCAGTGTGTGTGCCTACTTGGAGAATTCCTCAGTTCAATCCGAGAGAGCAAACCAGACCGTTGTTGGCAATTCCCACCTCCTTTCTGCTTCTCTGTTGTAAATACTTACGCTTCCCATTACATGCCGATGCATCCACCTTCCCAACTTTGTTGTACACACTGTCACCCTTCCTCTTTTCCATGCCATTTTCTTCCTCTCCTGTTTCTACTCTTTCCTTCCTGTCTTGGACTTCCCTCAAATCTGTTAAATCCCAACACAAATTAAACAATGCAGATGCTAGAAATCTGAAGTAAAAAGGGAAATTCCTGAAACACTCAGCTGGTCAGGCAGCTTTTGTGGAAAGAAGGCTGAGTTAACATTTCAGACCAAAGACCGAGAGGACAACTTTGATATTGGCAACAACAACGAGGGCCCAGCAATACTGAAAGAAGAAGTGGAACATGCTATGAAGAAAATGCAAAAGGGGAAATCATCAGGGCCAGATAACATTCCGGTTGAACTGTATGAAGCGCTAGAAGATTTTGGTGTAGAGAAATTAACAATATTATTGAACAGAATATACAACAGTGGCAAAGTACCAGAAGATCTTTTAAAGCCAGTATTCATTGCACTGCCAAAGAAACCAGGTGTAACAGAGTGTGGACAGCACAGAACAATTAGTTTAATGAGCCAACTCACAAAAATTCTACTTAGAATTATCATGCTCAGAATAAGAAACAAAATTAAACCAGAGATCAGTGAAGAACAGTGCGGCTTTGTCGGCGGCAAGGGAACTTCAAACGCAACTTGTATTCTCAGGAATATTATCGAAAGGTCAATAGAAGTACAAAAAAACCTATACTTCTGTTTCATTGACTACACAAAAGCCTTTGTCACAGTCATCATGAAAATGCTTAGAGATATTAATATCGACCTAAAAGATCTAAGAATAATCAGGAATCTCCACTGGCAACAAAGTGCAGCCATATGGATAGAGAATGAGATTGGTGAATATCAGCCAATAAAGCGAGGGTTTGTGTTCTATCACCGGACCTGTTCTCTCTGTACAGTGAAAACATCATGAGAACCATACAAGACCTACCTGGAATAAGTATAGGAGGATACAATATCAATAACCTCTGCTATGTGACTGATACTGTACTGATAGCAAACAGTGAAGTAAATTTACAGAAACTAGTATCTACCATCAACACAGCGCGAAAGACTTGGCCTAAACTCAAACAGAAAGAAAACTGAAGTAATGGCAGTATCAAAGAAACCTGATACGTATCCCAAACTGTAGGATCGTATTGGGAAATGAAATCCTAAAACAAGTTCACAACTTCAAGTACCTTGGACCATGGGTAACATCTGATGGCAAATGCGAAACAGACATAAAAGCAAGAACAGCAATGGCAAGGACAGCATTTACAGAAATGAGAAACATCCTAACGAACAAGAAAATAGCAATTGACATCCGCCTTAGAACTCTCAGCTGCTACATTCTTCCTGTATTGATGTACGGCTGTGAGTCATGGGCCATCACAAATGCAATGGAAAAAAGAATCAATGCAGCAGAGATGTGGTTCCTCAGAAGAATGCTATGCACATCATATACAGACAGGATAACCAACAAAGAAGTTCTATAGAGAAGGAAAACAAAACATACATTACTTTAAAAAATCAGAAAACAAAATTTTTTTGGACACATCATGCAAAGAGAGACATTAGAACATTTAGTTATAGCTGGAAAGCTGGAAGGAAAAAGAAGCAGAGGCAGTCAGAGAATGAAAATGAGAGATGGATTAACATCACGGTTAGGAACAGGAGAGGCAACAACTACAATTTGGAGGGTCAGGGACCGTGATGTGTGGAGAGACATGATCGCCCATGCCGAACGGCAAGGCACCTGAATGAATGAATGACCTTTCATCAGAAACTCGAGGCTTAATCATTCTGATGAAAGAACATTGACTCTGTTTCTCCCTCCACAGATGCTGTCTGACTTGCTGAGTAATTCCAATATTTTTTTGTTTTCACTTCAGATATTCCGTCTCCACAGTTTTTTGCTTCTACCCACCTGAGTACAAGTGTCCAATCCTTGTTTAAATCAATGTGAGTCAAATTTAATCTGAAGAAAGTCACACATACTCTTTGATGTTCTCCTGGAGGTCTGTGTTTTCCATAGTCCTCCAGGCTTTCCAGAATGAATCTTCAGCCGTGACAATTTGCTTCAAACGAATGAATGCAGACTTGACTTCAGCAGGAGGTGAAGCCTACAAATAAACCAAGGAAGCTAGCTTACTCTTGGAACACTAATGTAAGACACAAAATAACAGCAGAAAATGGCACTCACCATTACTAATGTGCAAGTTTAGAAGACGTGGAGATATCCTTATGTTTCAAAATACAATAAATTGACAAATCCACCATAAAATATACAAAAAAAAAGGCAGCCCACTTTCAACCTCCCTGGGAGCTCATGAAATTGTTGATTCTCCACTTTAGTTTCCGATTTAACCTGCCACATAAAGTTAGATGTCTCTGGGTCTGTGCTCGATTGAGTTCAGAATAATGAGGGGGTTGGTCTCATTGAAACCCACTGGATACTGTAATAGAGTGGATAGAGTGGGCATGCTTCCATTAGTAAGAGTCTAGGATCTGAGGGTACATTCTCAGAATAAAGGGATACCCCATTAAAAAAGATAAGGAGGGATTTCTTCAGCCAAAGTGTGCTGAATCTGTGGAATTCATTGCCACAGAGGGCAGTGGAGGTGAAGTTATTGTGTGTATTCAAGGCAGAGATTGATAGGCTGATTGGTAAGGGGTATAAGGATTATGGAGAGAAGGCAGGAAAATGGGTTGAAAAATATTTGGTCATCATTGAATGACCACATGACTATAAGATGTAGGAGCAGAACTAGGCCATTTGGCCCATCAGGTTGCTTCATTTCATTTTGGCTGATCCAGATTTGACAGGCCAGACGTATGCAGGCAACTCCTTAGCTACAGCAGTTCTGTTAACAGAAATTCACCATCACAGAATTCACAAATCACTACCAGAATATGTAGGATACAGAACAAAAAATTTTTCTCATGGAAGTTGCATGTCGGTTTTGACTTCATGTACAGCTCACATTTCCGGGCGCAGGGACAGATGACATGGCTTCGTTATGGAAAACCGCAACACAGATGGTTTCCTGGGAACGCAAGTCCCCTTAACACAGCATTGCCTGTACACCTGCTACAGTCTGAGTGTTTCAATCAATCCTACTGTTGGACAACAGGTGCACATAAGATCCCCACCGTGATAAAAAACATTTCAATGAGAGTATTTATATTCTTATAAAAACACAACATTTTAGGTTCAAAAGGGTAACAAATGTAACCGTGAAAGTTCACTCCTGCCTGTGATAAATTGTTGACGGGAAAACATTTGACATTTACTTTCTCTTAGTCCTTTCCCCCTCTTTTTATTTTCCTTTCTGTATACGATGACTGAAATCTCATCTCTAAATACAGACACATCACGTACATGCCTGCTCTCAAGAAAGTAAATTTTCCCACTTTCCTTCTATTTTTTAATAATAACATGAAAAAAACAATTGCTGGAGGTACTCAGCAGGTAAGGCAGTGGGTCTATGAAAGGAGGACTAGTTTTAATATTTCACCTCGATGATATATTGGTGAGTTCAAAGGTCAGGAAAGCATGTAGTGGCTGTATAGGTCACGTTTGGAGTGTTGTGTGCAGTTCTGGTTCCCTCAATACAGGGAGAACATAGAGGCTTTACAGAAGAGTTTCAGTAGGACGCTGTCTGGATTAGAGGGCACATTCCGCAAGGAGAGGTTGGACAAATTTGGATTGCATTGGAGGCTGAGGGCTGACCTGATACAAATATATAGAATTATGAGAGGCATAGATAGGGTAGATAGCTAGAGACGTTTACCCCAGGATGTGAATGTCAAATGCCAGAGGTCACAGATATAAGACAGGGGAGGAAAAATTTAAAGGAGAGTTGCAAGGTAGGTTTTATTTACACAGATATAGGGAGGTACCTGGAATGGGCTGCTAGGGGAAGTAAACTCAACAGCAATGTTTAAGAGGCATTTAAACAGACACATGATCAAATGGGAAATGGAGGGTTACTGACGATCTGTAGGCAAATGGGATTCATTTGGATTGGCATTCTGGTTGGCTCAGACATGTGGGCTGAAGGGCCTGTTATTGTGTTGTACTGTTCTGTAAATCACCCTCTCCTTTCTTACTCCAGGCCTTACTGGTGGAGCTATGTAATGTGTTCTGAGTTCCCCAATCTCTAGATGAACTATTGTCCCCTTGCCAAAAATCACCTCCCATTTCCAGCAAGTGGCTACACTCAAGATATCACTCCAAAATCCAGCATCAGTGGTCTCTTGGGTCTCCAAGCTGCTACATGGGTTGTGCAGGGGGTGAGGGGTGAGGGGATGTGGGATGTTCTAACTATTCAAGGCTCCAGCAATGCAGCAGTCACTACCTCTGATCTCTGTGGGGAAAAGCCTCAAGTGACATCACCTTCACCATTTGCAGCAGCTGTTATGACTTAAGGGCTTATCATAATTAAAAATCATCTGCACGTAGGCAAGATCTATTTTAAAAAGAAGCAGAGCTAAAGCAGGAGAATAGGGTTTGAAGGGATAATAAACCAGCCATGATGAAACAGCAGAATGGCCTAGTTCTGCTATGTCTTATGGTCTAATCAGTAAAACAAGTCAAGAATTACCTTGAATGGTTCAATAATATTGATCTAAGTGTAATCAATTCTTGGGTGTGCATAAATGAATGAAAACATAATTTATAACTAATATACAAGAACAAACACACACACACACTCACGCACCAGTTCCTCATTCTTATACTCTGTCGCCTCTCAGTATTGTGATTCTCTAGCTAAAGATAATAAAAGATCTCAGTGCTTCTCTAATTTTGCTTTTTGTAGTAGTCAGGAACAGGAATCCTGCCTCTTGAACCATCTGCGGTATTCACTGATATAGTGGAAGAGCACCTCCATTGATACCGTTTTCCTGCACTAACTCAATATCCCTTGTTTCTTGTAATACCATAAACCTATAGGCAAATGCACTGGAGGAACTCACCGGGTCAGGCAGCATCTATGAAGGGAAATAGATTGTCAACGTTCTGAGTCGAGACCAGATCAAGGGCCTCTAGTTGAAACGTTGGTTCCCCATTTTCCTCCTTAGATGTTGCCTGACCCACTGAGTTTTTCCAGTACCTTGGTACATTGCTCCAGATTTCCAGCATCTAAAATCTCTCATGTCTTTTTTTTTCTTATGTTTCTTATGTCTTCATAAGTCGACAGGTACGTATTTTTCTTGTCCGAATATTTGGCACATGCCTCCATTCCAAAGTTTGTATGCCAACTCTCCTTGTGAAACACCTTTCAGCACGTTATCATGGTTTAAGGAGTTTGTACATTCTCCCTGTGATGGCTTGGGATTCCTCTGGGGTGCTCCAGTTTCCTCCCACATTCCAAAGTTAACGGGTTAATTGGTCACACGGGCGTAATTGGGCAATATGGGCTGGTTGAGCTGGAAGGGCCTGTCACCTTGCTGTACTGTTGAATAAATAAATCATGTGGATGTTTTTTTATATAACAGGTTACACCTGGGCTCCAAAACATTCACAGAGCAGCTTTATTAACCCAGAGATGGTATTATTTGTATCAAACATGTTCTTGTTTCTATCTCAATCTTTTTTATTAAGTTTCGAGTAGATAAACATAACAATGATAGTGATACAAAGAGATGGGGATGACATTGATAACGGTTAACATATACGGAAACAGACTCTGACTGACATGTGTAATCTAAGCCTTCCAATATCTTAGTAACTAAACATGAAAAAGATTCAAAAAGAATTTTTTTTAACAGACTAAACTAAAAAAAAACAAAAACAAAATAAAAACAAAACAAAAGCTGGGCTGCCATGTTTCATCAGTTAAAATCATTATTTGTCATTAACCCCGCTCCTCTAAACACGGACAAAAAGTTATTGAGAAGGATTCGGAAAAGGTCAGCTTACATCATATGAAAATGTTGAATAAATGGCCTCCAAGTTTCTTCAAATTTAACCGAAGGGTCGATAGTGCCACTCCTAATTTTTTCTAAGTTTAAATATGTTACAGTTTAGGAAAGCCACTGAAATGTAGCAGGGGGATTAGATTTTTTCCATTTAAATAAAATGGATCTTCTGGTTAATAATGTAACAAATGCAATCAAACGGCAAGCTGAAGGGGATAATTGGCTAGAGACCATCGCTGGTAATCTAAAAATTGCAGTAATAGGACGAGGCTGTAAATCAATATGCAAAACTGCTGAAATAATATCAAGAATATCTTTCCAATATTTTTCCAAAAGAGGACAAGACCAGAACATATGTGTCAAGGAGGCTACCTCAGAATTCAGAAGTGCATTTCTTACCTTGAGACCAAAGCACAATGCAAAACTTTGATCGGCACCTGCAAAAATCCTTTTCACGGCTGGTTGGAGCATACTGCCTGTGGAGAGCCAAAGGGAAGGAAAACATTTGCATGTTCTCAGTACCTTTCACAACAGCAGTTATTCATAGGGACTTCCCAGTCCAAGGAAAACTTCATCCATTACAGGAACAGTGGTGGGGGGGGGGTCAGAGCGGAGTGAGTGGGAGACATGGGCAGGGGGCGGGAGCCGAGTGAGAGTTAAAGAAAGTGAAGTAGGAAGAGGGAGAGAAAGAGATTGGGAGGGAAAGAGAGAGAAAGATGGAGAGAGGGAGAGATGGAAGAGTGACAGAAGGAGAGAGAGGAGGGGTGAGAGAAGGGGGGAAGAGGGAGTGATGGACAGGGAGAAAGTCACAAAGAAGTCAATCTGTATACAGCAGGTTCCCACAAACAGCAAGGTGTTACTGATCAGATGATCTGTTTAACTTTGTCTTTAACTTGACAGATAAACATCAGTATGGGGAATTTCCTACAATATTCTGCCCTGGAACGTTACTTACAGACCTGTAGGAGGGGTCCTGGGTTAAAATGGAGAGCCCTTTGACAGTTCAACACACCCCCAGTAATTCACCTCCAACAGTGCACAGCTCCTTTAGTACTTCACCTCTAACGTATGGTGCTCCCTCCATACTGCCAATCCAATAATGCACCAATCTCCTTGGTAATATCTTTCCCAGTGTTGCCTCCCTAACTGTATAACACTCCCTCCGTTCTGGCCCACTTATACACAGTGAGGCATTGCCTCTGTACTGTCCCTCAACAATGCAGTTTAACTCTTTCTTAATTGAGTGTTGCCAGAAATGTGCCTCCTTAATACGATCTCTCTGACAATGTGGCCTAGTACTGCCCTTCCCACACTGAGCACTCTCTCAGTACTCCCCCTCCCACTGTTTGACACTCCAATGTACCACCCCTCCCACAGTGCAGTGCTCCCTCAGTAACGCCCCTCCCACAGCGCGACATTCTCTCAGTACCAGAGCTCCCTCAGTACCACCCCTCTCACAGTGTGATGCTCCCTCAGTACCACCCCTCCCACAGTGTGATGCTCCCTCAGTACCACCCCTCCCACAGTGCAGTGCTCCCTCAGTAACGCCCCTCCCACAGCGCGACATTCTCTCAGTACCGGAGCTCCCTCAGTACCACCCCTCCCACAGTGTGATGCTCCCTCAGTACCACCCCTCCCACAGTGTGATGCTCCCTCAGTACCACCCCTCCCACAGTGCAGTGCTCCCTCAGTAACGCCCCTCCCACAGCGCGACATTCTCTCAGTACCGGAGCTCCCTCAGTACCACCCCTCCCACAGTGTGATGCTCCCTCAGTACCACCCCTCCCACAGTGTGATGCTCCCTCAGTACCACCCCTCCCACAGTGTGATGCTCCCTCAGTACCACCCCTCCCACAGTGCAGTGCTCCCTCAGTACCACCCCTCCCACAGTGTGTTGCTCCCTCAGTACCGACCCTCCCACAGTGTGATGCTCCCTCAGTACCACCCCTCCCACAGTGTGTTGCTCCCTCAGTACCGACCCTCCCACAGTGTGATGCTCCCTCAGTACCACCCCTCCCACAGTGTGATGCTCCCTCAGTACCGACCCTCCCACAGTGTGACGCTCCATCAGTACCACTCCTCCCACAGTGTGGTGCTCCGTCAGTACCACCCCTCCCACAGTGTGGTGCTCCGTCAGTACCACCCCTCCCACAGTATGGTGCTCCCTCAGTACCACCCCTCCCACAATGTGATGCTCCCTCAGTACCGACCCTCCCACAGTGTGGTGCTCCTTCAGTATTGTCCCTCCCACAGTGCAGCATTCCCTCAGTATCGGCGCTCCCTCAATACCATCCCTCCCACAGTGTGTTGCTCCCTCAGTACCGACCCTCCCACAGTGTGATGCTCCCTCAGTACCACCCCTCCCACAGTGTGATGCTCCCTCAGTACCACCCCTCCCACAATGTGATGCTCCCTCAGTACCGACCCTCCCACAGTGTGGTGCTCCCTCAGTACCACCCCTCCCACAATGTGATGCTCCCTCAGTACCGACCCTCCCACAGTGTGGTGCTCCCTCAGTACCACCCCTCCCACAATGTGATGCTCCCTCAGTACCGACCCTCCCACAGTGTGGTGCTCCTTCAGTATTGTCCCTCCCACAGTGCAGCATTCCCTCAGTATCGGCGCTCCCTCAATACCATCCCTCCCACAGTGTGATGCTCCCTCAGTACCACCCTCCCACAGTGAGGTGCTCCCTCAGTGTCGTCCCCTCACATAATGAAGCGCTCCCTCAGTGCCACCCCTCTCGCAGTGAGGCGCTCCCTCAGTGCAGCTAATGGAGCTGATGCCTCACAGCTCCTGTGTCCTATCCTGACCTGGGAGCTCTCAATGTGAGTTCGTGTGTTCTCACTGACCATATGGGTTTCCTCCCGGAGACCAGCTGGCCACTGTATACAGCTCCTGCTGTGTGGGTGAGTAGTACAATAAGGCCAGGCATTGAGGGGAATGTGGTGAGAGGAAAATGGAAATGGCGTAAATGGATGGTTAATGGTTAGCAGAGTCTCAGTGGGCTGAATGTCCTATTTCCATACCATATCACTCTGACAGTGTTCCCACAGTGTGTCTCTCTCAGTACTGACCTCTCTCACCAGTTGGTCAGTGCTGGAAAGTTGATGACTACCAGCAGGTGAATATTCAACAACAATGAGAAATAGCAAGGGCTGCTCTCCTACCAGGCTCAGCTTCCACTGAGAATGGGACCAGACGAGGCACAAACTGGTCACGGGCTCCTCTGCTTCCCAAATGCCCATTCTGCCCTTGGCCAAAGGAGTAGAGTTTCCTTGATCTGGCACTGTACACCAAAGTGTGGTAACTGCAAAACACATTCACCTTAAAAAAACAACTGGAAACCTAAAATCAAACACTACCTTATCCATGAGTAGAGCTACTCTCGCTGAACTATGGGCTTGGACCCCAAGACCTCTCTGTACCTCAGTGTTAATAAGGGGCCTACCATGAACTGCGAACTTTCCCCTACATTTGGTTGCCCAGGGGAGGAGTGTGGCAAAGAGCAGAGGCGCAGTGAGCACGCTGGAACCCACGCTCAGTCGGGGGCTGGGCCCTCCCGTCAGTGCTGCCCTCCAGAGTTCGCTCAGTGAAAGACAGGCTGGATTGAGCTTGTCCGCGGCTGCACTAACACGTGTTGAGGAATCGCTGCGTGCTTGTCGTTGCAGAAACGTGATTCCAGAGCAGTTGGCCCAGGAGGAACGCTGGCACGTTTGGCTATAGTAATGTGTATGGTTGAATGATAGTTCAACAAAGTGTAACACCTCAAACTTGCCTGCAATATACTCTATCTGCCACTTAGCTACACATCCTGCATCTCTGTGATCTGATACAGATCTGTAGGTAATACAGACTGCTGTATTCTTTGATTGTCCTTTATGCTATACAATTCCACCCATCTCCGTGTCATCTACAAATTCAGTAATTGCCCCATCTACAATCCCATCCAAATCACAAACAAGAGGTCCTAGCACCGATCGTTGCAGAACACTGTGGGTCTCGCACTTCCAGCCAAAACAACACCTTTGCATTTCTACTCTGTCTCCTATGGACAAGCCAATTCCAAATCAAAACCTGCAATTTTCCTTGGATCCCATGCATCTTTATCTTGTGAATAAATCTACAATGAGGACATTACGAAATGGATTACCACAGTCTCTGTAGATAACATCTACTGCTTCACCCTCACCAAGCTCCTTTGACACATCGTCAAAAAGCTCAAACAAGTCTGTGATTTTCCTTGTACAAAGCCTTGCTGACTAAAGGCTAGGGTACGGCGTAGGGTGCGAGGTACCTACGGTGTAGATGCGATGCACAAGTATAAATCAGCCTTAAGCAGGCCACACCTTCTGGAATGTATCCCTCTCCAAAAGCTTCCCTAGCACTGACGTAAGGCTCACTGGCCCACAACTACCTGGATTATTTCTATTTCCGTCCTGAACAAAAGCAAGCATTTGTTACTCACCAGTCCTCCCGAACAATGCCTGGAGCCAGTAAGGACTCAAACATCTTTGTCAAAGCCCCAGCAATCTCCTCACTTCCTTCTTTCAATAAATGCCATCAGGCCCTGAATATTGAAAGAAGCAAGTGAGGACATTGCTGGGGGCTTCGAAAAAGATCTTTGTGTCCTTTCAGGGTTAGCCTGAGGTACCTACCACCACACTGAAGGACAACTTCCCAATTTCACCCACAGTCCTTCCTGGGTTCAGTATCAAGTCCTGGTCATGGGAGATACCCCAACCACCACTCTCTCTTCTCTCCCCTCCCCTCCTGTCAGGCAGAAGATACAAAAGCTTGAAACATGCACAATCAGGCTCAAGGACAGCTTCTATCCCACTGTATCGATGCCTGACCTGCTGAGTTCCTCCAGCACTGCGTGTGTTGCTTTGGATTTCCAGCATCTACAGAACCTCATGGTGCTTACATCGTGAAAACTGTTATTTTGCCACAGCAGAACAAAGCAAGACATAAAAATTAATGTACACTACAAAAATAAACAGTACAAAAGAGGAATAATGAGGTAGTGATCATGGGTTCATAAGTTAAAAATGAACTCTTATTGTCCCAGTCGGCCTCATCAAAGGCTTTGCACTGTGTAAGTGTAACACTATCCTACGTTCTGTTTTCCTATTTACTACTCAATGTATGGATCAATCTGTCTGATGGGATGTTTTCCACTATACCTCGGCACTTGTAAAATAATAAAGCGATTAAGGGCCCAGATAAACCCAGATACCCGGGCTCCATCCCAGATACCCAGGACAAAAACAAGGCCAACTTCAGACCTTCCACTATGTTTTAGCAGCAGTTTCCTAACACTCTGCCCATCATTGTCTCTGTCACCATTCCCATCATTCACCTGTTACTGCAAAAAGTGCATCTCCTGTTCCCAGGCATTTTATCAGCTTACCTCCCACATGCAATCTGAGAGACTTTAATTCCACACAGACCATCAAGCAGGCGAGGTACCAGCTCGTCTGTCGTTGAGTTGTGCCCAAGTTGTCCATAATTCCCAGCTCCAAAGGTGAAAACAAGTCCATCCTGGAGAAGACACAACTTCCAGTTAACCGGTACCTCACATAGCTAGACAGTCCGAGTATTACGCAGGAATGTCAGTCAGCAAACTGCTGGTGTAAAGATACAGATAAGGTAGAAGTGAACCCCTGTGTTATGGCAGTTTGGATCACTGCAGTTCACCCACACAGAATTCACCAAACTCTGAGGTAAGGAATTAAAACTTTCAATTTGCATTTCTCGACACATGCTCAGATGAAGTGGCTTCACACTTGGGAAAATCCCAGTACAGATTTCTTGAAACACATCCCCTGTAACATGGTGGGTTCCTGCAGAGGGCTGATCAAAGAGGAGGAGAAGGATGGCAAGAGATTGCAGGAGGGAATCCCAGAGCTAGGA
Source organism: Hypanus sabinus (assembly GCF_030144855.1). NCBI lineage: Eukaryota > Metazoa > Chordata > Chondrichthyes > Myliobatiformes > Dasyatidae > Hypanus > Hypanus sabinus. Next base: position 159,301,126 of record NC_082708.1, on the reverse strand, counting down.
GCCCACACAGCCGAAGATATGGTTTCCGGTGGTGGAGTGATGGGGACCAGGCAGTGTGGAAACCTAGAAGGACAGAGGGTTCCTGTTATGAAGGAGCTTACAGAGTTCTGGTGGGAAGTTTAAAGAGTAGGATGAGTATTATAAAATGAGGGCAAAGCTTGGCTGTGCATCAGGACATATAGTAAGCACAGAGCAATGTGCAAAGTGGTCCTGGGGTGAGTCCAACTCAGAGGTGAGAATACTGTATTAAACTCGACAGGGGTTCCCTGACAATTTGGTGTAGTATCCAAGTAGTCGAGCAGGATGGAACAATTGCTTCAGCATCCAGGGAGAGTCAGGTCTGGTTTGGTGGCTGTTGTAATCAGGTGAATGAACTCAATGCTGTCCTGGGGTGGTGGTGGAGGGGAGAGGCGCTGGGTCATTAGTAACATTCACCCGAGGCACAGTCTCTCCTCAAACAAAGGTAAAAAGTAGAATTATTTTAAGAACAAAAGGTGAGATTTGTATTCCTCGCAGTTTAGAAGAACAAGAGGTGACCTTATAGATAAAGGTTAGTTCTATCTGTCACAGGTACATCAGAACATACAGTAAAATGCGTCATGTGTCAAATCAAATCAGCTGGTAAGTGTCGCATGCTCATGATGCTGACACAGCATTCCCGCAACTCACTGACTCTAACCTGTACACTATGGAACGTGGGAGGAAACCGGAGCACCTGGAGGAAACCCATGTGTTCACGGGAAGCATAAACAAGCTCCTTACAGACAGTGGGAGGGATTGAATCCTGATCTTACAGCCAGCGCTGTAAAGCGTTGTGCTAACCACTAGGCTGCGGTGACGTTATTCAAACAGATAACTAGAGTTGCAGGAGGATGGGAACCAGAGTGCCAGAATAGATAGTGGAGAGGGTGCAGAGACAAATATTGGTAAGACCTCAGACAAAGTCAGGAATCAAAAGGTTGAGCATGGAACAGAAGTTCTAAACTGTGTATATTTCAATGTAAGAAGCTTTGTAGGAAAGGCAGATAAGCTCAGGGCATGAATCAAGACATGAACTTATGATATTGCAGCCATTCGTGAGGCTTGGTTGCAGGAGGGGCAGGACTGACAGCTCAGTATTCGGGGGTTCCATGGTTTTAGATGTGACAGAGTGAGAGGGATTAAAGGGGGATGGTGTTACTAGTCAGGGAAAATGTCATGGCAGACTGGAGAACTCCTCTAGTGAGGCATTATGGGTGGAATGGAGTAATAAGGAAGGTATAACGATGCTAATGGGGCTCTAGTACAGACCACCCAACAGTCTGCGGGATTCAGAGGAACAAGTTTGCAGAGAGGTCCAAGACTGTTGTAAGAAATGTAAGGTTGTTATAGTAGGTGATTTTAACTTTCCATATATTGACTGGACTCCCACACTGTAAAAGGCCTAGATGGGATAGAGTTTTGTCAAATGTGTTCAGGAAAGTTTCCTTAAATCAATTCATGGAAGTCCCAGTGAGACAGTGTGCGATACTTGATCACTATTAGGGAAAGAGACAGGAAACATGACAGAAATTTGTTAATCTAGTGACTATAATGCCATTAGTTTCAAGGTAATTATAGAAAGGTATAAGTATGGTCCTCGGGTTGAGATTCTAAATTGGAGAAAGGCCAGTGTTGATGGTATCAGAAAGGATCTAGCAAGGGAGACCGGGACATGTTTTCTGGCAAAGGTGTACTTGGTAAGTGAGAGGCTTTCATAAGTGAAGTTTTGAGAATACAGAACTTGTATGCCTCTGTCAGAATAAAAGGATGGCTGGTTTAAGAAACCTTGGTTTTAGAGAGATATTAAGCAAAAGGAGGTGCATAACACGTATAGGCAGATAGGTATAAATGAGGTACTTGAGGAGTATAAGAAATGCAAGAGAACACTTAAGAAGTAAATCTGGAGAGCTAAAACAGACAGACAGACAGACATACTTTATTGATCCCGAGGGAAATTGGGTTTCGTTACAAAGAGGACATGAGGTTGCTCTAGCAGACAAAGTGAAGAAGAATCCTAACGGCTTCACAGATATACACTAGCAAGGGGTAAAATTGGTCCTCTTGAGGATCAGAGTGGTAATCGATGCATAGAGACAAAAGAGATGGTGGAGACTTTAAATGGATTTTTTTGCATTTGAGTTTACTCGGGCGACAGACACAGGGTCTATAGAAGTGAAGCTGTCTTGAGGCAAATTAGGGTAGATAAATCCCCAGGGTCTGACAAGGTGTTGCCTCAAACCCTGTGGGAGGCAGGTGCAGAAATTACATGGGCCTTTGCAGAGATATTTCAATCATCCTTAGTGACAGGTGAGATACCAGAGGACTGGAGGATTGCCAAAGTTGTTCCGCTGTTTGAAAAAGGCTCTAAAAATAAACCTGGTCAGTAGTGGGCAAGTTATTTAAAGGTATTCTAAGGGACTGGATATTTGAGTATTTGGATAGGCAGGGACTGATCAGGGATAGTCAATATGGCTTCATGCGTGGTAGGCCATGTCTAACCAATGTTATAGAGTTTTTCAAGGAAGTTACCAGGTAAGTTGATGAAGACAAGGCAGTTGATGGTGTCCACATGGATTCCAGCAAGGCTTTTGGCAAGGTCCTGCATGTGAGGTTGGTCAAGAAGGTTCAGTCGCTTGGCATTCAGGATGAGGTGGGAAATTAACTTGACAGGAAAATCCAGAGAGTGGTAGTAGATGATTGCCTCTCTGACTGGAGCCTGTAACTAGTGGATCGGTGCTGGGCCTATTGTTGTTTGTCATCTCTCTCAACAATCTGGACGATAATGTAGTAAACTGGATCAGCAAATTTGCAGATGACCCCAAGATTGGGGCTGCTGTGGACAGTGATGAAGGCTATCATGGCTTGCAGCAGGATCTAGACTAGCTGGAAAAATGAGCTGAAAAATGGCAGAGGGAACTTAATAAAGACAAGTGTGAGGTGTTGTACTTTGGTAGGACTTACACAGTGAGTGACAGTGCACTGAAGAGTGCAGTAGAATGAAGGGATCTGGGAATACATGCATAATTCATTGGAAGTAGAAAAGGTAGAAAAGAGAGTTTTTGGCAAATAGGGCTTCATAAATCAAAGCCTTGAGTGCAGGAGATGGGCTGTTTTGCTGAAGTTGTATAAGACATTGGTGAGGTCTAACTTGGAGTATGGTTAGGCCATCAGCCTATAGCACAGATGTAAGTAAGTTTGAAAGGGTATGGAGAAAATTTATAAGGATGTTGTCCGGACTGCAGGACCAGAGCTATAAGGAAAGATTGAATAGATCAGTACTTTATTCCTTGGAATGTGGAAGATTGAGAGGAGATTTGATAGAGGTATACAAGATTATGAGGGGTATAGAGAGGGTAAATGCAAGCAGGCTTTTTCCACAGGGGTCGGGCAGATTACAACCAGAGGTCATTGGCTTACGGTGAGAAGTGAAAAGCTTAAGGGGAACTTGAAGGGAAACTTCTTCACTCAGAGGACTGTGAGACTGCGGTATGAGTTACCAGTGCAAGTGGTGCATGCAAGCTCAATTTCAATGTTTTAGGAGAGGTTTGGATAGGTACATGGATGGCTATGGACTGGGTGCAGGCCAGCGTAGATCAGCCAAGGTCCTATTAAAAGGTGGAAAAAGCTTGAGGGGCTGAGTGGCCTACTCCTACTCCTACCTTTTTGTGTCAGTGAGATGTTCTCAATGCTCTGATGGTTGTTTCTCCCCCAACATCAGTAAAGCATAGGACAGAAATATAAACCTTGTAATGGTTAGAATCTTAGCTTATGTAGGAACAAACCTTATTCAGCACAGCCGTGTGGTGGGCCCCACAGGACACATAGATGACTCCCTTAAGCTCCAGCAGCTTCACATAAGTGGGAAGATATCGAACTGTAACAAGAAAAGAGGCTCAGTCGAAAGTATGCCTTCCCCAAGGTGTGCATCTGGGCCTCTGCACACATTGAGGAGTGATCAGACACCGCAGATCAGGGTTTCTCAACCGGGGTTCCGCGAGAGGTCACGATTAAATAAAATAAACATTGTTTTTTGAACTTCATGCAACGCTAGCGCTTGCAGTGGTGGGCAGTGACCCCCTTAGCAATCTCGTTCAAGGTCTCAGCCCAGAATGGCAGTGTGCAGTTGGGCCGTGTTTATTCTCAGTTTTTGACGAGAGATAGGGGAGGCCATCGATAACTGGTGAGCACTGCATTGCATGGACCAGAAGGAAAGTAGGCTGATAACTGGTGAGCACTGTATTACGCAGAGGGGAGGACGGTAGGCTGATAACTGGTGAGCACTGTATTACGCAGAGGGGAGGACGGTAGGCTGATAACTGGTGAGTGCTGTATTACGCAGAGGGGAGGACGGTAGGCTGATAACTGGTGAGTGCTGTATTGCATGGAGGGGAGGAGGGTAGGCTGATAATGAGTGAGAAGCGCGTTTTCTGAGCATTGAATGAACTCACCTTACTTGGATTGTGACGTCAGCTCTCAACAGGGTGAGCAGAAAGGTGAATTGCTGCAGCACTTTCAAGAAAATAGTAGGCCAGATTTTGCTAAGTGCTTTGAAGATGAAGAATGGCTGCAGAAACTTAACAGACATTTTTCATGGTATGAACCAGCTGAACAAGGCCCTGGAGAAAATGTTTTGACTTCAAGTGTCAAGACTCTTAGATTTAAAAGAAAACTGAATCTTTGGAAAAATCATGTTGCGAAAGGAAATCTTGAATTGTTTTCACTACTGCTTGGACATGAGACTGAGGAAAAATAACAAAGTCTAAAGTCTTATTGAAAACCACCTGGAAGAACTGCAGAACAAAATTGAACAGTATTTTTCTTCCCTTTCAACACAAGTGTATGACTAGGTGAGGGACCCTTTCTCTGAATTTTCTGCTCAGCCTGAGAACTTGACTTTAAGAAGAGGAGGAACTTGCTGAGCTGCAGTCCGATCGTGAACTCAAGATGAGATTTACTGACCTGCCCTGGACAAGTCCTGGATTTCTGTGCAAGAAGAGTATCTTGCCATTCATAGGAAAGTAATGAACATTTTGCCGCAGTTTTCAACTTCTTACATGTGTGAGCAAACTTTTTCTTGTTTAGCAAGCATCAAGAGCAAGGATAGAAATCATTTAATTTTGGTTGAAGGTAAAATCTATGTGTTTTTATCTCAAGTTCAACCCAGAATTGAGAAACTTATGTTTGCCTTATGAATTTTTAAAATTTATGAGAGAAAGAAAGAGTAAATTCAAGAAAGGTACGCTAAGCTTAACTATCTGTTTTTTTTTCAAGAAAGGTTGGTTAAAAATTCATTCTCTACTGAAAAGAGCATTGACAATTATTTTTGGATTATTACTGATAATGCTAATCTTCCATGAGTTCTAGATATAATCATTTTTATGCAGGGATTCCATGACCTGAAAATTGTTTTAAGAGTTCCTTCAGGGCAAAAAGGTTGAGAAAGGCTGCTGTAGGTCAAACAATAGCAGTCCCAAACCTCACATGGAGATTCAATCATGACTTCCAATCTCCAATCATCCAGCTCCTCCACACTGAGTCTGTTCTGCTATTCCATTATGGTGATAGGCCAAAGACCCTGTTTCTGTAGTGTACAGACTGGATTGATAACTGCATGAAGAATGAGGTATAAATGTTGGCCTTATTAGTGACAGCCAGAGCTCATCAGAACATACATAGCTGGGATTTAGTCAGCAGCTTAAAGCCTACAGTTCTGTTCCTATCACATCCAGTGCTCCTGGTGCAACCTCTGCATCGATGAAACCCAACCCAAACTTGGGGGACACTTTGTTGAGCACCTTCGCTCTGTTCCCTACAAAAGACAAGAGTTCCCTGTGGCCATCATTTCAATTTGACATCCAATGCTCATCCCCACATGTCAGTCCATGGCCTTTACTGCCATGATGAGGCCAAACTCAGGTTGGAGGAGCACACCTCACATTCCATCCAGGTGGCTTCCAATCTGATGGCATGAACATCAATTTCTCTAACTTCCAGTAATTACTCCCTTCCATCTTCTCTTTCTCTCTTTTTCCATTTCTCATTCTGATTACCTTCTCTTCTCCTCACCAGCCCATCTCTCTGGTTTCTCTCCTCCTTCCCTTTCTTCCATGCTCTCCTATGAGATACCTTCTTTTTCAAAACCTTACCTCTTCCACGTATCATGTCCAAGCTTCTTACTTCATACCCTCGCCCTTCCCCACCCACCCACCTTCCACCTCACCTGGCCTAACCTATCAACTGCCCTCCTCTCTATTTATTTATTCTGGCTTCTTCCCTCTTCCTTTCCAGTCCTGATGAAGGGTCTCAGCTGTTTATTTCCCCCTGTAGATCCTACCTGACTTGCTGAGTTACCCCAGTGTTTTGTACGTGTTGCTCAATATCTCCAGATTCTCAGGAATCCCTTGTATTTTGTCCCTCTTTTGTGCAGTTAGCTATAATATCCCATCTTCAAAAATTTAAAAAAATGTGTTTAATTATATTTTACAGAGTAAAAATATCACTGCTTACAAGGGTGCCATAGCAGCATAGCAGTTAACACAACATTCTTACAGCTCAGAGTTCAGAGTTCAATTCCGGCAGCGTCTATAAGGAGCTTGTACGTCCTCCCTGTGAACCACATGAATTTCTGCTGAGTGCTCCGGATCTTTCCGCAGGTCAAAGACTGTTAGGCATAACCTATGGTTAGTAGGTCAATGGGTCATTGTAAATTGTCCTGATTAGGCTAGGGTTAAATAAATAGGTGGGTTTCTGGGGGAGTTGCAGCTTATCGTGATGGAAGGGACTGTTCTGTGCTATATTTATCTATCTAATAATATGTAATTACGGAGATCTAAAATGCATAATTCCACAGTTGGCATTGATTTGTTTAAACACTGAATTTTATCTAAATAACCCTCAGAGTTGTGTCTGTACTTCAGAGTTGTACCACCAGGGGGAGACCAGTTGTGGGGGGTTGGCACTGGAGTTGCTGGTCTCAAACAACAACAGCTGTGATTTCTTTTGCAGGTACCTAGTTCTTTTTAATTAAGATACCTCAGAAGAGTACTGCGAGATAAAATCTAACACATAGTCACAAAAGCAGGTATCAGGTGGCATCACAAACTTGATGAAATAAGTGGTAATGAAAAGAGGAAATATGTGGGATAGTCTGCGAGTCAGGCAGCAGTCATGGGGGGAGAGGAAGGGGGGGAGAAGAAGGGAGGGGGAGAGAGAGAGAGAGAGAGAAATGCCAAAGAGGAGGCTGGAGAGAACAGGGAGAAATATATGTAATAGGATGGAGACCAAATGCTTTTGGTGGTGCCTTGTTAATCCATTGACCTGAAATGCTATTTCTGTTCCTCTCTCCACAGATGTTGTCCAACCTGCTGAGTGTTTTCCAGCACATCCTGCTTTCCATTTAGATTTCTACAGTCTCTGTCTTATCGCTCTTCAAAAGTTTGAAAGAATTTTTAAAAGATACAGAGAGTTTTTTGCAAGAGGTATTCCACAGCTCAGAATAGGAGAGATAACATTACAAGGGGTTAAATAGCTGAAGAATGTCGTGGAGAGAATGCATAAGGTGAAGAGGTTGGACACCAGGATCAGAATTTTAATACTCAGGCCTTGTTTGATGAGGAACCAATCTGGTTTAAGGAATAAAGGTGTGAATAGCCCAGATGGTTGATTTTAATTCTACTTTCAAAGGCAACAGGAAGGGTCCTTGACTATGTTGCTATCTCCCATGAGCAGGGCAGGAAACAGAGTGCAGAACGGGAGAGATTGAGAAGAGCTTTCCCCATTCCCCTTACCTTTCACAGAGGCAGCGGAGTTTCATAAATATAAAGACTGACTTTATTTGTCACACACACATCAAACCATACAATAAAATATCTCATTTGCGTCAACAGCCAACATAGTCCAAGGGTTGCGCTGGCGGCAGCCCGCAAGTGTTGCCGCACTTTCCAGCACCAACGTGGCATGTCCACAATTTACCAGTCTTAACCCTAACCACATGTCTTTGGAATGAAACCGGAGCACCTGGAGGAAATACACAGTCACAGGGAGAGCATACAAACTCCTTACAGACAGCGGCAGCAATTGAACCCTGATCGTTGATTGTTCATGGACCCTGAGCTCTAGAATTCACCCTCTAAACCTCTCCATCTCTCTCTCCTCCTGTAAGACTCTCCTTAAAGTCCATCTGTTCAACCAAGGAATGGATCACCTGGTCTGTATTGAAATTAGAATTAGAAATAGTATTGGTCTATTATTGTCATCTGTACTGAGATACAGTGAGAATCTTTTTGCATGCTAATCAGATAGATGATCACATACATAACTACACAGAGCATATAACAGGGAACAGGATTCAGTATACGTTACAGTTACAGAGAGTGCAGGGCAGGTAGACAAATAAAGTGCAAGCATAGATGGGCAGAGTTCTTAATCACATAGGAGGTCTGTTCAAGAGACTTGAAACAGTGGGATAGAAGGTGTTCCTGAGTCTGATAATGCATTTTCTCAAGCTTTTGTATCTTCTGCCCGATGGAGGAGGGAAGAAAAGAGAATTTCTGGGTGGGTGGTGTCCTGAATATGTTGGCTGCTTTCCAAAGGCAAAAGGAAGGGTCCTTGACTATGTTGCTATCTCCCATGACCAGGGCAGAACGGGAGAGATTGAGAAGAGGTTTCCCCATTCCTCTTACCTTTCACATCGTTCAGGCCCAGCTGTCCGTGGCGATTTCCTCCCCATCCAAACACCACTCCCGAGTGAGACACAACGACGGTATGGGCTTTTCCGGCTGCAGCGTGAGCCAAGGGAATCCTTGCCAATGTTGTCACACACTGGGGATTCTGCACGGACTCTACAAAGTCCCCAATCCCCAGCTGCCCTTGGGAGTTCTGGCCCCACGTAAAGACTCGACCATCTTGTGGGAGAGATAAAAGAGAAAACCTTGTTAAAATTTACACTGTGGAAGACTGTTCTGTCAACTTTGCTCAAGTGAAAATGGTTTATGCTACTAATGAAATGGTATTGATCTGGTTATTATTGTCACATGTGAAGATAGAATGAAAAGCTTCTCTTGCACACTGTTCACACTGAACAATTCATTGCACATTGCGCTAAAGAAGAACAAGGTAAAACAAGGCAGAATAAAGTGTAACAGTTGCAGAGAAAGTGTAGAACAGGGACACATTTGTTACGTACCCCGTAACTGGGTATCTAACCAGCAAAGACAGAAGAATCCGTTGGAGTCTGGTGGTACTATATTCAAAAGTGTTTATTAATAAAATAAGCAAATCAAAATCAATAATGCAAATATATAGATAACACAAGTTAGCAATAATAAACCTAAAAGTGTAGGAATAATAATAAGCAATAATAAACAAGCTCTATCGATGTCTGGGGTAAATGAATTGTCATAGAAAAGTATAAAGTTCAGTTCATACGTGCTGAGGTAGATATTGGTTGTTGTGTTATAATCGTTGGAGAGACAGAGAGCGAGCGAGAAGTAACAGCTACAGCAGTCAAACCTTCCTTTGCGTTTTTGATCCGTCGTGTCATTGTGGCCATTCAGATATGACCCTGTCCTTCAGCTAGACCATTCTTCTGTGGTGGACTCATCACTCTGGCATGAGTAGACACACACACAAGTTCCCACCGGCCCTGCTATAACACTGAGTTTTACTGTCCAACCTCCCGGTTCAGTCTCCGGAGCCCCACACCTTCCCGTGGGTTCCAACACCCAATCAGTGTTCACTAGTGTGTCTCCTGGTGTGTCTGAAGGGTGGCTCTCCAGACCTCACTTTTATCCCTACTCACAGGGTCTCGGGTGTCAATCAATTTTGAATGGCTGTGTCCATCAAACCAGCCCGCTCTGGCTGTCCACTGAGGAATGTTAATGAACAGAATAGTATAAGATAAATAACCCTCTCAGAAGTCATAATACGGTAAATCAACAAGCCTCTCTCCCCTCTCTTATCTGTAGCAGATGTTCTGGCATGTTTTCTTTTCAACTCTCTCTCTCATGAGCAGCATTATCACAGTAATGGTTTGTGATTCTCCTGGGGGGGGGGAGGATATGGACATCTCTGCACCCTTCTGCCCATCAGAACTGTTCATCCTTCTGGGAATTTTCACCAACGTGAAAATTAACTAATACAGCGTCTTACAGAATTACCAAGTTTAACAAAATACAGAGGTGGTCTTAACTACAAAAATAATATAGATACACATTCAAATTAACATCTAGATAAACAGTCAGCAATTACATTGTCACTTCCCTTAATATGTTGTATTTTAATATCGAATTCCTGTAGCATCAGACTCCAACTTAGTAACCTCCTATTTTTATTTTTCATGTTACCCAAAAATACCAAAGGGTTGGGATCAGTGTTATGAGTGATGAACAGACCTGATGGACAATGGGGTACAGAGTTAACCTTTCCTCTCCTGAGAACCACGAACTATTACTGTTGCTATGCTGACCATGAGAAAGAGAGACGGAAAAACAAGCAAGAACATCGGCGACAGATAAGAGAGAGGGGGAAATTGCTGATTAACCATATTGTGACTCCTTTTTGAATTATTTACTGTTTCGCTACAAGGACAATAGTTTGCTCGTAAACATTCCTCAGTGGACTGAAGGAGTGGCCTGATTTGATGGACACAGTCATTCAGGATTGATGGATAGCTGAGACCCCGTTAGTAGGGATAAAAGACAGGTCTGGAGAGACACCCTTCAGACACGCCAGTGGACACTGATTGAGTGTTGGAACCCACAAGAAAGGTGGGGGCTTCGAAGACCAAACCAGGAGGTCAGTCAGTAAGGCTATCAGTGTTAAAGCAGGGCCGGTGGGGACTTGTGTGTGTGTCCACTCATGCCAGAGTGACAAGTCCACCACAGAAGAACGGTCTAGCAGAAGGATGGAGAGGTCATAACTGAATGACCACACCGATACGATGGATTAAGAAAGCAAAGAAAGGTTTGCCTGACTGTAGCTGTTATATCTCGCTCTCTCTCTCTCCAATGATTACAATACAACAACCATAACTACATCAGCACTCATGAACTGAACTGAACTTTATACTTTTCTATGACAATTTACTTACCCCTAGACATTGATAGAGCTTGTTTATTATTGATTATTATTATTCCTACACTTTTAGGTTTATTACTGCTAACTTGTTTTGTATGTATATTTGCATTATTGATATGGTTTTGCTTATTTTTTTATTAATAAACACCTGTAGTATAGTACTAACAGACTCCCAATGAATTCTTCTTTCTCTGCTGGTTAGACAACCAGTTACGGGGTACGTAACATCAGTATAAACATTTAATGGTCTCTGTGCTGAACAAATGTAGACCTCAAAATGCTGTATCGCCAAGATAAGTGCCAACAATTCTTTTTCCACAGTAATTTCTCTGATGCACTTTGAACTTTCGAGAGAAATACACTACTGGGTGTTCCACTCCATCCCCTGCTTTCTGCAATAGGACTGCCCCTGCAGCCTCATCACTTGCCAGGGAGAAAGGTTTAAAAAGGTCAGGTGCTTTTAACACAGGGTGATGGCACAGTATGGTTTTTAACTTCTCAAAAACTTCCTGACAAGAATTGCTCCACACAAACTTTTTGTTCTTCAGTAGGAGTTTTGTAAGCGGGAGGGCAATATCCACAAAGTTCTTACAAAATTTTCGATAGTACCCCACCATGCCCAGAAACCTTCTCAGAGCTCTCTTATTTGTTGGTACAGGAACCTCGGAAATAACCTGTACTTTAGCCTGCACAGGAGCCAACTGCCCCTGTCCTACCACATACCCCAAGTACGTGATCGTGGCATGACCAAATTCACTCTTTGTGAGGCTCACTGTGAGATGGGCTGCAGACATTCTTTTAAACAGCCTCAAGGTTCTCATCCCATGTGTCACTCCAAACTACTACATCGTCAATATAAGCCTTTGTATTTGGTAACTCTCCAATCACTGCATCGATCGTCTCTGAAATGTCCCTGGGGCATTTTTCATTCCAAACAGCAACACATTATATTCATAGAACCCGGATGGGGTGACAAAGGCTGAAATTTCTCAAGCCCTATCCGTTAAAGGAACGCACCAGTATCCCTTTAACAGGTCAATCTTAGTGATGTATCTCGCTTTACCCATTTTATCAATACAATCGTCCACCCTAGGGATAGGGTAAGGATCTGTTTGTGTGACAGCATTCACCTTTCTGTAATCCGTACAGAATCTTATGGTACTGTCCGGCTTTGGTACGACCATGCATGGAGATGCCCATGCAGAAACAGATTCACGAATAATACCAGCAGCTAGTATATGCTCAATTTCTTTTTCCACTAGCTTGCTCTTTTCCAAATTCATCCGATAAGGGGATTGTTTAATAAACTGGGTTGAGGTAACAACAACATCATGCTCTGTTCCTTTACACCTCCTTGGAACATCTGGGCATAAATCTGCATGCCGTTTAATGAGCTGTGTCAGCTGCTCTCTTTGTTCAGGTTCTAAATGACTGACTTTATCAGCAAGGTTGGCTAAATTAACAGAGTTCTCTAGCCTGGTGGGTACTATGCTTAACTTTTTAAAACGCTCAAGTCCCTCCTTAACAATCCTTTCTGCCTCATCGGTTTTCGTGACCACCGCACGGGTCGATTCGTGATAACCTTTCAGCATGTTTACGTGAACCAACTGGCTCGGCTTTCGTCTATCAGGTGTTTCGATCACATAATTCAGCGAGCCTATTTTCTTAATCACTTTGTACGGTCCTTGAAACCTTGCCTGTAGAGGGTTGGTAACTACAGGAAATAGGACCAAAACCTTATCGCCCGCGTGAAATTCTTGCTCTCCGTTCTATCATCCCATTGTTTCATTTCATCATTAACTTTTAACACCAACAACTGAAAATTCTCACTTTCCAGTGGTACCAAGGTTAACCCTTTCTTCACTGAACCAAGTCCATCTGACCCAAAAGGACTGCATTCCTTTTCAACTAAATCAGATACCTCAGACTTTTCCTGAGTTTCAATACTAGGTTCAGTACCCTGTGCATCCACATCCTTCATTAACACTCCCTCCTTCAGGTAGCAGCCCTCTGGTTCTTTATCAATCTCGGTCTCAGAAAAAACTGACTCTCTCAAAGCCACAAGCTCCTCATCACATCTCTGCTCCTTTATAAATTCTCTCCTTGCTAAGGGTAGGTCTACCTCCTCTCCTTTACTCTCTTTAACCTCACTATTCTCCACTTTACCATCCCCTAGCCCCTCTTGGTCGGTAAAAACGTCTCAGCCAAATCAACACTGGACTCATTTAAAATGGCTTCTTTCTCAGCCGCCTTTCTTGACATGTTGCGAGTGATTGCACATGCGGAATAGATCTTAGAATCGATGGGCGGGTCCTCAGCACTCACAGGCGTGCTCGTTAATTTCTTTGCTGCACACACATCACCACCTGCAAAATCGTTACCAAGAAGGACGTCCATGCCGTCCCTCGGTAGTTCCGACCACACCCCTATTTCGACTGGTCCAGATACCAGGTCACATTTTAAAATGATCCTGTGCAAAGGTACAGCTTCTGTCCCTTTTCCTATGCCTCTTAACACAACCTCTCCAGTCTCAGGACCGAAATCCAGCACCTTCCTTAGGATCAATGACTGATCAGCCCCAGTATCCCTCCAGATCCTCACTGGAACTGGGGTTTCTCCTTCTTTCAGACACCGTCCCTTCCGAAATAAATTTCTCACGCCCCTCTTGTGCTCTATCTACCTTTGCCTCCCTCATCGATCTGCTGACCGACTCAATGCAACCAGTCAGGATTGCCGTTTTCCCTTTTCCTTCGGAGCAAAGCACTTAGATACTATATGACCGGCTTTTCCACAATTATAACAAGTAAAGCTAGGAACCTTCCTGCCAGCCTGCTTGTCCTCCTCCTTACCTTTACCACTAGCTCCCGGCTTATTCTCTACCTTAGCCGGCGGGCTTTCTCTACCGTCCCTACGGTCTTTCTGGAAACTCTTATTTGAGGAAAACTTTGCCTTGTGGGTTAGGGCTTACTCGTCTGCTAATTTGGCAGTCTCCGTCTCCTTCTCATCCAAGTACGTCTTCATACTTTCAGGGATACAACTTTTAAATTGCTCCATCAGCATTAACTGCAAGTTTATCATAATCTCCACCAACCCCTTTTGAGGCGCACCAACGCTCATAACACATCTGCATCTCACGGGCAAACTCTAAATACGTGTGGTTCCAGGGCTTCTTCAAATTCCGGAACTTCTGCCGGTATGCCTCTGGCACCAACTCGTAACTCCTCAGTACAGTCCTTTTTACTTCCTCATAGTCCTTAGACTCATCTATAGACAACGCCCAATACGCTTGTTGAGCCTTCCCCCTAAGTACGCTCTGTACCAGAACAGCTTCCCCTTAGGCCAGTTCTGATTCACAGCCACTTTCTCAAAATGGAGGAAGAACTTATCGACATCCGTCTCCTCGAATGGAGGTACCAACTGGATCTCCCGACCAATCTTGAACCCCTCACTTGAGTCTGCCACCCGGTCTCTTCCCTGCTGCTTTAACCTTTCCATTTCAAACACATGCTGCCTCTCTTTCTCCCTTTCCTCCATCTCCCTTTCAGCTCTTTCCTTCTCTCTTTTCACCTCCAACTCCTTTAGCTGGATCTCATACTCCATGTTCTTCTTTTCCGCATCCAACCTTAATTTTTCCATCTCTAACTGAACCTCCCCATCGACTGGTTTCCTTTCAGGGAACAGGTCCAATACCTCAGACGTGAACACATCCTCAGATACATAATGCTGGGCTATTGCCCTCTGTATATCCAACTTTCTCATCAACGGTTTTACTGTCGAGAGATTTAGTTGTTTCGCAACGCTCACCAATTCTGCCTTCTTGGCACCCTCTAGCGCCCCCAAAGTCCAGCTTTCTAAAAATTTGTCTATTTCCATCTCTGCTGGTTTCCTGTCTGGTTATCCACACAACCAGATCAGATAAGGGACTTTTATCCCGATTTCCCGATTCACTGGCCCCCCCCCAATTTGGTAATCAAATCCTGGAAGACGAGGCCCCAATTTGTTACGTACCCCGTAACTGGGTATCTAACCAGCAAAGACAGAAGAATCCGTTGGAGTCTGGTGGTACTATATTCAAAAGTGTTTATTAATAAAATAAGCAAATCAGTATCAATAATGTAAATATATAGATAACACAAGTTAGCAATAATAAACCTAAAAGTGTAGGAATAATAATAAGCAATAATAAACAAGCTCTATCGATGTCTGGGGTAAATGAATTGTCATAGAAAAGTATAAAGTTCAGTTCATACGTGCTGAGGTAGATATTGGTTGTTGTGTTATAATCGTTGGAGAGACAGAGAGCGAGCGAGAAGTAACAGCTACAGCAGTCAAACCTTCCTTTGCGTTTTTGATCCGTCGTGTCATTGTGGCCATTCAGATATGACCCTGTCCTTCAGCTAGACCATTCTTCTGTGGTGGACTCATCACTCTGGCATGAGTAGACACACACACAAGTTCCCACCGGCCCTGCTATAACACTGAGTTTTACTGTCCAACCTCCCGGTTCAGTCTCCGGAGCCCCACACCTTCCCGTGGGTTCCAACACCCAATCAGTGTTCACTAGTGTGTCTCCTGGTGTGTCTGAAGGGTGGCTCTCCAGACCTCACTTTTATCCCTACTCACAGGGTCTCGGGTGTCAATCAATTTTGAATGGCTGTGTCCATCAAACCAGCCCGCTCTGGCTGTCCACTGAGGAATGTTAATGAATAGATTGGTATAAGATAAACAACCCTCTCAGAAGCCACAAGTCTCTCAGAGGTCATAATACAGTGAATCAACAAGTCTCTCTCCCCTCTCTTATCTGTAGCAGATGTTCTGGCATGTTTTCTTTTCAACTCTCTCTCTCATGAGCAGCATTATCACAGTAATGGTTTGTGATTCTCCTGGGGGGGGGGAGGATATGGGCAACTCTGCACCCTTTTGCCCATCAGATCTGTTCATTCTTCGTAACACATTAAAGTGCAAGATCATAATGTGGTCAATTGTGAGGTCCAGAGTCCATCTTGTCATACTAGGGAACATTTATTTAATAGTCTTGTAACAATGGATAAACACTCTCCTTGAGCACAGTTGTGTGTGTTTTCAGACTTCTGCTGTGCATATTCTGCCTGATGAGAGAGAGGAGAAGAGAGAATGTCCAGGGTGGTGGGATCTTACTCGCTTCACTGAGATAGTGGGAAGTATAGAGGGGAAGCTGGTTCCTATAATGTGTTGAGATGTGTCCACCACTCTTTGCAGTTTCTTGTGGTCACGTGCAGAGATCATCCAAAGTGTTAGGAATCATGGAACAATTTAATGCAGGAGCAGGTTTCTCAGCCATCTTGCCCTTGCTGTTTTGAGTGTGGCTCAGAGGGTTACCCCCTCAACTCAGTTGCAAAGGTCATGGTTTCAGGTCCCACTGCAGAGATCTGATCAGCCGCTCTGCAGTGAGGGAGTGCCGCACTGTCAAACGTGCTGTCCGTTAGGCAGAATGCTCTCTACTCCCATCATCATACGTGCTGTCCGTTAGGCAGAGTGCTGTCTACTCCCATCGTCATACGTGCTGTCCGTTAGGCAGAGTGCTCTCTACTCCCATCGTCATACATGCTGTCCGCTAGGCAGAACGCTCTCTACTCCCATCATCATACGTGCTGTCCGTTAGGCAGAGTGCTCTCTACTCCCATCGTCATAAGTGCTGTCCGTTTGACAGAGTGCTCTCTACTCCCATCATCATACATGCTGTCTGCTAGGCAGAGTGCTGTCTACTCCCATCGTCATACGTGCTGTCCGTTAGGCAGAATGCTCTCTACTCCCATCGTCATACGTGCTGTCCGTTAGGCGGAGTGCTCTCTACTCCCATCGTCATACGTGCTGTCCGTTAGGCAGAGTGCTCTCTACTCCCATCGTCATACGTGCTGTCCGTTAGGCAGAGTGCTCTCTACTCCCATCGTCATACGTGCTGTCCGTTAGGCAGAGTGCTCTCTACTCCCATCGTCATATGTGCTGTCCATTAGGCAGAGAGCTCGCTGCTCCCATCATCATTCGTGCTGTCCGTTAGGCAGAGTGCTTGCTACTCCCATCGTCATACGTGCTGTCCGTTAGGCAGAGTGCTGTCTACTCCTATCGTCATACGTGCTGTCCGTTAGGCAGAGTGCTCTCTACTCCCATCGTCATACGTGCTGTCCGTTAGGCAGAGTACTGTCTACTCCCATCGTCATACGTGCTGTCCGTTAGGCAGAGTGCTCTCTACTCCCATCGTCATACGTGCTGTCCGTTAGGCAGAGTGCTCGCTACTCCCATTGTCATATATGCTGTCCGTTAGGCAGAGTGCTGTCTACTCCCATCGTCATTCATGCTGTCCGTTAGGCAGAGTGCTCGCTACTCCCATTGTCATATATGCTGTCCGTTAGGCAGAGTGCTGTCTACTCCCATCGTCATACCTGCTGTCCATTAGGCAGAGCGCTCGCTACTCCCATCATCATTCATGCTGTCCGTTAGGCAGAGTGCTCTCTACTCCCATCGTCATTCGTGCTGTCCGTTAGGCGGAGTGCTCTCTACTCCCATCGTCATACGTGCTGTCCGTTAGGCAGAGTGCTCTCTACTCCCATCGTCATACGTGCTGTCCGTTAGGCAGAGTGCTCTCTACTCCCATCGTCATATGTGCTGTCCATTAGGCAGAGTGCTGTCTACTCCCATCGTCATACGTGCTGTCCGTTAGGCAGAATGCTCTCTACTCCCATCGTCATACGTGCTGTCCGTTAGGCAGAGTGCTCTCTACTCCCATCGTCATTCGTGCTGTCCGTTAGGCAGAGTGCTGTCTACTCCCATCGTCATACGTGCTGTCCGTTAGGCAGAACGCTCACTACTCCCATCGTCATACGTGCTGTCCGTTAGGCAGAGTGCTCTCTACTCCCATCATCATTCGTGCTGTCCGTTAGGCAGAGTGCTGTCTACTCCCATCGTCATACGTGCTGTCCGTTAGGCAGAACGCTCTCTACTCCCATCGTCATTCATGCTGTCCGTTAGACAGAGTGCTGTCTACTCCCATCGTCATACGTGCTGTCCATTAGACAGAGTGCTCTCTACTGCCATCGTCATATGTGCTGTCCGTTAGGCAGAACGCTCTCTACTCCCATCGTCATACGTGCTGTCCGTTAGACAGAACGCTCTCTACTCCCATCGTCATACGTGCTGTCCGTTAGACAGAACGCTCTCTACTCCCATCGTCATACGTGCTGTCCGTTAGGCAGAGTGCTGTCTACTCCCATCGTCATACGTGCTGTCCGTTAGGCAGAGTGCTGTCTACTCCCATCGTCATATGTGCTGTCCGTTAGACAGAGTGCTCGCTACTCCCATCATCATACCTGCTGTCCGTTAGGCAGAGTGCTCGCTACTCCCATCATCATTCATGCTGTCCGTTAGGCAGAGTACTCGCTACTCCCATCATCATTCATGCTGTCCGTTAGGCAGAGTGCTGTCTACTCCCATTGTCATACGTGCTTCTTCTTCTTATCGTGTCCACAGACAGTCTGTCCATGGCCCAGCCAGCAATATCATATTATTGTTTGTGGAACCTTGCTATACACAAGTGTACTGCTGTGGTCCCCAATGGTGTCATTGGCTATAAGGCAGTGTTAGTAAAAAAATAGAAATCTACAGCACATTACAGGCCCTTCGGCCCTCAATGCTGTGCCAACCATGTAACCTATTCTAGGATCTGTCTAGATTTCTCTACCACATGGCCCTCTATTTTTCTAAGCTCCATGTACCTATCTAAGAGTCTCTTAAAAGAACCTATTGTATCCACCTCTACCACCTTCACTGGCAGAGCATTCCACACATTCACCTCTCTCTGTGTGAAAAACTTACCTTTGACATCTCCCTTGTACCTGCTTCCAAGAACCTTGAAACTATGCCCCCTCATGTTAGCCATTTCAGCCCTGGGAAAAAGCCTCTGACTATTCACATGATCAATGCCTCTCATCATCTTGTACACTTCTAACAGGTCACTTCTCATCCTCTGTCACTCCTGGGAGAAAAGACCAAGTTCACTCAACCTTTTCTCATAAGGCATGCTCTCCAATCCAGGCAACATCCTTGTAAATCTCCTCTGCCACTCTATATAGTCTCCACATTCTTCCAGTAATGAGGTGACCAGAACTGAACACAGTACTCCAAGTGGGGTCTGACTGAGGTGTTATATTGCTGTAACATTACCTCATGGCTCTTGAACTCAATCCTACAGATGAAGGCTAACACACCAAATACCTTCTTAACAACATTGTAAACCTGCGCAGCTGCTTTGAGTGTCCTATGGACACAGACCCCAAGATCTCGCTGATCCTCCACATTGCCAAAAGTCTTACCATTAATATTATGTTCTGTCTTCAAATTTGACCTTCCAAAATGAACCACTTCACACTTATCAGGGTTGAACTCCAACTGCCACTTCTCTGCCCAGTTCTGCATCCTATCGATGTCATGCTATAGCCTCTGACAACCCTCCAGACTATCCACAATACCCCCAACTTCTGTGCCATCAACAAACTTACTAACCCATCCCTCCGCTTCCTCAACCAGGTCATTTATAAAAATCACAAAGAAGAGGGGTCCCAGAACAGATCCCTGTGGAACACCACTGGTCACTGACCTCCATGCAGAATACGAACCATCTACAACCCTTTGCCTTCTATAAGCCAATTCCACATCCACGAAGCGAGGTCTCCTTGGATTCCATGCCTCTTTATTTTCTGAAGGAGCCTTGCTTGGGGAACCTTATCAAATGCCTTGCTGAAATCCATGTACACTGCACCCACTGCTCAACCTTCATCAATATGTTTTGTTATATCCTCAATTCAATCAGGTTCATAAAGCATGACCTGCCCTTGACAAAACCATGCTGGCTACCCCTAATCAGATTATGTCTCTCCAAATGCTCATAAATCCTGCCTCTCAGGATCTTCTCCATCAACTTACCCACCACTGAAATAAAACTCACTGGCCTATAATTTCCTGGGTTATCTCTACTCCCTTTCTTGAACAAGGGAACATCACTTGCTACCTTCTAGTCCTCTGGTATATCTCCTATCTTTATTGATGATGCAAAGATCATCACCAGAAGCTGAACAATCTCCTCCCTCGCTTCCCACAGTAGCCTGGGGTATATCTCTTACGGTCCTGGCAACTCCTAACTTAATATTTTTTAAAAAGCTCCAGCACATCCTCCTTCTTAATGTCCATATGCTCAAGCGTTTCAGTCCGTTGCAAGTCATCGCCACAACTGCCAAGGTCCTTTTCACTGGTGAATACAGAAGCAAAGTATTAAGTACCTCCACTACTTTCTCCAGCTCCATGTACGTTTCCACTCTCACTCCTGATTGGTCCTATTCTCACATGGCTCATCCTCTTGATCTTCACGTAGAATGCCTTGGGGTTTTCCTTAATCCTGCTCACCAAGGCCTTTTCATGGCCCCTTCTAGCTCTCCTAATTTCATTCTTGAGCTCCTTCCTGGCATCCTTGTAATTTTCTAGAGCTCTAACAGTACCTAGTTTCTTGAACCTTTTATACGCTTTTTTCTTCTTAACTAGATTCTCTACATCCTTTGTACACCATGGTTCTTTTATCTTACCATCCTTTCCTTGCCTCAATGGAACATACCTACATAGAACAACAAACAAATGTTCCCTGAACATTTGCCACATTTCTGCTGTGCATTTCCCTGAGAATGTCTGCCCCCAATTTATGGTCCCAAGTTCCTGCCTAATAGCATCATTACTCCCTCTACCCCAATTACATGTTTTCCCAAATTGTCTTCTCCTATCCCTCTCCAGCACCATGGTAAAGGAGGTAGAGTTGTGATCACTACTTTCAAAATACTCTCCCATTGAGACATCTGACACCTGACCAGGTTCATTTCCCAAGTACAGCCTCTCCTCTTGTAGGCTTATCTACATATTGTGTCAGGAAACATTCCTGAACACACCCAACAAACTCCACCCCTTGCTCTAAGGAGATGCCAGTCAATATTAGAAAAGTTAAAATCACCCATCACAACAATCCTATTATTATTGCACTGTTCCAGAATCTGTCTTCCTATCTGCTCCTCAATGTCCCTTTTACTATTGGAGGGGCTATAAAAACCACCCAGTCGAGTTATTGCCCCTTCCTGGTTCTAACTTCCATCCACGGTGACTCAGTAAATAATCTCTACCATGACTTCTTCCGTTTCTGCAGCTGTGACACTATCCCTGATTAGCAGTGCCACATTCCCACCTCTTTTGCCTCCCTCCCTGTCCTTTTAGAAACATCTAAAGCTCGACACACTCAGAAGCCATTCCTGCCTGAATCATCCAAGTCCCTGTAATGGCTACAGCATCATAGATGCATGTATTAATCCACATTCTATGTTCATCCACCTTGTTTATGATACTCCATGCATTAAAATTGAAACATCTCTAACCAATTGGCTGAGTGCATCTTTGCTCTATCATCTGCCCATCCTTCCTCACAAACTCTCTACAAACTGTATCTACTTGAGGGCCAAGCACCCCATCCTCTGCCTCTTCAATTCGGTTCCCACCCCACTGCAGCTCTGGACATTAGGGGAATCGAACAATACAGCGTAGGTAGATCAGCTGTGATCTCGATGGATGGCAGGGCTGAGGAGGGCTGAATGGCCCTCTCTTGCTCCTATTCCTTATGTGCTGTAGAAATTAAGTCTTTGATTACACAACATCATTTGACTTTCCCCCTTACCTTCAAATAAACATTGTGCATAGTGCTGGAGACATCGCACTGCTTGTCAATGCAGTGGTGAAACGCCCGTCTCACAAAGAAGGTAGTACCTTCATTGAAGAGTTCATCAACATTTTCATCAGAGCACCCTCCATACCATCTCTCCCACAGTATGAAGGTACCCTTGATACTGCCTCTCCCACAGCACAGGGCTCCCTCAGTACTACCTCTCCCACAGTACGTGGGGTCCCTTACTACTGCCTCTCCCATAGCGCAGGGCTCCCACACTACCGCCCCTCTCATAGCGCGGTGATCCCCCAATAACCCCCTTCCCACAGCACAGCACTCCCTCTGTACCACCCCTCCCAGCGCGCAGTGCTCCCTCCGTACCGCCTCTCCCACAGCACAGGATTCCGCCCGTACCACCTCTCCCAGTGTGTGACACACCCTTAGTACCATCCCTCCTACAATGGGACACTCCCTCAGTACCACCCCTCCCACAATGTGATATTCCATCAGTACCACCCCTCCCACACTCTGACACACCCTCAGTACCATCCCTCCTACAATGTGATATTCCCTCAGTACCACCCCTCCCACACTCTGACACACCCTCAGTACCATCCCTCCCACAATGTGATATTCCATCAGTACCACCCCTCCCACACTCTGACACACCCTCAGTACCATCCCTCCTACAATGTGATATTCCCTCAGTACCACCCCTCCCACAGTGTGGCACTCCCTCAGTACCACCCCTCCCACGGTGTGACACTCCCTCATTACCGCCCCTCCCACAATGCAGCAGCCCCTTGACACCACCCCTCCCACAATGCAGTTTCCTGCTTGTGATGCCCCCTTACGGGATTGGGAATCAAT
Source organism: Hypanus sabinus (assembly GCF_030144855.1). Lineage (NCBI taxonomy): Eukaryota > Metazoa > Chordata > Chondrichthyes > Myliobatiformes > Dasyatidae > Hypanus > Hypanus sabinus. Next base: position 159,278,436 of record NC_082708.1, on the reverse strand, counting down.
CTGCCTTGAGTCTGATCAACACTTCCCAGAAGCGTTCTATCGTCCAATGCGATCAGCAAGCCTCCCAGTTCCCTTCTGTATAACCTCCCTACCTTTGCAGAGAGCCAGCGAGTGACTGTTTCCACAGGCAACTTGAACAACGCACTTCTCTGCAAAGACGCTGAGTAACCTGTCGGACAGATAAGCCAGAAATTCATTTTAAAAGAATGTTAAGACCTAGGACCTCTCAATGTTAACTCCAGGTCCATTTCTTCCAGCCTGCACTCCAGCAGCAAGTTAACTCCACTGCACTGCAGATCCAGTTGCACTCCCTGGAAGACTGCGTTCACACTCAGGCATCATCATATCAAAAAAAAGTCTTCCTCTGTGTGTTGGGCATTCACTCTGTATTGTTTTGTCAGTCCTAATTGTGTTCTTATATATTTAAATACAGTTTATTTATATATTATTTTTATTTCTTTCTTTTTGTATTTGCATTGTACACCCTGTTGGTGCAGTCTTTCACTGATTCTGTTATGGTTATTGGATTTATTGAGTATGCCCACAGAAAATGAATCTCAAGCTTGTATATGCTGACACATATGTACTTTTATAATAAATTTACTTTGAACTTTGATCATTTTGCGTAACGAAGGTTTAATTTATATTTTATTTTGAAGATGTGTCTCTAGTCCTGTGTGAGGCTGCTAGAAGTAAGTTTTTCTTTGCACCTGTGCATACATGTATTTGTTCATATGACAATAAACTCAACTTTGACATTGACTTTGACAATGAAACGTGCCTCGATACTGTCCCATCTGCAGTGCAGCATTCCCTCAGTACTGCCCTTCCTATATCAAGGTGCTCCTTACACAAGATGGTGCTCCTTCAGTACTGCATAGCCCTCACTGTACTGCCCCTCCCACACTGCAGACTACTCTGACTTGGAACTGCTAAATCCCTGACCATCAACAAGAACATGAGCCACAGGTGAATGGGAACATCACTGCCCACAGGTCCCCCTCTAGGTCACACACCAGCTGACTTGGAAATATATCACCAGTCCTTCATCATCACTGGATCTAAATCGTGAAATTCCCTCCCCAACCACACTGTGGGAGCATCTTCACCAGTAGGACGGCAATGGTTCAAAAAGGTAGCTCACCCTGTCTTCTCAAGGACAATAGTGGCTGGTCAATAAATGCTGGCCTTGTCTAGATCCAGGAAACAAATTTAAGAAAGCACATAGTTTATAATCTGATTCAAAAGATGATGCTTCTGCCATCACATCTCTCCCTGAGTACAATTCAGTGCCAGCTTGTGTTGTTCTGCTTGGTCTTCTCAAACCTTAGCTTTTGGACTTCATGAGATTGAGATTGAGCTACAAAGCTTCCCAACAATGCACATGATGGAAATTCAAAAATACACACCAGAAAACTTCATCAACACTCAGTCAGGCCATATCTATGGACAGAGATTTTCTAAATGGAGAGAAAATACAAAACACTGAGATGAAAAGGGACTTGTGAGGCCTTGTGCAGGATTCCCTGAAGGTTAACTTGCAGGTTGGGTCCGTGGTGAGGAAGGCAATTGTGATGTTAGCATTCATTTCCAGAGGACTATAATATAAAAGCAAGAATGTAATGTGAGGCTTTACAACACATTGGTCAGGCCTTACTTGGAGTATGGTGAGCAATTTTGGGCCCTTTATCTTAGAAAGGATGTGCTGAAACTGGAGAGGGTTCAAAGGAGGCTCACGAAAATGATTCCAGGATTGAATGGCATGTCAAATGAAGAGCGTTTGATGGCTCTGGGCCTGTACTCACTAGAATTCAGAAGAATGAGGAATAACCTCATTGAAGTCTATTGAAAGGTGAAAGACCTTGATAGAGTGAATGTGGAGAGGATGTTTCCTATGGTAGGAGAGTCTAAGACAAGAGGACACAAATTCAGAATACTGGGGTGCTCTTTTGGAACAGAGATGAGGAGAAATTTCTTCAGCCAGAGAATGGTGAATCTGTGGAATTCTTTACCACTGGCAGCTGTAAGTCCAAGTCTTTATCTATATTTAAAGCAGAGGCTGATAGATTGCTGATTGGTCAGGGCATCAAGGGATATGGTGAGAAGACAGGAGATTGGGGCTGAGGGGAAAATTGGATCAGCCATGATGAAATGACGGAGCAGTTTCAATGGGCCAAATGGCCTAATTCTGCTCCTATATCTTAAGGTCTTAAATAAGGTTTATATTTCAGGCTGATGACTATTGAGAAATATACCTGACATAATCACTATATATACCTGAAATATAACCACTATGTACTAGCTATTTACTACACTATGTAATCACTCCTATGTACTGAATATTACTATGTATTATTTTACTAGACACATTTTGCTATGTGTTGTTTTACTAGATACCTTGTATTCTCTTAGCTACATACTGTGGCTGTTAAAGAACACCTGTTTAGCTAGCAGCACTAATTAGCTGAAATGTACTCCATGTATTATACTCAGCCTTTGTTTATTAAGAGATAACGGTGACAGACAGGATGGTACAAACAGAAAATGTAATGTGAGGGAGGTTAAGGAGGCTGACTGAGAAACAACCTTGGCCAGGAATGAGGCCCAAGATGTGAACTGGAAAGAAATACTGGTGGCGCACCGAGAGCTAGGCAAGAGCAATTGATTAGTTAATATATAGATGATATGCAACTAAAAATTGATTGGGTATGCTGATAAAACCAAAATGTAACTGAGATAAGAAATTACTATAAAGAATGCTGTACACTGGAGCTCGGTGGGCTTTCGGTGACAAGTTCATTGATTGCCTCAGCCTTTGTTTGCAAATAAAGGTTTAAACTTCTCAAAGAATTGTCTGCGTCTCCTGGTCACTTCAAGTAACCATGACAAAATTGACGTCACAAACAGGATCGGAAAGAGACCCGCGAAAACAATTCAGCGGGCTGAGGCCGCTTCCTGGTCCCTCGGGAGCCCTCACAGAGCTAACAGAATTACGGGTGCACCCAGAAAAAAGATAAGCGCTTCTTGCAACAATTTGGACTAAAATTCTGTTGGTTTTGGAAGTCTCAGGGACTCAGAAGTGTGTAGCAACTGCCGAAGGGTCTCTCCGATCCCAAGAATCTGGCAGAATTGGGGGTTTGACAGGAGGCTCAGAAGATTGATCGAGAACACTGCAGTGGGGGTAAGTATGAATAAGGTAATAAGAAGTTGAGCAAAGAAAATTCCACGTGGTGTTGCTAAGTCCCTGTGGATACTGCTTCGCACGAAGCGAAGGGCTGAACGGGCAGGGAGAGTGAAGAGAAAGTTCTGTGAGTACTGCCCTAGGTTGAGCACTGCTTGGACAGAACAGAATAGAAGGTAAGAAGAATTTGATAAATTGCTTGAACACTGGTAGAATAAACTGTAGGGCTAGGTGTAAAGATAGGATCGGGGAAGTATTTGAACTGTGAGACTTTTTAAGAAATAATACCTAAGAGAAGAAGAAAATAACATGGCGGAAGAAAAAGGAACAGCAGTAGACATGCTGTGCAAGAAATTTCCATTAAGTAGAGGTGAGATCACTGCAATTTCAGAGAATTGGGAAAAAAGAACCAAAAACCTACGCATGAAATGGCCAAAAGAAGGGACATACCATGTAAGCTTGTATGAAGAGATGGAAGCACTAATTAAAAATCATAAACCAAACAATGTCCAAGAAAAGGGAGGAAAGGAGAGAACAGGAGATGGAAGTATTGAAACTTTTTAGGATGGAGGGAGAGAGATTGAGAAAGACAGGCAGGATATTGATAATAAACGAAAAAGACACAAGGGAACAGGAAAAACAGTCGGGTGGGGGAAGAGGAAAAGCCTAACAGAAAGCTGGCTTCAGCTCTATTCCCGGATCTGAAAGAAGTAGAAAGACCCCCTCCCTATAATGAGCAGGGAACACCCCAGCAGTGCCCCATGATAACGGGAACAGTAAGCCTGCAGGGGGAAGTAGAGGTCTAGGACCCTGAGGAGGAAAGAAGGAAATATGAGAGGGTGAGAGAGGTGCTGAGGAACGAGATAGAGGGAGAAAAGATGAGGTTGGAACAGGATAGAAGGGAGATGGTAAGAGAAGTGGAAAGGCTACAGCAACTGAGAGAGAAGAGGGATTATGAGGAGTATCGGTTATACTGTAGAGACAGACAGACTAGAAGAGAACAGGAATCATCTAGATGGCAAGAACGGAGTGAGTTGAGAGGAAGTTGGAGGAAGGTAGGAGACGAGAGTTTGGAAGAAGCTCGAGAGAGAACGGAGAGGCAGATATTGGAGATGGAAGAGGGGACTAGAGGAGAGAAGGAGCAAGGGAGAAGGTATACCCCAGGGAGGTATGAGTGGCATCCAGTAGTAATAGGGCAGCAATAGATGAAGAACCAAGTGAGGAAGGAAGCTTGATTGCATGGAACGGGGAGGAAATGCTGCCACTGCTGGTAAAGGAATCAGGACAGTACAGTATATCCCTTGGGGATCCCAGGACCTGGAAGGGCTAAAAAATACTCTGCCTAGTCTGCATGAGGGGGCGGGAAAGTGGATTAGAGCCTTCGAGGAGGAAACAACGGGACGATTGTTGGCTATGGGAGATTTGAAGGCACTGCTGATAAGGTTGATGGGAACTTCCAAGCTGAAAGAACTGATGGAAATGGCTGGCTTACAGAATGTGGAAAGCCCACAGACTGATGGGGCCAATTTTGATCCAGTGAGGCAAAGGGTATGGCAGGCTCTCAGGAAGCTTTATCCACCCAACGTGGACCCCAAAGCCTTAAAGGGGGAACCACTGGGAGACACTGAAAACCCAGCAGCCTACGTAGAAAACCAGTTGAGAAGGTGGAGACTGGAGACTGAGCAAGAGGTGGAAAATAGCTTGTTTCTGAACTCACTGTTCTGACAAAGCATTCTGGACGCAATGTCTCCGCAGGTCAAATCTAAATTGGAGGAAGTGGTTGGGCTGTCGTCGCTGACCCCACAAGCATTCAGCAATCATGTAGTCCACGCGCGTGGAGAGATATCGGAAAGACAAACGAAAGCTGGCTGAGCAGCAAGAAGAGGTGCAGCGAAGGCTATTGCAAATGCAGCTCGAAGAACTGAAAAAGGAAAAAGAGAAAAGCAAAAAGATGCTGCCAGCCACCACCAGTGTGAGTACAGCCATTACAGTGAATGAAGCACCGCTAGATGGAGGAGCCGGCCATTCTGTCAGTCAAGGGCCAGAAAACCCTGTACCGATAATGAATGTCTTTGGAGGAGCATTTCCACAGATGCCCTATCAGGGACAGAGTAGATTTAAGCAACAGGCCAGACAGGACTGCAAGTCCCAAGGAGGGGGGCAGAGGAGTTATGGGCAGACTGGTTAGAAAGCAGACTAGAGGGATGGGGTGCATGGCTGACCAAAATGGCAATAGCTGTAGGTGTTGTATTGATAAGTTGTGCACTTATTCAGTGCTGTTTTCTTCCATGTCTCAAGACTTTGATAGTGCGAGCGACAGCAAAACGATTCCCGATGCTCCTGGAAATTGTTGAATCTGACCCCAGACAAGGAGAAAAACCAATGATGTACTGCTACAGTCTGCGCGACGCATCAAATGGACTGGAGGGTGTTAATGATGTGGACACTAGCTGTAAAGGTGTCTGAGTCTTTTTCCCTGTCTCAGCTACGGAGGGACAGGTTTTTGGTTCAGCAGCCTAGGGTAACAGAGAGAGATCATTTTGAGCTCCGAGTACAGAAATTGTAGTTGACCCAGATTTGGGATTAAATATTGGACTTTATTTTGGCTTTGGTGCACGGCCTCTGAGTGTTCTCTTTCTGTGTGAGACCCTGTGGGTCTCAAAGGGGGGATTATATTGAGAAATATACCTGACATAATCACTAAATATACCTGAAATATAACCACTATGTACTAGCTATTTACTAAACTATGTAATCACTCCTATGTACTGAATATTAATTACTATGTATTATTTTACTAGACACATTTTGCTATGTATTGTTTTACTAGATACCTTGTATTCTCTTAGCTACATACTGCGGCATTGAAAGAACACCTGTTTAGCTAGCAGCACTAATTAGCTGAAATGTACACGTATTATACTCAGCCTTTGTTTATTAAGAGATAACGGTGGCAGACAGGATGGTATGAACAGAAAATGTAATGTGTGGGAGGTTAAGGAGGCTGACTGAGAAACAACCTCGGCCAGGAATGAGGCCCAAGATGTGAAATGGAAAGAAATACTGCTGGCGCAAGAGCGATTGATTAGTTAATGTATAGATGATATGCAACTAAAACTTGATTGGGTATGCTGATGACACCAAAATGTAACTGAGATAGGAAATTACTATAAAGAATGCTGTACACTGGAGCTCGGCGGGCTTTCGGTGACAAGTTCATTGATTGCCTCAGCCTTTGTTTGCAAATAAAGGTTTAAACTTCTCGAAGAATTGTCTGCGTCTCCTAGTCATTTCAAGTAACCACGACATGACCAGCATTGATAAGCACTGAAACATTAGCAGTTTCTCTCTCCATAGATGTTGCCTGACAGAAAGCAGCTGCCATTGTTTATCACTTGTTTATAAGGATCAAGATCATTCTTACTTTGGCTTTGTGATGTAGAAGGATTTAGCGGTACTCCTACGTTTATGGTTCTGAAGTTTACTAAAATAGACATTTCCTGCTTCAGAAAGGTAGAGGACGTTCGAACCCCTGCTGTCCACTGTGTGAATCTTGTCTTCCTGTAACACACTGACAAGCTCTGTGCAGGCAAGAGAACAGAAAAAATAGTATAATTTAATGCAACAATGATAAACATATTTGTCTTTATTGAGAATGTGAGCAAAAAGTTAATCAGAAATTGAATTCTCTTCAATTCCTGATTAAGATTAACTTTTCATTTTGCACATTCATAAAGGAAGTTTCTAATTGATACAAAATTCAGAGAAAGCTGGTGAGCAATCTCATGGTGAATTAGAAGACATTTCATTAATCAGTTAAACAGATTCTGCAGAAGACTATATTCACAAAGTTCTCTGTTTAAACAGGAAATTCTGACAACCCTGTATTCAACTCTAGAATTTACTTCCTCAGTCCCACTGTCTTATTAAATTTCCTATGATATACTCCTTAAAGCCCCTCTTCAGCTGAACCCTTAGCCTGCTGCTTTAATATTCCTTTATGTAGCTCAATATCCAAAAGCTTTCGCCCTTGTGAACTGCAAGTGTTGTAACAGTGTCCGTTGTGTTATTGGGACACAGCCCCACCAATTTTCCAACATAGCCGTTTCTATTCAGAATAACAGCAGCAGGACCAGCAGAAATGAAAGTGAAAGTAAATTTGGAAGGCACTCATCCCTTTCAGTGAGAAGTTCTCTGAATAAATCCTTCAGCACAGTCTTGCAAGTTCTGCAAGTAAATAAATGAGGGTTCCTTTTCTTAATTTTCTAGGAGCTACACAGGTATTTTGTTTGTCTTATACTATGAAATAGCATTTGCGACTTTGTAATATAAGAATTCCTCTGACATCATTACATGACTATTTCCTTTATAAGGATAATTCTTTATTACATGAAGTGGAAAACTAAAACTTCAATAGCATTAAAACCATTTTCCCCAAAACTATCCAATTTGGGGGGGGGGGGGAAACAGTGGTGTGGCTCACCCAGTTCTGTTTCCCATTCCCTCTTTAAGCTCACCAGAGCCTTGTACCTGTTCTCCCTTTTAACTCAAAGGAGCCCTGATATCCAAACTGTCTTTAAACCTGAGACTCAAGAGGCTGCAAATGCTGGAAATCCTGAACAATACACAAAATGCTGGAGGAACACAGCAGGCCAGGCAGCATCTATGGAGGGAAATGGACAGTTGATGTTTCGGTTCAGGACCCTAAAACAGGTTGGACTGAGTAGAGGTGAGATAGCCAGTATACTGAGGTGGTGAGAAAGGGTGGAGCAAGAGCTGGCGGAATATAGATAGAAACATGAGATGGGCGGGGGTATTGATTGGCAGGCATGCAAGGGGGAAGAGTGGGAATGGGAATGAAGTGAAAGGTCACCTGTCCATTCACCTTAACAGATGCTGAGTTCTTCAGTTGTTTTGTGTTTTGCTCTCTTTAAACCCACCCAATTCACTGGAGACCTTATTATACTAACATGAACTTCTTAAAAAAATTAGAAATGTGTTGGTGTATAAATAGGAAATAGCATTCAATAGTGCAGAAAATCTGCCATCTAGTATCACTAAAGTCTGAAGTGTGCTTCAGAACAACTAAACTGCAGAACGGGGAGTGTGATTAGTTTGGGGATTGCTGCAGCATCAAGTCTAGCATGGAGATGACGGGCCAAATGCTATCCTTTGGTCCCAGAAGCAAACATTGTTCTGCATCCATAAATTGATTAACGAATGAGCATTTCATTAATAATGGCTTTGGATATTTGATTTCTGTAACTTCCACACGTTGTTGAGAATTACAAATGGAAAAGTTTGCTGAATTAATTTATCAGATTCCCAGTACATAAGAAATTCAGTCAATCATTCATTTAGTAATGGAGACAATCATTGCCATGCACTTTATTGAGTTTTTTAATGGATTCATAACTGAAGACCCTCACCATCCATGACAAGCCCTCTACTTGTTACTACTATGAGGGAGGAGGTACAGGAGTCTGAAGACCCATACTCAGTCATTCATAAACATTTCCCCCTCTTCCATCAGATACCCGGATGGTTCATTCATCGACAAAGACTGCCTCATTATTTTTCTATTTGTGTGCTATTTACTTATTGTTATAATTTATAGTAACGTTATATCTTCGCATTGTAATGCCATTGCAAAAGCCAGTGATTACCTCTTCCGATTCTGATCTTTATAAGTGTCAAAGGACTGAATTTATGTAGCCATGCTTGCAATTTCTGGAGTCACCAACCACGACAAAGCTTAGGAAGACTACAAATAAATAAAACCTTTCATCGTAACTCGCTCACCTGGCCGACTTTTCCTCTTACGGTGGCTGTTCAAGGTATAAACCTTGCCGTTCTTGAGGACAAACAGACTTAAATGAGGAGTGCAGCAGATGTGGCTAATTTCTTCGTGGTCATCAAGTTGCTTCCAAGGGGTGGCTTGGACGAGTGTTTGGGGTTTGCTGGACTTTGTTGCCCTGTTCCTGCCAGCCAGATTTCCCCAGTGAAAGACGCAGCTCTCCGCACTCCGCTCCATACCGGCAGAGAGTGTCAGTGTCTGTATCTTTCAGTTTCATTTTCCGTGAGATCTGCACCGGGGAGGAGATTTCACGTCGATCGAGGTCCTTGGTCAGGTATTGATTGACCCGCTGCTTTTTAAACTTTCCGCCCCCGTACTCGCACGACATGGTACACAGGTGCAAATTATACTCGAGAACCAGTTCAGAAGGTCTCGGCGGTACTCGTAGCGCACGAATTCGCGTTGAGTTTATTGCCAAAAGCACAATTTGAGCGAGATACATGCACATTGAAAAATGCGGATTGCACTGAGATCTGCACACCACCGGCCAGTGGTTTCCCACAGAACAGCTGGCACTCCCACCGGCGAGTTTCAAACGCACACTCGAGGTTTTAAACCAGGATTTCAGGGCGGCACAATGGTTCGATCCCGACCTCGGAAGCTCTTTGTGTTGAATTTGCACGTTTCTTCCTGTGACTCTAGGCTTCCCTTGGAGCTCCGGTTTGTCGGGAATGTAAAGCAGCTTAGGAAAGGATGGGTGTAAAGCAGCTTAGGAAAGGATGGGTGTAAAGCAGCTTAGGAAAGGATGGGTGTAAAGCAGCTTAGGAAAGGATGGGTGTAAAGCAGCTTAGGAAAGGATGGGTGTAAAGCAGCTTAGGAAAGGATGGGTGTAAAGCAGCTTAGGAAAGGATGGGTGTAAAGCAGCTTAGGAAAGGATGGGTGTAAAGCAGCTTAGGAAAGGATGGGTGTAAAGCAGCTTAGGAAAGGATGGGTGTAAAGCAGGTGGTTGATGGTCTGTGGGCTGAAGGATCTGCTCCCAGTAACCTGGGTCTCACCGCCAGCAAATCTGCACAAATCATCACGATTCAAGCGTGCATGCTTCTCCAACCCTCCAGACATCGGTACACCTGACCGCTTGCTCTGTCTCCCAAATCATGGCGAGACTGTGGGTGTTGGCTGAACGGCTCAGGAACTAATGCTGAGAGAGCTTTGGGTATTCTGCATCACTGATTACCTTCACACCAGCCCCAGATGAATCATCCAGTGCCATCAAAACTACAACTCAATCACCCAGCACAGCGATCAAAACCACAGTCAATTCAAGTCTATCTGGTTCTCAAGTTCAGCTTCTGTTTACTTTCACTTCAGTACACTTATGTTTGAAGTTAACCAGCAGTACTTTGATTTGCTTTTATAAGACACAGGAGCAGAATTAGGCCGGCCCATCGAGTCTGCTCCGCCATCCAATCATGGCCAATCCTTTATTTCGATCTCCGCCTCAACCCCAGTTCTCGGCCTCCTCCTCGAAATTGTAATCTTTGATGCCATATCCAATCAAGAACCTATCAATCTCTGCCTTAAATACACCCAGTGACCTGGCCTCCACAGCTACATGTGGCAACAAATTCCACAGATTCACGACCCTTTGGCTGAAGAAATTTCTCCACATCTCTGTTTTGAAATGGCACCTCTCCATCCTGAGGCTGTGCCCTCTTGTCCTAGACTCTCCTACCATGGGAAACATCCTTTTCACATCTACTTTCTCTAGGCCTTTCAGCATTTGAAAAGTTTCAATAAGATCCCCCCTCATCCTTCTGAATTCCAGTGAGTACAGACCCAGAGCCATCCAACATTCCTCGTATGATAACCCTTTCATTCCCGGAACCATCCTTGTGAATCTCCTCTGGACCCTCTCCAATGCTAGCACATCTTTTCTAAGATGATGGGCCCAAAACTGTTCACAATACTCAAAGTGAGGCCTCATCAGTGCCTTATAAAGCCTCGGCATCATATCCTTGCTCTTGTATTCTAGACCTCTGGAAATGAATGCTAACATGGCATTTGCCTTCCTCACCACTGACTCAATCTGCAAGTTAACCGTCAGGGTGTTCTGCACAAGGACTCCCAAGTCCCTCTGCATCTCTGATTCCTGGATTTTCTCCCTGTTTAGAAAATAGTCTTTATTATATAGAATAATGGAAATGTATAGCTCATAAGCTATCTCTTCTGGCCCTCCTCAAGGTCACCCTTTAATTGTTTTATATTGATATGATACATTTTTGTTGCTTTAACTATTAACTGTCAGGGTCCCTGTTTGTCACGGTCTTTACGTGCAATGAGGAAAGTCTGTGGGAGAGGCAAGAGTGGGTTGAGACTCAGTTGCCACTCATAGGATGCAGAAGAGCTGAGGTGCATTGGAGGTTTAGAGGGTTAGTGTGGATAGTAGGCATGGGGGTGCAGTCAAATCTCACTCAATTCATTGTGAAATCTGGTGCCCATTTTCCTGTGGATGATCCGACAGCCTAGGGTTCAATGATCCATGTTAAGTGTCTCGGTGTGTTCTGATCCATTTACAGACTTGCTCTCATTGCACCTCAGCAAATGCACTATAGTCCTATTGTTCTCACACCCCTCCAAGCCTGGTCCTTTATGCATTTCCAGTTTCCTTTGTCTCACGACTGGTATCCAATGTCAAGGTGATTGGTCAGGTTGACACTGGCGAAGACTATGGATGTGAAACTGTAAGACAAGGGAACCAGATGAGAAGGGAGACTGTAATAGAATGAGGGAGTGAGGGAGGTAAAAGAGAGTGAGGGAAAGAAGAGAGCTTGAAGAAGAAAGGAGAAGGTGAGAGAGAAAGAAAAGGGAAAGGGAGAGAGTAAGGAAGAGGAGGTGGAGACAGGGAGAAAACCGTAAATGAAGAGTAAAAGAGATGGGAGAGAGTGAGGGAGGGGTGAGAGTGAGAGAAAGGAAAGCGATTGAGAATGAGGTGTGTGAAGAAGGTGGGAGAGTAGAGGGAGGAAGGCAAAGATTAAGAGGAAGAGGAAAAGAGTACAAAGAGAGGGAAAGCATGAAGAGGGGATTGAGGGAGAGGAGGAAATGAGAAAGGGGTGGAGAAGAGAAAAGGGGATGGGAGAGAGTGATGGAGCATGAGACAGATAAAGTGGAGAGAAGGGAGAGGATAAGAGAGTGAGGAAGAGGAAAGTTTGTGGGAGATGGGACAATGATAAGGCGGGGCAATGATAAGGAAAGGGGAATGAGGAAGAGGGTGTAAGGGAGGGGAGAGAGATTGAGACTGGAGAGAGTGAGGGAAAGGGGAATGAAAGGTAGAGTGAGGGAGTGGGAGGAGATAAAAGGGGCAAGGGAGATTAAGAGGAGATGAGAGATTAAGGGAGAGGGGAGAAGGCACCAACACCCCTACAGACCATCCCTCATTATTGGAGGAAGAAGAGGGAGATAAATTGGACTTCAGGATCCAGGACTATTTGCAGACATTTGGAACAGAGAGTGGTGGCAATCAATGGGGGGGGGGGTGCAGATGAGGAGGAGAAACCCGCTCCCCCTGGCACTGTGCCAGATTGTAGACTATCTACCAACAGTTGCAGATATGGGCACAATTCAACCACAACAGCCAAATCACACACCACTGGAGCCAGAGGCTACTGACCTGAGAGTGGCAAAGACCCACAGATCTTCATCCCATGGAACAGTTGGTCCTCATCAGATACATTGAGATCAAGTTCACTGTTGTGGGCTGGAACCAACAAGGATGGAGACAGACTCAGATTGAATCCTACTCCTTACCCCCCAGCCATACCATCAACACTCTCTTGCTGTGTTCCCACGGTGACGTATTAAAATGTATTAATATATATATTAAAAATTAGGAATTTTTTGTCTGCATTGTAGGAGGGGTGACCTTTGGGCGGTTTAGAAAAAAGCTTGAGGGACATAGACACAGTGGATGGTCACAGTCTTTTTCCCAGGGTAGTGGAGTCTAAAAGAGAGCGGAAAGATTTTACATGGAGCTGAGGGGCAACTATTTTACATAGAGGGTGTTGGGTATAAGGAACAAACTGCCAAAAGAAGCAGTAAAAGTGGGTACAATTACAACGTTTAAAAGACCTTTGGGCAGGTACGTGGAATTAGTAATATGGGCAAATGGAACTAGCTCAGAGGGACATCTCGGTCAGCATGGTGGAATGAGTTGAGGGGCCTGGCTCTGTGCTCTACTGCTCTAAGATTCTATGATCCTCATTTGATTTATCACTTCAGGAAGTGTAAACTTGCCCTCTACTTACACCTCTCTCTAGCCCATTCTGACCCTTGCATCTTCTACATCTTGCTTTGTTATACAAAAGCACAAGGAAGCAGGAGCAGGAGGAGGCTACTTGGCTCCTCAAACCTGGCCGTGATTAACCTACCACTGAATGCCTCATCTGTATCAATCCTTGTCACCCTCAATTCCCCCATCTTTCAAACATTTATCCACTTCTGGAGGTATTTGAATACCTCCAGTGACCGAGCCTCCACAGCCTCTGTGGTCGAGAATTTCAGCGATTCACTCCCCTCTCCAGGAAGCTATAAACTTAGGAGGCATCCCGCCAATCTGCACCTGGCAAACTCCCACAATCTGAAAGGTGCTAATAACCAGATAGGGTTTTTAACAGGGATAAATGCTGAACCTAGACATCAGAAAAAATCCTCCCAAATATTCTTCAAGATGATTGCTTGGGTTCCTTAAGTCGACCTAAGAAGGTAGATTGGGAGTTGGTATCATGTCTCATCATTGAGGTGCAGAGCCCACCAGTGAAGTGCTCTCTCAGTACTGCTCTGGAGTTCCAGCCTGTTTCTTGGGCTCAGTACTCTGAAATAGCCTATACTTAAGCCCACACTTCAGTAACTGGATTGTGTGTATGCAGTGGCTTCTGGAACAATAGACGTTTCAATGGTCATACATAAAAATGTTAGTTAATTATGTTGGATTTACTCCTGGAAACTAATTAATATATAAACCCAAGTGCCATGCAAGTTGCTAAAAACACATTGCCTGCAGTGTAAGTAAAGCTGGGTCTGAGTAACCAAATAGCGAAGACCTGCTTGTGCTCATCTGCTGTGCAGTCTCTGCCAATCCAGACTTGTCAGTCAAAGTAAATATAGTTTTTTTGAATTGGATTCTTGCCAGCACCAACGTTTGGCCTGGCTGTTCTCAGCACATGGACACCTAGAGAAGGAAGTCAGCGGTATGTTTTTTTCACACAGAAAGAGGTGAGTGTATGGAGCATTCTGTCAGGAATGGTGTTAGAGGCAGATACATCAGGGACATTTAAGAGACTCTTAGATAGGAACTTGGATTATAGAAAAATGGAGTGCTAGGTGAGATGGAAGGGTCATATTGATCTTAGGGAAGGCTAAAAATGTCAGCACAAGATTGTGGGCTGAAGGGCCTATACTGTGTGTAGTTATCAATCTTCTATGCCAAGAAATGGAGGGTACTTAATAATCCTTTTCCTGCAAAAGTTGCATTCACTTCTGTCAGATCATGGGCTCCATTTCGCTGGCTCTTGCTGGAGGATTTGATCTGCTGTTAACCTACAGGAAGTCCCATACTGAATTCAGTGGGAGTTATTGTATTACCTACCACCAAACAGGAGTCCATGGTGGGTTCTAGACTCCTATTCCCAGTCCAGGTGAAGGGTCTTGACCCGAAATGTCGACTATCTATTTCTCTCCACCAATGTTGACTAACCACTGAGCTCCTTCAGCAATGTGTTCGTGTCTCCTGATCCTAGCATTGGCATTCCTTTGTGTATCCAATCCTATTCCCCAGTAATCTCTTTTCTCTCGCATGCTGTACTCTAATAATCTCACCACCTGCCCACCCGCTTGGGGCAATTTACAGTGGTCAATTAACCCCCCAATCTGTCCGTCTTTGGGACATGGGGAAGAAATCTGAGGAGCTGGAGGAAACCTTGCGCAGTCATAGAGAGAACAGGCAACTCACACAGAGAGCTCCCAAGATCAGGATCAAACCAGGGTTGTCACATGCCACACCTTAGGGCAGGAGTTCCCAACTTCTTTTATGCCATGGATCGATAACATTGGGCAAGGGATCCATGGAGCCCAGGTTGAGAGCCCTGCCTTAGGGTAAGAGGGACATTTCAAAACTTTTTTTTACTTCATTATAGTATTTAAATATTGATGTGTTTTTGGGTGTTTTTAGAGGGGTTCTTTTCTTTGAGCATCCTTGGTATAGTTTGCTTCCATGGCAAAGATCTGTAAAGCTTTTAACTTCTGAATCTGGCAGGAGCTAGGCCCACAGCTTTGTCAGCTGTCAAATGGGCCTCCAGAATAGAGTCTACTAAAGGCCTTCCACCTGCATCAAAAGCAACATTCCTTTTATATTTTCTACACCCTCATTAGCTCAGTCACACACCTTCTGCGGTAGGAGAACCTTGAAGGAGGTGGCATTTGAGATGAGATGGGGTTGAGATGAGTGGGAACTTCTCACAGAGAATGGTGAATCTCTGGAATTATCTATTGCAGGAAGTTATGGAGGCTGGATCATGGGGGGGGGGGAGGTTTAAAGAAGAAGCAGATATGTTTTTGAATGATCATGTGATCTAAGGCTATGGAGAATTGATACAGAAGAGTTGAGATCTGGGGTAGATCAGCCATGATCATAGTGATTTTCTATACATGACAGATGTACAGAAAGTTTCTGACTGGTTGCATCACAGCTTGGTATGGAGGCTTTAATGAACAGGATCAGAAAAGACTCCAGATGGTTGTAGGGTCTGCATGCTCCATCCCATGCACAACCCTCCACACTGTCAGGGACGTCTTCAAGAGGCAGTGCCTCAAGAAGGCGGTATCCATCAGAAAAGGCCCTCACCATCTGAAACATGACCTGTTCTTGTTACTACCATCAGAGAGAAGGTACAGGAGCCTGAAGCCCCACTCTCAATGACTTGGGAACAGTTTCTTCCCCTCTGCCATCAGATTTCTGAACAGACCATGAACACAACCTCGTTACTCCTTTTGTTTTGTACCATTTATTTAGTAATTTATAGTATTCTTATGTAATTGTAGTTGTAATTTTATAGCAATTCCTGCTGCCACAGAACAGCTGGTTTTAGGTCATGAAAGTCTGATGATAATAATTCCGATTCTGATTCTGAACAAGAGGTCAGGCTTGAGGGGCTCAGTGGCCTATTCCTGCTCATATTTTCCTTTGTTCTTATTATGTTAGTTGTACACAGCGAAACGGATAACCTGAGGGAAAAGGATCGCTGAGATCTTCTGTGAGAAAGCTAGGAGCAGCCTGCAGTTTACACAAATACCAAACACATTTCTGAGTTACTGATAACAGATCACTTGCCTCTTATTACATTTTTAGAAGCAGCCCAGTAACGTCAATTATCCAAAAAGTCATCTCATCTTCCACCACATTTATATGCATGTTAACCGGATTTTTAATAATTCAAATATAGCTTGCTTTCCATGAAATTGAACATTAATAATGACCAGTGATGCGTTTTGTGACATGAATATGGGTTTGATGGCTCAATAGGTTGTTTACTAATCCAGCTGCCTGAACTAAGACCCAAGTTCAAATCTCACCACAGCATCTGTTCAGACTAATCAATAATTGTACCATGGAAAGCATTCTGACAGGCTGCATCACTGTCTGGTATCGTGAGGCTACTACACAGGACCGAAAGAAGCTGCAGAGGGTTGTAAATTTAGTCGGATCCATCTTGGGTACTAGCCTACAAAGTACCCAGGACATCTTCAAGGAGTGCTGTTTCAGAAAAGCAGTGTCTGTTTTTAAGGACCTCCAGCACCCAGGGCATGCCCTTTTCTCACTGTTATGGTCAGGTAGCAGATACAGAAGCCTGAAGGCACACACTCAGCGATTCAGGAACAGCATCTTCCCTTCTGCCATCCGATTCCTAAATGGACATTGAACCCTTGAACACTACAGCACTTTTTAAATATACATTATTTCTGTTTATGCACGATTTTTGATCTATTCAAGATACATATACTGTAATTGATCTATCTATTTGTTTATTATTATTGTTGTTATTTATTTATTTTCCTCTAGATTATGTATTGCATTGAACTGCTGCCACTAAGTCAACAAACTTCAGGACATATGCAGGTGAAAATAAACCTGATTTTGATAATTTGGAATGAACTAGTCTTAGTAATGGCAATCTCAAAGAGTACCTGATTCTTGTACAACCCCATCTGATGGCCTTTAAGGTAAGAAATCTACCCTTCTTACCTGATCATAGGGTAACAAGGCACGGAAATAAGCCCTTTGTCCTAACATCCATTTAACCAAGATGCCCGCAGCCTTTGTGTTGCTCTCTATGTATTGGTCTAAGAGTCTTTTAACTGTTATTTTACCTGCCTCAACTCTATCTTTGGCAGCTTGTTCCATATATGTCCCACCCTCTGTATGAAAAGAGTTGCTCCTTTGATCTTTCCTCTATCACCCTAAACCTAAGCTCTCTCATTTTTAATTCCCTTTCCCTAGGAGAAAAAATGTGCATTCAGCCTATGCTTCTCATGAATTTATATACCTCTAGAAGGCCACCTGTTGCTCTCCTACATTCTAAAGAATAAAGTCCCAGCCTGTCCAACTTCTCAAGGTATTTTAACATTCTCATAAATCTGCTGTGCATTCTTTCCAGCTTAATGAGACTTTCTCTTTTATAGGGTGACCAAAATTGTACACAATATTCCAGTTGCAGTCCTGTACAACTGCAACATTCAAACTTCTATACTCAGTGTCCTGTTTGGTGGAGTGCCTTCTTCACCACCCTGCCTACCTGTGACAACCGGTGCAGTCTGGCCTTCCCACAACTCCGAATTATTGACTCTGAACTCTTGCTCTTGGTTCTTGCATGGCCTTACAACCTACTGTGTTGTCACCACCACTTTCTTAAGGAAAAATATAGGAGGGATGTGCGATAAGTACTGGTCTTTCCAGAGACAACCAGGTGCCAATAAATGTATTTTAATACAGGTGCAGTTGGTGTGTTATTGAGATACCAGGGAACTACTGCACATGTAACCCATTGGGTGCACAGTGGGATAGCTCAGAGAGCTGATCAAGTCAAGTCAGTTTTTATTGTCATTTCGACCATAACTGCTGGTACAGTACACAGTAAAAACAAGACAACGTTTTTAAGGACCATGGTGCTACATGAAGCAGTACAAAAACTAGACTGAACTATGTAAAATCAAAACAGAAAAAAGCTACACCAGACTACAGACCTACCCAGGACTGCATAAAGTGCACAAAACAGTGCAGGCATTACAATAAATAATAAGCAAGACAATAGGCACAGTAGAGGGCAGTAAATTTGTGTCAGTCCAGGCTCTGGGTATTGAGGAGTCTGATAGCTTTGGGGAAGAAACTGTTACATAGTCTGGTTGTGAGAGCCCAAATGCTTCGGTGCCTTTTCCCAGACAACAAGAGGGAGAAGAGTTTGTATGAGGGGTGTGTGGGGTCCTTCATAATGCTGTTTGCTTTGTGGATGCAGCGTGTAGTGTAAATGTTCGTGATGGTGGGAAGAGAGACCCCGATGATCTTCTCAGCTGACTTCACTATCCGCTGCAGGGTCTTGCGATCCGAGACGGTGCAATTTCCGAACCAAGCAATGATGCAGCTGCTCAGGATGCTTTCAATACAACCCCTGTAGAATGTGATGAGGATGGGGGGTGGGAGATGGACGCAGAAAGTAGAGACGCTGCTGGGCTTTCTTTGCTATGGAACTGGTGCTGAGCCGATGCCTCTCAGCTCCAGAGACCCACGTTTGATCCTGATATGCAGTACTGTCTGTGTGGAGTTTGCACATTCTCTCTGTGACCATGTGCTCCAGTTCCATCCCACTTTACAAAATGGATTGGTTGCTTAATTAGCCACTGCAGTTTAGATCTAGTGTAGATAGGTTGAGAGGGAATCAAGGTAGAGTTGATTGGAATGTGAGAGAGTTACCGGGAAATAAACGGGAAATGGGATTGCACTGTGAGGCAGCAACCGGCTGAGTGACCTCTTTGCATTTTTTACAAGTAGATGGGATAATTACCTCATCTGTTATCCCTCCCTTGTTTCCAGTCCTGATGAATTGTCTTAGCCTGAAATGTTGACTGTTTATTCCTCTGCAGAGATACTGCCTGACCTGTTGAGTTCCTCCAGTATTTTGAGTGAATTTGCTCTGGATTACCAGCATCTGCAGGATTTCTTGTGTTCAGAATAATTATAAACTGCTGTTGGCTTGTGTTGTGGTCAGTGAAACCATGTTGAAGCTGACGTCTAGATTGAAAATGGGAACATTTACAAATATATGTCCCTAGTTAGTCAAATATTTGCACCCAGTTTATCTAATGCATATTTTAAGCTCCCATCTCAGTTGTACGCGTAGCTGAAGAGCATCTACCACTAGTTAAACTGAGTTCAAAACATTGGACTGGTCACTGCACTGGGGGGAGCGACAGGAGTTGAAGAGTCAGCACAATGCCAGTGGAATTTGGATGACCTCGCGTGTACAGAGAGTTCAGTGATGGTGACCGGCCAGTTTAAAGACAAGTCCAGTTTATTATAGGCACAAGTACAGTGAGGTACAGAGGCAATGCAAAACTTGCAGCAGCACCACAGTTATGTGGGTGCAGGCAATAAGGCACAGGATGCAAATTATACATTACAAAACAAACCAGGAAACTAGACGCTAGGGCAAAATAAAAAGACAGAGACAAGTCCACAATAATGCAAGAGGTGGCCCATCGTGTTCTACTGCTGACATAAGGTTAGAGTTGTGTAGGTCAGCTCAAGAACCTGATGGTTGTAGGAAAGTAGCTGTTCCTGAACCTGGTGAATAAACCCCAAAATGACAAAGACAGGCAGAGCATCTCAACGGCAGGGTGGTTTTACAGCGATAGCAGCAACCAGTGTGATTATAAATTGCAAACCAGAATCTGGTCTCGATCTGTCCTTCAGCTCCTATAGTATCATAGGAGGAGGAGGAAGGGGTGTAGGGTTATGATGGAAGCTGAAGACATTCAATCTTTCTCATATTGGGGGAGATTTCTGAACTGGACCTCAGGCTGACAGCTTTGAGAGAGTGGACTTGCTGAGGTTAACGCTGACAGTCGTCAGGATAAAGATGGAAACTAACATCATGTTATTGCCCGGGGAGAGACTTGCAAGTTGAAAGTTTACAAGGTTTACTTGGAAAGATTTAGCTTTTGGTGAACCTGATCAAATGACAATTTACGTTGAAGATGTTGGTGAGGCCTAATTCAGAGTATGGCATGCAGTTTCGGTTACCTACCTGCAGGAAAGATATAAATAAGCTTGAAAGGGTACAGAGAAATTTTACAAGGATGTTGCCAGGTCTGGAGAACTTGAGTTATAAGAAAAGATTGAATAGCTTAAGACTTAATTCTTTGGAACATAAAAGATAGAGGGGAGATTTGATAGAGGTATACAAAATTATGAGTGATATAAATAAGGTAAATGCAAGCAGGCTTTTTCTACTAAGGTTGGGTGGGACGACAACCAGAGATCATGGATTAAGGGTGAAAGGTGAAAAGTTTAAGGGGAACATGAGGGGAAACTTCTTCACTCAGAGAGTCATGAGAGAATGGAAAGAGCTGCCAGCACAAGTGGTGTATGTGAGCTTGATTTCAACGTTCAAGCAAAATTTGGATAGGTACATTGATGGTAGGGGTATGAAGGGCTGTAGTGCCAATGCAGGTCGATGGGAGTAAGTAGTTTAAATGGTTTTAGCATGGACTAGTTGGGCTGAATGGCCCGTTTCTGTGCTGTGTTTTTCCATGAATCTATGACAGTCTGTGATTCCATTTCTGAATTTCTTCTTCACTGGATTCAAGGACATTTTCAACTTCTCACTGCTACGGGCGTAAGTTCCCACTTTCTTCAAAAAGGCAACAATTATACCAGTGCCTAAGAAGAATAATGAGGGCTGCCTTAATGACTATCGCCCGGGAGCACTCACATCGACAGTGATGAGAGGCTTTGAGAGTTGGTTATGACTAGACCGAACTCCTGCCTCAGCAAGGACTTGGATCCATTGCAATTTGCCTATCGTCACAATAGGTCAAAGGCAGATGCAATCTCAATGGCTCTTCACACGGCTTTAGACCACCTGGACAACACAAACACCTACGTCAGGATACTGTTAATTGACTATAGCTCAGCATTTAATACCATCATTCCCACAGTCCTGATTGAGAAGTTGCAGAACCTGGGCCTTTGTATCTCCATTTGCAATTGGTTCCTTGACTTCTTAACCGGAAGACCACAATCTGTGCAGATTGGTGATAACATATCTTCCTCGCTGATGATCAACATTGGTGCACCTCAGGGATGTGTGCTTAGCCCACTGCTCTACTCTCTCTCTATATATATAACTGTTTGGCTAGGCATAGCTCAAATACCATCTATAAATTTGCTGATGGTACAACCATTGTTGGTAGAATCTCAGGCGGTGACGAGAGGGCGTACAGGAGTGAGATATGCCAACTAGTGGAGTGGTGCCACAGCAACAACCTGGCACTCAACATCAGTAAGATGAAGCAGCTGATTGTGGACTTCAGGAAGGGGAAGACGAAGGAGCGCATACCAATCGTCATAGAGGGATCAGAAGTGGAGAGAATGAGCAGTTTCAAGTTCCTGGGTGTCAAAATCTCTGAGGATCTAACCTGGTCCCAACATATCAATGCAGTTACAAAGAAGGCAAGACAGTGGCTATACTTTATTAGGAGATTGAGGAGGTTTGGCATGTCAACAAATACACTCAAAAACTTCTATAGTTGTACCATGGAGAGCATTCTGACAGACTGTATCACTGTCTGGTATGGAGGGGCTACTGCACAGGACTGAAAGAAGCTGCAGAAGGTTGTACATCTAGTCAGTTCCATGTTGGGCACTAGCTTACAAAGTTCCCAGGACATCTTCAAGGAGCGGTGTCTCAGAAAGGCAGCGTCCATTATTGAGGACCTCCAGCACCCAGGGCATGCCCTTTTCTCACTGTTACCATCAGGTAGGAGGTACAGAAGCCTGAAAGCACACAGTCAGCGATTCAGGAACAGCTTCTTCCCTCCTGCCATTCGATTCCTAAATGGACACTGAATCTTTGGACAGTATTGCAGTTTTTGCATGTTTTTTAAAAAATCGATTCAATACACGTAATTGATTTGCTTGTTTATTTATTATTAATATTATTTTTATTTTATTTATTTTTTCTCTCTGCTAGATTATATATTGCATTGAACAGCTGCTGCTAAGTTAACAAATTTCATGTCATATGCCGGTGATAATAAACCTGATTCTGATTCTGAATTCTCTTTGGCAAGGATGGCAATCATCACCTAGCCCTGGACACCATTTGCCCTAATACAGTACCATTTATTTCAATGGCGTGTTGCCACATTAGACTTAAACCTGAACCTCGCAAAGAGACAGTCCAAAAAGATCCGTAGAAGTATTCCGAGGGTTGATTGATGGGTATGGCCACGATTTAACATCTGCTACTTTACAGCTTGACGGGGGTAAATTGATCGCTCTGCAATGACAGGCCAGAGTGTTTAAAACCCAACTAAATTTAACCACTTTACAGAAGAACCTGAACCCCAATGGAAGAGGCAGCGATTAGCTTAGCTTGTTCTTTGAGTTGCAGGCAAACAGAGTCATACCCCGTCCACGGAGAACAGCATGGATTGAAGTTGGAGGGTTTACATGCCTTGATCCCAAACTCATGCACTGGAACGAGACTGAATGTTGTCCCACATGTAATTGATATGCAGCCACATCCTGTTAGGGATTAAATTTGCATCTGAGTTCATGGGATTTGAGATGCAAGAGTTGCTGTGACTTTCAGCCAAGGAATTACAGCTGAATGCATTACATGACGACAGACACGATTACCTGGAGTGGAAAGGTTCCCTTCTGACTCCTCAATAAAAACAAAGACCCCTCATCTCTTTACTGTGGAGACAGGGAGAGAGCGGAGGATCATCCGGCAATGGATGGCTACTCAAGAGATTTCTGTCTGCCCTTACAGTTTGTGCTTGTAGAGAACAGTCTATCTGCCTCAGAGAAATATGTTTGTCAGGCCCAAGAAACTAAATTAGCAACAGAGCCAAGGCAAATTCTCACTGATTGATCTGTCAGCCACTGTCCCTTGGTTGCAGTCTTGCTGCTGAGTTTCCGAAATATGAAGCTGTAAACATTTCCAATATAGCGCTGAAGGGTGGCAGCACAGAGGGAGGATTGCACTGCTGGAAGAGCAGTACTGAAGATGTGCTGCAGCATTGAGAGAGAGCTGTACTGTGGAAGGAATATTGCTGTGGGAGCCATACCCCCTCAGTAATACCAATCTTAAGGAAATCCCATCTTTTCCAGAGAAATAATGCTCATTCCCAGACAGCTGACACATTTGTCAATGGA
The DNA here is from genome assembly GCF_030144855.1 of Hypanus sabinus. NCBI lineage: Eukaryota > Metazoa > Chordata > Chondrichthyes > Myliobatiformes > Dasyatidae > Hypanus > Hypanus sabinus. The sequence continues at coordinate 159,254,970 of NC_082708.1, read as the reverse complement.
TTATGGTACTTGATATCAAAAGGGAGACATGAGACAATTACAAGTTGAAGAACCTTAGCAGCATAATCAACAGGTTGGAAGTCAAGAACTAACTGTGGGAGCTAATACATTAAGATAGGAGAGGGAAGGGATAAATAAGGTTACTTTAATTACCAGTAATAATTAAAATGGGAGGACAAAATTGATATTCATAAGTTTAAAGGAAAGTTTGAAGGAGAGAAGTGGTTTGAGGGTGGGCATTCCAGTGCACAGGACCTGGAGATAACTGAAACTCTGCAGTGGGGTGGAATGTGCAGGACCGTGAGAAGCTGCACGTGGGTGAGGCCCACAGAGTCAAGGGGATGACATGCAAACTCCAGACATATGATACCTGAAGTCAAGATTGAACCTGAATGCCTGTCAGCAATGCTGCCTGCTCCATTGTCATGGAAATCTGAGGTACACAAGAGGCCAGGATTGGATGAGCTCAGCATTCTCAAGGAGTTGCAGAGCTAGAGAGATGTGGAGGTTAAGTCCTTCTCAAAGAACAATTACCAGCTCTGTAAGCCAAATGGTCACAAAATTTGCCTCTAGAACTTCCAGCAGCTATGGTGAATCTACCTCCTGTCACTCTTGCTGTCTAATTGTGACAAAATGGTGTTGGTCAAGGAGCCGGTGTCTGTAGCACCGAAGGTAGGATCACCTGTTTCCACAGATCAGCAACTACACAGATGTGATCATCTTCATACCGACTGCAGCCTTCCAACTGCACTGACAGGTGTTGTCTCTGTTGGTAGTCGCCTTGCCTCTGAGGCACAGGTTGTTGGCTGCATGGTCACCAAGAGAGTTCAGCACTGCTGGAGGTGCCATCTTTCACATATGCAGACATTAAACCAAATGGTCACTTGGCTCCTCTGTTGCCTCATAAACAACTCCATGGCAGTGCAGGCTCGAAGGGCTGAATGGCTTACTCCTGCACCTATTTTCTACGTTTCTATGGCACTATTTCAATAAATTCTCAACTGTGGTCTGTCCAACGTTTATCTTTCATTATCCAGTCATGAATACATTGCTGTTAGTGGGATCGTGCTGTGCAGGGCCTGAGTGTCTGCTTCCTGCCTGACAGCATTTCTCAGCCTGATGTGCCTGGCGGTAGCCAGTGACCCAGAAAGGCTCATTCAGTCAGTGGGGCCTGTGAAATGGCCATGGGGCTCAAATGTCAAGGCAAAATCCGTGCAATCAACACACGATGCTCTTCCTCCCAGCCAGTCATCTGCAGCATTTGGAAGTGATGACAGACAGCAGAGCTGGGATTAAACTATGGCCTGGAAATATGCCCCCTGCTGGCTCTTCAAACACTAGCAGAATAGGATTAAGACACCAACGACAACGACATCTTCCATTGGGAAAGGCCTCTGAATCTTCACATGACCCTGCACCAGGGGGTTACTTGACGTCAGGACAGAGGAAGGCAGATGACCAATAACCTGGTCAGAGTGGCAGGTTTTAAGGAATGTCTTAGAGAGAAGCTGCGGGAGGGGATTTCAGAGCTTTCTATTTTAACAGCTCTACTCTGCCAATACTTGAAGTCATGGGTGCCAACAGCAGAGAAATTGCATTCAGGGGTGATCAAAAGGATCAGACTTGGAGGAGAATGAAGGTTTGTGGGGCTGGAGGAGGCTAGAGAGGTAGGGAGAGAGAAGGCACTGTTGACATGTCTGAAAACAAGGATGAGCATTTTAAGCTTGAGCCACAGTTAACTGGGAGCCAGTGTAAGTCAGAAAACATTGGGGTGATGAATGAGCTAGATTTGAAGGTGGACAGCATGATCTGAGGTTTACAGCGAATGGAAGAATGGGAGAGAACTGGAGGTACCAGATACTCTAACCAGGGCCAGATTAAGCAAGTGCGGGGCCTGTAGCATATGTTATAAAAGGGCCCTAAATTTTAAAAACATGCATAAGTATTAAAACATAAATTATTTACTTGCATAGTAAAGTAATTCAATTTTTTCATTTGCTATACAGCCAGATAATACGACAAATGTCTGACACTTTAGTAATAGTATTACTTACATGTAGGTATCAATTTCAAATGTCAAAAGTAACAAAACTACAATTTAAAAATTACATTTTCTAGATTTAGCATGAGCAAATTTGTTGATGATACTGGAAATGTCTATTTCACGCTGAAGTTCATGTTCAATGCTCATTAGAGTGAGATTGTTCAATTTGTTTTGACTCATTGTGCTCCTTAGTTCATTTAAAAAATATTCTGTCAACTTACGTGCTTTTGATATCACAAGTTGGTCTCTACTTTCTCTTTCTTCCTTCGCTTTACATTTTGCACTTCCAGAAGCGTAATGACGAACAATATCTCTGGCTCTATTGCACATTGCTATCTGCAATAGAAAAAAATTTAATGTGTTATGAATGTACCGCAGCTCTGAGGGGCTGAAGGGTGCGGGGTAGCCCCCTCCTTTGTGAGAATCGCAAGATCACTATTGATTTGGGTCAGGAGACCCAGGAAATGAGAGAGAGACGTGCAGGATGTCACATTTCTCCCCCCCCCCCCCCCCCATAGCGATGTAAAGCTGTAAAGCTACGGGACATGGCCATTGTCTCCGGAAGACCAAGTTGTGTATCGAGTACTGTACTATTCATTGAAGCCCCTCAGGGGATGACTAGAGTGGGCTGGTTGAGGGATTGCATCATCCCAACCTGATTGACATCTGAGACCCCGTGAGGAAGTATAAAAGAGGGTCTGGGGAACAACCCCTTCAGAAGCACCAGAAGAAATGCTAGCAATCCCGTAATAGTGGGAAGCCATTTGAAGGAAGCCACGTGCATTCGGTTCCCTTGCCTGGGGGCTGGTGGCTGGTACCATGGAAAATGACTTGGAACTAACAACGGGGAACCAACTCCCCCGACTCAACGGATTGGCCTCATAAAAGACCCGGGCAAGTTTAAAACCGTCTTTCCTAAACCCAAAGAGCTGCAGCTTGAAAGGACAGTGACTTTTATCTTTCCATCGGACAATACAATATCCCCTAGACAAACAATAGAGCTATTGCTTAATTGATGATTATTATTATACCCGCGTTTTTAGATTGAGTATTGACGACGTATATTATCTGAATGTCTGTATTAATCTTATTTTTGTGCCCCTTTATAAATAAAGACTTTTAAAAATGGTACCATCAGACTTCAATGGACCTCTCTATCTTTGCTGGTAAGTGATCCAGTTAAGGGAATTTCGTAATAAAATTGGGGGCTCGTCCGGGATTTGAAACCAAATTGGGGAGCCAGTGAATCGGGATTGTAAGTCCAAACTTGGATCTGGTTACGTAGGTAGCCAGATGGCAAACCAGCAAAGATGGACATGGATGAATTTATAAAAAACCCGACTCTGGAGGCAATAGAGGCGGCAACCAAATCAGACTTGGTAAATTTGGCGAAGGGGTTAAACCTCGCAGAGGTGAAGTTGTCAATGAAAAAGCGGGAGGTGCGAAGGGCCATAACTCAGTATTACATCAAGAAGAATGTGTTTGCAGCTGAGGTATTGGAAAATATCCCTGAAAAGGTACCAGCTAGTGGAACGGCTCAGTTAGAGTTGGAGAAATTAAGGTTGGAACATGAAATTAAGTTAAAGCAGCTGAAAGCAGCCGAGAGAGAGAGAGAGAGAGAGAGAGAGAGAGAGAGAGAGAGAGAGAGAGAGAGAGAGAGAGAGAGAGAGAAAGGGCCAACAAACAAAGGGAGCATGCGCGCCAGCTAAAGGAGTTAGAGGTGAAACGGGATCAGGAGCTCCAGCTAAGGGCGTTGAGGTGAAAAGGGAGCAGGAAAGAGCTGAAAAGTAAAGAGAGCATGAACTTCAGTTAAAAAAGCTAGAAGCAGCTGAGAAGGAGAGGGAGGCAGAGAGACAGAGGAAACATGCCATGGAGATGGAGAAGTTAAAGCAAGAGCAACGCGGTTAGGGGTTAGACTGAGAGGAGCGGTTTGATGTTAGTCGGGCATTGAGGTTAGTACCCCTGTTCGAGGAGACGGATGTTGATAGTTATTTCTTGCTTTTTGAAAAGGTGGCAGTGAATCGGGAGTGGCCCAGAGCACAGTGGGTGGCTCTGTTACAAAGTGTGTTAAAAGGGAAGAGCAGGCATGTTGCGGCTCGGTGCTTTGCTCCGAGGAGGGAGATGGGAAAAGGGAAAGCAGCACTCCCTCTCGGATGTGCCGTGGTAATCATTAGATCAACAAGAGAGCCCCAGGTAGACAGAGTACAAGAAGGGTTGGAGACTTGTCTGTCACACGGAACTGTGTCTGTGAGGGAGGGAGACACACCAGTTCCTATACGGATCTGGAGAGACACGGGGGCTGAGCTGTCATTGATCAGCAGTAAGGTACTAGAGTTTGGTCAAAAGACGAGAATGGTGGCTGTAAAGGGAATAAGTAAAAGGATAGAAATGGTGCCTTTACATGAGGTCATTATGGTTTGTGAGCTGGTGTCTGGACCTGTTGAAATAGGGGTGCCATCAGAATTCCCGAGAACTAACGTGGACGTCCTTCTCGGTAACGATTTAGCTGGTGGTAAGGTTTGGGCAGCCATGACGAGGACCGGCCAGCCGGTGAGTGTTGAGGCTCCGCCCCTAGAGTCCCAGATCTATCCCGCATGCGCGGTCACTCGCAGCATGTCGAGAAAGGCAGCTGAGAACGACAGCAGTTTAAATCTGGCCAGTTTTGATTTGGCCGAGACGTTTCTACCGGCCCTGTACCACGAGGGTTTAGAGGGTGGTAAAACGAAGAGTAGTAAAGTGGAAGAGGGTAAAGGAGCAGAGGTAGATCTTCCCTTAGCGAGGAGAAAAGTCCTAGAGGCAGAAAATAAAGATGAGGAACCGATAGAGTGTTAAGAGGTCCAGAGTTGGACAGGGATGATCTGTCTGGTTTGGCAGAACTGTTTGAAGAAGTTGAAAATTCTAAAGGTGTTCCTGATAATGAAATGAGGGCAGCCCTAGATGAAAAGGGTGCCCTTACCTTGAAGAAGTCTGCTGGGTTGGCAGATGAGGTTGTTTCAGCCCGCGGGGTTGAGTTTACTCCGGAAGTGAGTTGCCCAGAGAGTACCTGGGAGGATCGGGGGAACTTAGAATTTGAAAAGGGTATGGGTATTGAAAGCCTGAAAGTGGCCAATGTCCCGTTTGAGTGTGTCCAAGATGAGGATGCACTTGGTACTGAACCTAGTAACAGAGCTCAGAAAAAGTCTGAGGTATTTGATTCAGTAGAACGGGACGGCCGTCCTTGTGGGTCAGATAGACTTGGTTCAGTGGGAAAAGGGTTAACCTTGGTAACAGTGGGAAGTGAGAGTTCCCAGGTGTTTGTGCTCGAAGGTGTGTTCAAAGTTAATGCAGAATTTAAGAATGGAGCGATAAGAATTATCATTGAAGGAAACGGGAAATCTGTAGTTCCCAAATCGAATGAAGAAATTTTAAACCCAGCAGATCGCTTACAGAGTAAGCCGGGAGATAGCGGGGCCCCCCACGCTATTGTTATGCCAGGATGTAGTGTGAAGAGGCCGAATTTGAAATGCTGCTTGAACAAAGAGTTCAAATTAAAAACCAGTAGTCTGAAGGGGCCTGACGAGAGGGTTAGCCACCTGTGTAAAATTACAGAGGTGGGTGGAAATTCAGAAGATGGGCTAAGTTTGGGACACGGTGTTGATAAAATAATTCCAATGGAACAGGCGGGCGAGGGTTTATCTCGCCCCCTTACTCAAATTCCCCGGAACAGAGGCGACGGTTAAGGGGGATGCCACTTTTAAATAGCAAAGCTGGTTGTACAGGATTTCAACAAAGCCTGTGAATAATAAAGACAACTCCCTTAGAAGCCTGCCTGTTCAGTTGAAAACAACCGAAAAGATTAGTATTCACACAAACTTTTGTAGATGCACGTAAGCTAAGATCACAACTCCTTAGTTTTTGTTGCTGAAGAAAAAAAAATAGGTGGTTACTAAATTGAAGTCTGATGCTACAGGACTTTAGTAAGGTACAAGATGTTAAGATATTAAAGGAACTGACGCTGTAATCATTAACTGTTTAGATGCTGAATTGAATGTATAACTGTATTACTCTGGAGAGAAAAAAAAACACTTTTGTATTGAGTTAGATTCTAAAACCCTGTAAGACTCTGTACTATTTCATTTCACCGCTGGTGAAAACGCTTTGAAGGAAGGGGGTGGTATGAATGTATCACAGCTCTGAGGGGCCGAAGGGTGCTGGGTATCCCCCTCCTTTGTGAGAATCGCAAGATCACTATTGATTTGGGTCAGGAGACCAGGAAATGAGAGAGAGGCGTGCAGGATGTCACATTTCTCCCCCCCCCCCCCCCCCGCCCCATAGCGATGTAAAGCTACGGGACATGGCCAATGTCTCCGGAAGACCAAGTTGTGTATCAAGTACTGTACTATTCATTGAAGCCCCTCAGGGGACGACCAGAGTGGGCTGGTTGAGGGATTGCATCATCCCAACCTGATTGACATCTGAGACCCCATGAGGAAGTGTAAAAGAGGGTCTGGGGAACAACCCCTTCAGACGCACCAGAAGAAACGCTAGTGATCCCGTAATAGTGGGAAGCCATTTGAAGGAAGCCACGTGCATTCGGTTTCCTTGCCTGGGGGCTGGTGGCTGGTACCATGGAAAGTGACTTGGAACTAACAACGGGGAACCAACTCCCCCGACTCAACAGATTGGCCTCATAAAAGACCCGGGCAAGTTTAAAACCGTCTCTCTTAAACCCAAAGAGCTGCAGCTTGAAAGGACAGTGACTTTTACCTTTCCATCGGACAATACAATATCCCCTAGACAAACGATAGAGCTATTGCTTAATTGATGATTATTATTATACCCGCGTTTTTAGATTGAGTATTGACGACGTATATTATCTGAATGTCTGTATTAATCTTATTTTTGTGCCCCTTTATAAATAAAGACTTTTAAAAATAGTACCATCAGACTTCAACGAACCTTTCTATCTTTGCTGGTAAGTGATCCAGTTACGGGAATTTCGTAACAAATGAAATATGCATTTAAAAACAAATAGTTAATGTTACAAAATCTAAGTAGCGGTATCAACAAAGACTAGTGAACAATAACAAATTTATGTGACTGTAGTGGCTATGAGCACATGTGGATCACATGCACTCAACATGGGATCAGACAACTAGGAGTAGTGTTCTGAAAATTGTCTGTGTAGTTGTTTATTGAAACTCATTTCAATTGGGAAATACAGGTTGAAACTTACAGTCTAATCTGATCTTGTCCGTTCCTGAGCTGGTTTAGACTACCTAAAACCAGGAATACAATGAGGAATCCTGAACTGGGTCACTTAAAACTGTTGAGTCGCACAACCCTTGTCGCAGGCTCACCGCGGCGGCGCACGCTGCAGCAGCTGGGGAGCATGGGAGATAGTACAAAGGTCACGACACAGCAAGGAGCCAACACACGGGCCTGCGCAGACATACTATGCAGCATGCAGCTCCCCTGACATGAAAACAACAGCGTTGCCCGATCGTCATGAGAATACGGTGAGATGCCGATTTCACCAGACTGCAGCTTGCAAGCATTTAGTGCGGGGCCCTCGAAAATGTGGGGCCCGTAGCAAATGCTACTTTTGCTACTAGGTTAATCTGGCACTGACTCTAACCAATAGCAGATGGTTTAGGTTCTTAAATGAGTGTCATTGTGACTCTATATGGGAGGACAATGAAACCCAAGCACATAGATTAAGTAATGCTGCTACACTACACCCTCAAGGTTGACCTGGAATCTTCAGAAACTATAGATGTATCTTCAGGACACTGTACCAAGCAAATTCTAGAAGAAAAAACATTGAAAGCATTCTGAAATAAGATTTTATTATTATATTTCACTAAGTTGGGTCATTAAGATCCCGTTGTATTACCGTGGGTTTGTGAATGAGATTATATGACATTGAACTTCAGTGGATAATCTCATGAGGATGGATGGACATCAATGGAAAGAGTGGGCCTGATGTGTGAAACCTGACTGCTGTCTGGTAGGATAATCTAAATAGAAATATACCCCAAGTATTCCTCTGAAAGTGAACCTGATGATCTTATAGATAATGATAAGTAATAATGGAATAATAAACACACTAGGAGAATGAGCATACTGTTCATTCATGGTCACAATGGACTCACCTTCCATCTCTCATTCTCTGTGTTCGAGCACCTGAATGGAATGACATTCCAGCATCAGGCTGAGAAGGACATTGCTCTGTTGTGAGGGTTCTCTCTTCTCTGAACGCTGCATCGTCATACAAGTGGCAGATAGGATCTAACATCCAGAACTGATGCTTGGTACTTGCTGACAGCTTCCAACATCATTTGCACTGAAAATCAAAAGCTACATTCACTGTAAATCTGAAATAGTGGCAAAAGAAAGACCTGGAACATACTCAGCAGGTCAGGTAGTATCTGTGGAGGAGAAACAGTTTACATTTCTATTGAAGACCTTCAGCAGAATATTAAGTCTACAACCTGAAATGACTCTTTCACAGTGAATCGTTATTTTAATAAATCGTAAAGTTTCCAAATAATTTCTCTAAAAACCACTGTTTCTGAAGATCCTTAGAAACCCTAGAATGAAAGCATGAGTGGAAAAAGTTATCGATAGCATTGGCTGTGAGACGGCCATTGGGGTAATCTGAACTGTGGCTTTAGTAGCTTTTTGCTTCCCCACCAGCTTACAACAGTGTGGTGAACTACATATACCTGTCTGGACACGCCCCCCCCCCCCCCCCCGCTGACTGCTCCTGTAGCTCCTCCCACAGACTCCTGTATAAAGGTGATTGGAGGCACTGCTCCTCCCTCAGTCTCCAGGATATTGTGTGATGGTCTCTAGCTACAGATAGTGCTCTCTTCCAGCTAATAAAAGCCTATCTCTCGCCTCACGTCTCCGAGAGTTATTGATGATGCATCAAACAGAACCCCACCAGAGAAACCAGGCAGGTGTTAGCAACTGTATACTGGAACAGAGTAAGTTTATCCTTGGTTGGGTCAAGCAAGATCCAGCTCAGCAGCAAAATGCAAACTGCTGGAGGAACTCAGTGGGTCAGGCAGCATCTGTGGAGGAAAAGGGATGGTCAATGTTTCTGGGTAAGACCCTGCACCAGATGATTAGTCTTCACAAGTCCTGATGCAGCGTTTCAACCTGGAGTGTTCACTATACCTCTGCCTCTGCCTGACAGGGATATCGGTCTGGGAGAGGATGCTCAGAGAGCGGTGTTGGTCACAAAGTGTGGGGAGCCTTTGAAAAGCTGCACTGTGCAGCTGCATTAGCCCTCTGTGAGATGAAAATGTAGGTGACTGAGTTAATAAGTTCACAGACGACACAATGATTGATGAAGTTCTGGAGAGAGAGGAGGAAACTGGAATGTGGACTTAATTGGCTTGTTATTTTTTACATGCAACAAGATAGAGTGAAAAGCTTTTCTTGCGTACTGTTTGTATAGGTCAGGCAAATTGCAGTGCGTCTAGGTACTTACTCATGCAGGGGTTGATTCTAGCCACAGCCAATCTCTCAAAGCACTTCATCATAGTAGATGTGAATGCCACTGGGCAATAGTCATTGAGGCAGCCCACCCTGCTCTTCTTGGGCACTGGTATGATTGTCACCCTTTTGGAGTGGGAGGAACCTCCAACTGCAGCAGTGAGAGATTGAAGATGTCCATGAACACTTCCACCAGTTGGTTGGTACAGGTTTTCAGAGCTCTAACTGGTTCACCATCAGGACCCAACTCTCAGCAAGGGTTTACCCTCTTGAAAGATATTCTGATGTCAGCCTCCAAGACAGAGATCACGGGGTCACCACATGCTGCTGGGATTCACACGGGTGTAATTTTATTCTCCCTTTCAAAGAATACATAAAAGGCATTGAGCTCATCCGAGAGTGAAGCATCACAGACAATCACGATGCTATGTTCTGTTTAGTAGGAAGTAATGGCACGCAAACCCTACCAGAGCTGATGTGCATCCAATTCCGTCTCAAACCTCAATCAGCAATCTTTTTTTTGCCCTTAAAATAGGCTGTATTTGGACTTCTTGAATGGTCCTGGATCACCATTCTTGAATGCTATAGATGTGGTCCACAGCAGACTACAAATCTTCTGGTGGCTTTTGGTTTGGATGTCTGGTACGTTCTCAAAGGCTCACACTCATCCACGCAGGTCTTGATGAAGTCAGTGACAACGGTGGCATATTCATTCAGATTTAGGGATGAATCCCTGAACATTGTCCAGACCACATGCACCAAGAAAGTGCTCCTCCACCTTCCCCTCACCATACCTTCTCTCTCAGTCCTCACCACCGATGCTGTGGTCTTTAAGCTCTGTCTGTAAGCTGGGAGTATAAGTACAGCCAGATGATCAGACTTTCCAAGTAGTGGGTGTGGGTTGGCACAGTAAGCCTTTTTGACAGTGGTGTAACAGTGATCAAGTATGTTGGCTCCTCTGGTTCCACAGGTGATATGGTGGTGGTAGTTGTTCAGAGACTTTTTTTAAACTGGGCTGGTTGAAATCTTCCACAATGATAGGGATCAGGTGTGTGGTTTCGTGCTTGCTGATTACGTTGCTCAGCTCCTTCAGTGCCTGCTCAGAATTGTCCTGAGATGTAGAGTACACTGCAACCAGGATGATGGCAGAAACTCCTCAGCAGATAAAATGGATGAAATATGACCACAAGATGTTCCATACTGGAGAAGCAGGACTGTGACAGAACCACCAGGTTTGTGCACCATGATGAGTTAATCATAAAGCGTACACCAGCTCCTCTACTTTAAAAGACTCAGATGCCGGTCTTTGCAGAGAATCATGAAGCAATCAAGCTGCAGCACTGTGTCCGAAATTACAGGAGATAGCCATGTTTCCATGAAGCAGTCTCTGATGTCCCTCTGGTACAGCAATCTTGTTCTGAGGTCTTCAGTTTTACTTTCTAGGGACTGTACATTTACCAGCAGGATACTCAGGAGTGGCAGTCTAAAGCTTCTGCAGACTTTAGACCTGCAGACCAAAGCGCTGTGCCCAGTTCGTTTGCTTAAAAGGGAACTGCACTCACAGCCCATATTTGCCTTCTGAGGTTCATTGATTTTTGAGTATCGATAGATATCTTAAATGCCTTACAACAATGCTGCTTACTGAGGTACGTACCTACGGCTGTGACTGTGGTTTTCAGCTGTAGTAGTCCTAAATGGGAATATCTAATGATTCTCATCGGATCTGCATGCAAACTCTATAGACCTATAGAATTTGAGCAAGCGTGAGGAGTTATACATTGGGGAGTCAAACGTAAGGTGAAAGTATACAGTTAATGGCAGGACCATTAGCGGCCTTAATGTACAGACAATTGATCTTGGGATCTTGGGTCCAAATCTGCAGCTCACTGAAAGTTAATGAGTAGATGAAGAAAGACTATGCCTTTGTCGTACAGGGCATTGAGCATCAGAGTCAAGAAGTCTTGATATATTTTGGTTAGGCTGCATTTGGAGTATTGTGGCAATTCTGTTTTGCCCGATCACAGGAAGGATATGGATGCTGTGGAAAGGGTGCAGAATAGGTTTACAAGGGTGTAGTCTATAAGGAGAGGTTAGGCAAACTAGTGTTATTTTCCTTCTTGCATTGGAGGTGGACCATGTTTATAAGATATGAGAGGCATAGATAGAATAAGTAGTCAGAATCTTTTCCCCAGGGTAGATATGTCTGTCATAAGGGGGGCGTTAAGAGCAGACCCAAATGCAAGACACAGACACTGAACTATCAGGAACAGAACTAGGTGTGAGAAGGAAGCAAGGAAAGTGGGTAAGAAAGGACACTGGACATGACACAAGCTCTGGATGAGACAAGGATTCCGGGCCTGGGCTAGGACTTGACCAGGTTAGCGGAACCAGGACATGGAACTGGGAACTAGGAGCCTGGACTTGGGCTCCGAGCCAGAGACTGGACAAGGTCCCACGACCTGGGTCTTGACTCGAGCTCAGACCCTGGAACTAGGCAAGGACATGACAAGGCTAGGGTCTGGACACCTGGACAGGACAAGGGAACCCCAGCACCAGGCTGGGCAAGGTACTCCTGGGCTGGGTGAGGCACATGGACAGGAAGTGAAAACAAAGCTATGTCTTGGACAGGACTGGACAAGACCCCGAAGCCTTGACTTGGTCGAGAAAGAGACAGGAACGCAGAGCCTGGGTCAAGGGTGAGACAGGAACATGGAACACAGAGCTGGGACCCCTCCTTAGAAACAGGATGTAGGGCCAGGATTCATTACACAGCATGCAGAATACTAAGAGATGGTTCCCAACACTAGGTACGGCCAACAGCCGGACTTACCTAGCCAAGGTGTGGACCCAGACAGTTCCCAATACTAGGTACGGCCAACAGCCGGACTTACCTAGCCAAGGTGTGGACCCAGACAGTTCCCAACACTAGGTACAGCAAACAGCCAGACTTACCTAGCCAAGGTGTGGACCCAGACAGTTCCCAACACTAGGTACGGCAGACAGCCGGACTTACCTAGCAAAGGCGTGGGCACAGAGACAGTTCAAAACAATGAAAGACAGTTCTTTATTTTGCTCCAGTGGTTGAACTTCACAGCAGTGAAGGTAAGGTTCCAGACGAAGCGAGGCAAAGGGAAGGGATACAGACAGGTGGCTTGGACAGGAACAATCCAGCCTCAGAGTAACAGCAAAGATGGCCTGGCTTACCCAATGGAGACTAGGGCAGGAAGGGACAGATCCAACCACAGGATAATAGCAAAGACAGCCTGACTTACCCCACAGCGGTGAGGACAGGCTAATAACAAGACAAACCATCAACCACACCCAAACCCAGGGCCACTTATATTCCCGGCCCTAAGACGAGAATCAGGTGTCTGTGATTAAGCCCAAATGAAACAAGGGACAGCCGGAAGACCCGGAGTCTGGAGTTCATGGACCGGACCGTGAACCAGAACGTGGACTTCACGGACTGGACCATGACAATGTCAATTATTAGAGGATATGTATTTAAGATGAGAGGGGGAAAGTTTAAAGGAGATGTGATGGGCGAGTCTTTTTTTTTTGAGCAGTGAGTGGAGGGTGCCTGGAATGGGCTACTGGATATCATGGTGGAAGCAGATATGACAGTGGTGCTTCGAGAGTGAATCTGTAGTGAACAGAAGAATATTAATCATGTAGAGGCAGAAAAGAATTAGTATGACACAAATGTTATGATCTGAAGAGACTGCTCCTGTGCTGTACTTTTCTATGTTCTTCATAAACTGGGAAAGTGGTGATTAGCCTGTATCCTCCTTCTGTAATTTAATGACTTTGTAAATATTGATTTGCTAATGAATACATTCCACAAGCTTCTTCAACTAGTTGGAACTGGGAACTTTGCAATTTCAGCCCTGTCTCAGGTACTCAAAGATACATTTCCTAAATGGAATAACCAATGTGATCCAGGCACAGAATTTCTTTAAGAGTTCTGGAGCTCATTCACTTGTTCCACTGGGGCCTGAACAACAGGGCAAGTGCCACATTGTTGAAGCTTGAACTCACACAGTCATTTCATTAGCCTTTGATCTTGTACCTTAAGTGCAGTTGGTGTTTCGTTAGCGGTTTCAGTGACTCATGAGACTGAGTCAGCATCAAAGCTAATGACGTTGAATTTAATCCTAGGTCTTTGTGGTTAAGGCATGATAATTTATATAACTTAAGGCTGCATATTCAATTTACTCAGTGCATTTGGTAATCATATACTTAGCCTGTGACTACACAACTGCAGTGGGCTGAAGATCACCTTTCATTTCAAGGACGGTATTTGAAACTTGAATGAGTCGAAACTTACACCAAAGCAACAACAACAGAAGAGGCAGCCCAAAGTCATGGAGTCATTTGGCCCATCTAGTCCATGCTGAAATATTGTTCTGCCTAGTCCCATTGACCCGCACCCAGACCATAGCACTCCAACTGTTTATCCGAATTTCCCTTAACCTGCATCCACCACTTCTGCTGGCAACTTGTTTGACACTCTCAAAATGTAACACCTCAAACTTGTCTGCACTGAATTTCATTTGACACTTTTCAGTGCATTCTTCCAGCTGGTCCAGATCCCCCTGTAAGTTTTGATAACCTTCCTCGCTGCCCACTACGCCCCCAATCTTGGTGTCATCCGCAAAGAGGGACAAAGCTATTTCCCCTGTGGATATTGGCTAGAGCAGGTAGATTCTCAGCAACAGATTTCGCTTCACCAATCCAAGGTAAGCAAAGGGGAAAGAACTGCATTTATATAGAACCCTTTCCTTCCCTTTGAGAACATTCCAAACTACTTTATATAACCAATAGGGTACTCTTGAAGACAAGTTGCTGTTGTGATGTTGGGTAAGGAGAAGCCTATCTGCGTATAGCAAACTCCCACAAATAGGCATCTGATAATGACCGGGCAACTGGTTTATTCATAAATATGAAAGGAGGGGCCGTGTATTGACAAGAAATGAGGAGATCCTTTTGCCCTTGCACCAGAGAGTTGTGTGCAATCTTCTGGTGGGGCAGATGATGTTTCCCTGTAACACCTCATTGAAAATACAGCACTTCTGACGGTGCAACACTCCCTCAGCCCTCAAATGGGGTATTAGTGGAGATGCTGGCTTCAGATCCCTGGTGTGGCTCTTGAATCCACAAAGCTACATAAAGAGAAGTGCTACATGGAATATCACAGCTATTACCTGTTTTAAGTTGCAAAGAGAGGGAAGGATTGAGCAAATAGAGGTGTAACTGTAACTGGAGTAGGTAACATTCTTAAGGTAATCTTATTACTTTAAATACCACAAGCATAGATAGTGAGACTCTTTTTCCCAAGAGGGAGAAATGAAATACTAGAGGGTTTAGGATTAAGTTGAACAGGGGGAATTTTAAAGGAGTTTTTAGGTGTTCCATTACTTCGAATACACTGCCAGGGGAGGTAGTGGAAGCAAATATGGTAGCAATGTTTAAGAAGCGCTTAGACAGACACATGAACAGGTAGGGAATGGGGTAAGGTAGACCAGGTGGGGTTAATTTAGATTTGCATCATAGTTGGTACAGACAGTGTGGGCTGAAGGGCCTGTTACTATGCTGTTCTATGTAAAAGATACAAAGGAATGAATTGAAACTGAAACCTGGCTACCCATTCCCATTATTACTCTCTTCATTGCTGGGTTAAAGCACTGCTCCCCAGTGCAGTCCTGCACTAAAAGGCAATGCTGTCGCAGACGTACAAGAGTTTCGGATCCTGGTCATCAGCCATCAAATGATGTAGTCATGAGGTATTCCTCTCAGTAATCTAGCGTTGATTGTTATCAGACCAGTGGACTGTCAAACACACCATTTTTGGACAAGACTTTTAAACCTTAAAACTAGTGCGTCTCATGGAAAAACAGGCCCTTTGGCCCACGATGTCAGTGCTGATACCCACATTTTGTCCATAGCTCAGACACATTTGGACCTTGTCTACTGAACATGAAAAATACAATGGCAATATCTCACAGTTATCTCCTGGTCAGCATTTATCTCTTGGCATCTGTGTGGTATCTTGCTAGGACTAAATCGACAGTAAGTTTCCAACACAGTGGCTGGGATGGTATTTCATTGCCTGTGAGGAGCTTTGAGGTGCTCAGGGATTCTGAAACAAGGTTTAACTAGGTCAACTCCTACACTTTATATGAGATGTATATAAATACTGTTTCAGTCCCATTTGCGAAAGCCAATGGAAGCAGACGATTGCCCTTCTATTCAAGTCGGACAAGTTGGAAGGGGTATCATGGGTGGGAGGGAGGGGTTTGAAATTTGTGACATGCAATGCGTTCATGTTAAAGTTGCAGGATAAAACTAGCTGGGAGTATTTCATTGGAAAATTCTATACGACAGAATTGGTCAGGGCACATTGCAGCACAAAAAAAAAATTGCCCATCTCCTGACCCATATACATTTCCCCATAAATAACAGCTGGCCATAAATAGAGCCTGGTTGGGAAGTGCATGCAGACTGTTACTGAAGGTGAAACTGAAGCTGCCAGGACTGCTTTGTTGATGCACTACAGTGCAGCTCACACACTGCACCTTGTACATTGCCTCTCTTTACTTTGTACGCAGAGCTATGTCTCTCAGACTGACAAGAAACAATATCCAACAACACCTGGAGTCCCTTCAGTATTCTCTGTGGGTAGTGCCATGCCCATTTAGTTCATTTCAGAAGTATTGTACCTCATTGCTGCTAACTCCTGAGATCTTGCAAATTGCAATATAAATGCAAGGTCATAAGACCAACATTTTTTCTTAAATCAAAAATGGTCCATCAAAAGAAGATAGAGTCATAGAGCACTAAAGCACAGAAACAGGCATTTTGGCCCATCTAGACTATGTCATCTATTATTCTGCCTAGTCCCATCTACCTGCACCTGGACATTAGCTCTAGCTAAAATGATATGAATCTTGTTGAAAATTCATTCTATCACACCTCTTATTTGTTTGTGCATACTACTTGATACCTTTGATTGCAGCCTTTTGTAATAGGTAGACAGACCTGAGTTTTATTAATTTTACACTCAGCCAAATTGACTTCCACTGGGTATGGCATCTCTCTGACCTTCAGTAACTCTTTGACCTCCTTGCCTGCAAAGTGTAGCTAGGAAGTTAGAGATGACTTAGAGGTCAGATACAAGTGTATTAACCCCCTCACAGTGCCATGGCATTTACCTCCGAGTACACCATTTTATATCCGGCTCTAAGATTTACTTCAGCAACCTGCACCCCCTCAACCCCCTCACTTGGGTGGAATCACATGCATTAGTTAGAGAGACAAATTCTGTAGCAATTGGAATTGGTTTATTATTGTCACATACCAAGTTACAGTGAGAAATTTGTCCATACAGATCACTTTGTTACAACTATACATTGAGGTATTGTTACACAAGGTAAAAAGGTGCAGGGTCATAACAAGATAGATGGGGAGGTTGAGTCTATTTTATTATACTGGGGACAATTCAATAGTTTTATAACAGCAGGATAGAAGCAGCCCTTGAGCCTGATGGAACACACTTACAGTTTTTGCATCTTCTACCTGATGGGAGGAGGGAGAAGAGAGGATGTTTCTTGTGGGTGGGATGCTTGATTATGTTGGCTGCTTTACTGAGGCAGCACGTGTAGATTGAGTCCAGGGAGGGGAGGCTGGTTTCCATGATGTATTTTGGAGGTGAAAGTGAGTTTTTTTGGGGATTCTAGGTGGTGGAAGCTTAGACATCTCACTCCTAATGACAGTATATCTTTCCTGTTTTTGAATGTGCCTGAGAAAGCCTTTTTAAAAATCTGAACACATTTAAGTCATCAAAATTATTCTTCAAATGGTGATAAAGAAACTGTTTTAAATGAACTCTGATAGTTTAATTGAAACATAAATATGAAGTAAACTTGTAATCATTTAAGTTGGACATAGAAATAGGACGTAGAGTAGAGAAAATGAATTTAATTTACAAACAATACTGTGCAAAAGTCTTGGGCACATATATATAGCTTTGGTACTTAAGACCTTTACACAGTACTGTATTCGTCAACATGGAGCAGAGAGTGAGTTTGTAAATCTCACAGGAGCAAAGGATGTTGGAAATGGTGAGTGGCACACCATGGGAGGGGTTGGCGGAGAAGGAGCGGGCGGGGGGGGGGAGGGTGTGGATACAGACACACCCAGCCCTGAGGCACCAGGCAAGGTCATTTGATTCCAAACAATTCGCTTACTGATCATTACAGAATGTCTTCCTGGTGCTTCCCACTCCCTCCCCTCTCCCTTCCCCTTTTCCCAACAATGATTCCCTTCTCCATGCCCCCTTCCCACTGTCAGTCCACAATAGACACTCATATCCGAATCAGGTTTATCATCACTCACATATTACATGCAAATTGTTTTTTTTGTGGCAGCAGTACAATGCAATGCATAAAATTACTGCAAGTACTGTGCAAAATTCTTAGGCAGCTGGCTGTATATATGTGCCTAAGAGTTTTGCACAGTACTGTAACTCTGAAACACATTGTTTATTCACTACTGCATTGTTGGGTATCAATTAAGTATTGTTAGGTATCAATTTTTCACAAAAAAAGAAATTTCTATATATACTATTTTTGTACTGTTTTGAAACTTGCATGTTGTCTAATTTGTCACCTTGTTTTTATTTTTATCTCAGATCTGACTTGGCAGTTTGAGTTGTCCCCATAGTTAAATTTCAAGGTTAGCACAGCCCTTAACCCTCCCTGCATCACAGGCTGGAAGTCTGCTGTTAGACAAGGGATTTTGAAGGTTTCAAGCCAGACTACTAAATATGCAAGGTATTTGGAAATAGTGTTACCTATTTCTGAATATTTTGCTGATAATTTTTGGTAGGTCTAAGTTAACTGATGTTTATGACCATATAATTTTTTGAGACGTACTCTTAAACCTATTTTAATCATTTCACCATTGACGGCAATGCCAAAGCCTCACACACTCTGGGAATTTCCCCGCTAATCCTCCCCACTGCTGCCATCAGGTAGAAGGTACAGGTGCCTCAGGACTCGCACCACTAGGTTCAAGAACAGTTGCATCCCCTCAACTATCAGGTTTTTAAACAAAAGTGGATAACTACACTTGTTCTATTTTCAGTGTTCCCACAACCGATGCCCTCTTGTTATTTCATGCTCATTATTTATTGCTATTTATTTATATTTGTATTTGCACAGTTTGTTGTTCATTGAACAACACACACAAAATGCAGGTAGAACACAGCAGGCTAGGCAGCATCTATAGGAAGAAGCGCTGTCGACGTTTCCGGCCGAGATCCTTCATCAGGACTAACCAAAAGGAAGGATAGTAAGAAATTTGAAAGTAGTGGGGGGAGGGGGGAAATGCAAAATGATAGGAGAAGACCGGAGGGGGTGGGATGAAGCTAAGAGCTGGAAAGGTGATTGGCGAAAGTGATACCGGGCTGGAAAAGGGAAAGGATCATGGGACGGGAGGCCTCAGGAGAAAGAAAGTGGGGGGGAGCACCAGAGGGAGATAGAGAACAGACAAACAACTAAATATGTCAGGGATGGGGTAAGATGGGGAGGAGGGGTATTAACGAAAGTTAGCGAAGTCAATGTTCATGCCATCAGGTTGGAGGCTACCCAGCCGGTATATAAGGTGTTGTTCCTCCAATTTGAGTTTGGATTCATGTTTGACAATAGAGGAGGCCATGGATAGACATATCAGAATGGGAATGGGACGTGGAATTAAAATGTGTGGCCACTGGGAGATCCTGCTTTTTCTGGCGGACCAAGGAACAACACCTTATATATCGGCTGGGTAGCCTCCAACCTGATGGCATGGACATTGACTTCTCTAACTTCTGTTAATGCCCCTCATCCCCGTCTTACCCCATCCCTGACGTATTTAGTTGTTTGTTCTCCATCTCCCTCTGGTGCTCCCCCTCACTTTCTTTCACCTGATGCCTCCCGTCCCATGCTCCTTTCCCTTCTCCAGCTCGGTATCACTTTCGCCAATCACCTTTCCAGCTCTTAGCTTCATCCCACGCCCTCCGGTCTTCTCCTATCATTTCGCATTTCCCCCTCCCCCCACTACTTTCAAATCTCTTACTATCTTTCCTTTCGGTTAGTCCTGACGAAGGGTCTCGGCCTGAAACGTCGACAGCGCTTCTCCCTATAGATGCTGCTTGGCCTGCTGTGTTCCACCAGCATTTTGTATGTGTTGTTGTTTGAATTTCCAGCATCTGCAGATTTCCTCGTGTTTGTTGTTCATTGATCCGGTTTACAGTTACTATTCAATAGATTTGCTGAGTATGCTCACAGGAAAAAAGAATCTCAGGGTTGTATGTGGTGACTCATATGTACTCTGATAAATTTTACTTTTGAACTTTTTTGAATCTGAACACTTTGACATTCTGATTAAAACCTTTATCTTCCCTGGGTTTTGTCTCCTGCCCTGTTTTCTCTTTCATGTCCTGCTATCAAATTTCTATTTGAGAACCATTTCTTTGAAGAACAATTTACCACATTGAAGACAGTTACTTTTGTTGTTGGAACACTCAAACATGATGTGAAGGACTGGCAGATACTAATTATCACTGTGGTTCAAATAAACACAATACCGAACCAATCACTGCACGTGTTAAATTGACAACTATAAAAAGGTCACTTGTACTGCTTGCAATGGACCATAATGTTGTGTTTTGTCCTTTGCTATCTTTAGTTACCTAAGGCTTACCTGAACATGCCTCCAGCTTTCATCAACATCAACTGGAAAGTGCTTACTTTGGCTTCAAATCCCACGGCATAATTCCCGGTAGGATTTTTCTTAGTCGATTGGGCAGCTGACTGCCAAATCCCATGTAACCTGGTAGACAATTTTCAAACAGAAGGTATTATTTTTCATTCTGTCCCTCTTGGCATACATGATGGGCAGGGGCTCAAAAACAATTGGCCTCTATTCAAGGCATCAGGGATTTCATGCTCAAGTGTAAAAATATCTACAGATGCATTAACTAATGCTAGCCAGCAGATACACACAAAACACCACCTTCCTCTGGTACTGGGAACTGTCAAACATAACTTCTTCTGGACATAGAACGAATTTGAATCAACCCAAAGAGCCTGGCAGGAGACCCAAAAGTCAAGTTTTAGTAATAAATAAGACATTTTGGGCATAACCTGGTGTAAGCAGAAAAAAAAACAGTAAATACAAACATTTTATTTTACTGCCCGTAACATCGCTGGTCTTTAGGACAGTAATGAAGGTCCTCCATCCCTGGCAGTGTTCAGGGCTGCCGTTATCGTGTCAGTTGCTTCCCCTCGGTTGTCGCTACTCTCAGCTATGCAAGTCCTGCGTGGAGATTCAGGAATACTGTCACACTCAGATGTAGAAAGGTTCTTCATTGCCGTTTCCGTAACAGCTCTGTTTAAACAGTGTGGGTTGTTAGCCCTGAGCTGAACCCCTGACGCTGGAGGACCAGTGGAACACTATTAGTCTGTCCTCTACCCTTCGACCTGTTTGGCATGGGTGACTCTAACATAAAAAGAAAACATTAAGCCCTGACTCTAGCCAACATAGCTCTTCAGGTCATTAAGACATGCAAGCTTCCAAACCACGACAAGTAGTGATCCTCTTGGAGGAGTAAGGAGTTAATCTTTTCAATATTCAGCTCTTGGCACCCAATCTGCTATGCACAAGGTAGCTGAAGATCCTGTAACTTGGGTCATGTCTTGCTTTCTGTAGTTTGTAGAGAAAAGTTGAAATAGACTCTGTAGATAGTCTGCTGTACAGGATTATCGAAATAGATTCCTCTTGTGTGCACTGGTCACCACACTATTGGAAGGAAGTGGAGGCTTTAGAGAGACTGCTGAATAAGTCAACTGGGACATTGCCTAGATTAGAGTTTGAGCTATGAGAAGCTGGGCAAACTTGGATCATTTACTCTGGAGTATCAGAAGATGATGGGTAACCAGATAGAAATACATAAAATTATGAGAGGCATAGATAAGGCAGCTATTTTCCAAGGACATAAAGGACAAATACTAGAGAGCATAGCTTTAGGTGAGGGAGGTAAGCATATGAGACAGTTTTTTTTTACACAGAGTGGTATGTACTGTACCTGGAGCATGCTGCAAGGGGAAGTCACAGAAGCAGACACAATGGTAATGTGTAAGATGCCTTTAGACAGGCACGTGAAGAGACAGGGAATGGGATGTAGACCATGTGCAGGCAGATTGATTTAGTTTGGACTGGGATTGTGGTCAGTACAGACACTGGGTTTATGGGCCTGTTCCAGTGCTCTACTACTCTGTCCTGAGTCAATAAAAGCAACTTTCTGTAAGATAGACCATTTACTGTGAGCCCTGCAAATAGTCAGTTGTCTCCCCAACCCCGTCCACCCTACCCATACAAACTCCAATTGCTTGGCTAACTCAATACTCCAGAATCATTCTGTAAAGTAGCTCTTTATTACTGTTTTACAGGCGAGATTCTTACCATGTAAATTATTAATAACATTTTACTTTAATTTATAACACTAGGTCTGTAGATGTGTTTTTGCATCTGTCACTTTGAACCAAGATTAAATTCACCTTCACAGATAAGTGTAAGATAACTCATAGAATCCCTTTAAAGGAGCGTATGGCAGTTAGCATTGGTGTCATAGCTAATATCCCTCACTCACCATCACTGAGGCAGGTCACTGGGGCTTAGGGATCTTACTGTGTACAGATTGACTTCTTGCTTCTTGCATTACAATACAGACTACAGAATTAGTTGTAAGTACAATGAATTGCCATGAATAATTAGAAGGTGTTTTTCTTAGCAAGAAGTGAAGCACAATTACTTAACATTGAGTAACAAAACCACTAGGTAGGAACTCTGTAGTCAGTAGGTACACCTTGTCTGACATAGAGGGAAAATAAAGACCTTAATGATGTAAAGATCAGTCAGAAAGTTGCTCAGGACTAGACTAGCATTCAGTCCTCTTGTCCAATCAATACATAGTTGCCAACTTATTCTGGCTATTGAGAAGTGACAGTCACACCTGCCAAGGAGACTAGTATCAGACCCAACTCCTGTCAACAGGATACAACTGCAGAGCTACTTTCCCTCTCCCAGACTTTATGACAGCCAGTGTCACTGCCACATTTAACACTCCCCCCTCCCCCAAAGCTAGGGGCAAGAGATTCCATTAACTTTAAATAGACACTAGTCCATCCAGAGGTTTCGCCAAGTTAAATTTCAAAATTGTTTACCCAAACAAGATTTGCTGTGCAATCACTTTCAGTCCCAATCCCAATGCATCATCAAACAAACATGCAAACAATTCTTTATGTACCTATTGTGTACTTTTTAATCTTAACTTCTGTAGAGAACTTTAATACATTGACCTGTATAACAGCAAATTATGGGCAACTAATTTAAATGGACAGAATCTCCTAAATCAATGAATGGAAGGACAGAACTGCAGATCTGTGGGATTTTTTTCTAAATCCCATATTTTACTGGAGTGAAATAAAGTTCTGCTCTTTGTTACTGAGTCAAAAGCTGTGTGTAATTTCAACTTCAATGCAATCTATTCTCTTTTAGAAGCAATGGGTTAAGAGTAGACTTGCTAGTAGTCTAGATTGTGTAGGATTGAGGTCATAGGGCCGTAGAGTTATACAGCACAGAAGCTGGCCCTGCAGCCTAATGCCGACCAAGGTGCTTGCATTTGACAGAAATCCCTCTAAACCTTTCTCATCCATGTATCTATTCAAGTGCCTTCTAAAGATTGTAATTGTGCCCATCTCTACTACTTCCTCAGGTAGTTCACTCCATTACATGCATCATCCTCTGTATATAAAAGTTATCCCTTTAAATTTTTCCCCTCCCACCTTAAACTTATGTATTTAGTTTTAGACTTCTCTACCCTGGGAAAAAGACTGCAACTGTCTTTTCTCTCTATTTTCCTCATAATTCTATAAACATCTAGAAGGTTACTCCTCAGCCTCCTAAACTCCAAGGAAACCTGTCCCAGCTTATCCAGTCTCTCCTAATAACTCAAGGCCTCCAGTCCTGGCAACATCCTTGTGAATTTTTTTTTCTGCACCCTCTCTAACTTAATTATCTCTTCCCTATAACTGGACAACCAGGACTGCACACATTACTCCAAGAGCGGTCTCAACAATGTTTTGTAAAGCTGTAACATGCTTTCCCAATTGTTCTACTCAATACACTGATCAATAATGAAAAGGAGGCCAAGCACTTTCTTCACCATCTTGTCTACTTGCAGTGAACTTTTGGGGAACTATGTACTTGTTTGTACCCTTTGGTCTTTTAATTCTACAACAGGGTCCTGCCATTCATTGTGTATGTCCCGGTTTAACTTCCCAAAATGCATTAGAGTTAAGTTCCATGTCCTCCTCCTCCTTCCCTATCTCCCATTATCAATTCTCTTCTCTTATCAGTTTCCTCCTTCTCCAGCCCCTTACCTTTCCTACCTATCACCTCTCAGCTTCCTATTTCATCTACCCTTCCCCACCCACGTGGCTTCACCTTTCTAGCTTGTCCTGCTTCCCCAGCCCCCAACCACCTTATTCTGGCACCTTCCCCCTTGCTTCCCAGTCCTGAATATGGTTCTTGGTCTGAAATGCTGGCTGTTTATTCATTTCCATAGATGCTGCCTGACCTGCTGAGCTTCTCCAGCATTTTGTGTGCATTGCTCTGGATTTCCAACATCTGCAAAATCTCTTGTGTATAAATTACATCTGCCATTTTGGCCCACTTTCTCCAGTTGTTCTCAATCTTGATGTAACCTTACACAATCTTCTTCACTGTCCACTATACCACCAATTTTGGAATCATCTACAAATGTACTAGTCATGGCACCTACATTCTAATCCCATTTATATGACAATTTATATCTTATAGATAGCGGGGTCAAGGGATATGGGGAGAGGGCAGGAACGGGGTACTGATTGTGTATGATCAGCCATGATCACAGTGAATGGTGGTGTTGGCTAGGGCCGAATGGCCTACTCCTGCACCTACTGTCTATTGACAAACAGTCAGGAAATAGATTAAAATAAAGGAATGCATTTCTGATACATGAAGGATGAATGAGTGGATGGTACGGGTTAAAATAACTGATAAAAGAACCAGAGGTGATATGGGCAAATGGTCCAGATTGGAATGCCCCATCAGTTGGATCAGATTCAACAGCAGTCTTCAAAAGCAAGTTGAACAACACGTAGGAGAAATAACCACTGATTAGTTGTACCAATTAAATGAATGGCTTCCTTTCCAATTCCTTGATGAATGAGGTGGCAGCAACTGCCTAACCCAATGTGGCATTCCAAGGGTTGGAAGAGGGAGGGTGAATGGACCTGATGTTATGTCTATTTGTAATAAGATTGTAATTAGCTGCAAGCAGTGAAGCCAGGGTTGAAAATGATTCATGGACCATTGCTAAATTTTTCAAAGGATGATTAATATTGATTAAACAGAACATAGATTGTGCTCTATGACCATACAAGTAATGGTCTTGCCCTTCAGCCAGAAGGTTGTGGGTTCAAGTCCCACTCCAATGCCTTTGAGTTTTGATTGACATTGAATGCTGTACAGTGGCACAACTTGAGGCACAACATGTCTTAACCTCACGCTGCTTCCTGCTATAAATTAAAGGGACTATTTTAATAAAGAGCAGGGGAGCCCTCCTTGGCTCGTGGGGCCAAAGAAAGTAGCTTAACCCTTAATATCTCTACAACCAATCAGCCACTATATCAACTCTGCTTTCAGGCCAAAGTAGCTGCAAGGTTTCCTACTCTACA
This sequence comes from Hypanus sabinus, assembly GCF_030144855.1. Classification (NCBI taxonomy): domain Eukaryota; kingdom Metazoa; phylum Chordata; class Chondrichthyes; order Myliobatiformes; family Dasyatidae; genus Hypanus; species Hypanus sabinus. The sequence continues at coordinate 159,229,620 of NC_082708.1, read as the reverse complement.
ACATCTCATTGTCTGAAAAGACCTTTAGAGTGCCCTGATCTTGTGAAACATTCAATACAATTCAAGCAACACACACACAATGCTGGGGGAGCTCAGCAGGCCAGGTAGCATCTGCTGATTTTCTCTTGGTTGTGATTGCAATACAGATTCAATTTTCTTTTGCCATCTTTTTCCAATGTAGATTTAGAAGTATTGTGTGCAGTTTTGGTTTTGAATTACAGGAAGCATATTAATAAGGTTGAAAGAGTGCAGAGAAGGTTTACAAGGATGTTACTGGGACTTGAGAAACTGAGTTACAGGGAAAGGGTGAATAAGTTAGGACTTTATTCCCGGAGCGTAGAAGAATGAGGGGAGATTTAATAGAGGTATATAAAATTATGATGGATATAAATTGAGTGAATGCAAGCAGGCTTTTTCCACTGAGATTAGGGGAGAAAAAAAATGAGAGGACATGGACTAAGGGTGAAGGGGGAAAAGTTTAAAGGGAACATTGGGGGGGGGGCTTCTTCACGCAGAGAATGGTGGGAGTGTGGAATGAGCTGCCAGATGAAGTTGTAAACGCGGGCTCACTTTTAACATTTAAGGAAAATTTGGACAGGTACATGGATGAGAGGTGTATGGAGGGAGATGGCCCAGGTGCAGGTCAGTGGGATTAGGCAGAAAAATGGTTCAGCACAACCAAGGAGGGCCAAAAGTCCTGTTTCTGTGCTGTCACGTTCTATGGTTCTAGATAGAGTCCAAACAATTCTTACATCCTTAACCAGGCCCAGTTCAGAACTGGGAAGGATGAAGGCAAAGTTACCAGGAATGTGCCAAGGGCCTTGACAAGATTCCAAACATCATATTCCTACTGAATTTTAACATGATTTCCAATGGAACAAGGTGGTGTTCCTTTTGATTTTATTGTCATCTCCTGGCCCTGGCCACAGATGAAATATATGTTATCATAAAGACCCTGGATGGTCAACGTCCTTTGGTCTAAATAGAAAAGCTAAAACTACATCGTGTGCACTGCACAGAAACAGGCCATTCAGTCCAACAGGTCAGGGCTGGTGTTTATACCCCACAGAGAGCTCTTCCTCCCCACTTCACCCTAACCTTACATCTTATCCTTGCATTCCTTTCTCCTTCATGTTTCATGCTCCCCTACCCCACACTGCAATTCTGTATATTCTATGCAGTGTTCCATGTAGTCAGCACTCTCTGGGAATAAATATTTAACCTATTTGTCTAACAGAGCCATAGAGTCATACAGCAATACAGCACTGATACAAGTCCTTCAGTCCAATGCGTCCATGCCAACCATGGTACCCACACACCTAGTTCCGTTTTCTTGTGTTTGGCCCATACCCCTCTAAGCCCTGTGTAACACAAATGCTGGAAGAACTTGGCCAGTCAGGCAACATCTATGGAAAGAAATAAAGAGTCAACATTTCAGGTTGAGAACCTCTATGACCCATCTCCACACGTACCTATCCAAGTGCTTCTTAAATCATACTTATGGACCACTTCCTCTGGCAATTCGTTGCATATATTCACCATTCTGTGCATGGATAAAGTTGCTTCTCAAGTCCCTTTTAAATCTTTCCCCTCTGACCTTAAATCTGTGCCCCCTGGGTTTGGACTCCCCAACACTAGGAAAAGGACTCCTACCATTAACCTTAAGATGTTTGGATAAGCACCTGAATGGAAGGGGTATGGGGGGCTATGGTCCAGGTGCGGGCCAATGGAACTAGGCAGAAAAACAGTTTGGCATTAGTAGATGGATTGAATGACCTGTTTTTGGTGCTGTGGTGCTCTGAGACTCTGTGACCTTATCAATGTCCTTCATGATTTATAACGTCACCCTTCATTCTCCAAAGCACCAAGGAATCTTCAACTTCCATTTATGATTGCTGAGTCTGGATTCCTTCATCAGAGGAAATATTCAGTTGGGAATTTTCTCCAGCTTCTAACACTAAACATGGAATATGGTGCCAACTGCACACCAAACCCCAGAATTGTTACTATACAGATTTCTTCCTAGCCTCTCCTTGTCATACTTTACCAATCCCATTCCATCATTTAAATTATCTCTTTTGCATCACCCTCAATCTTCTCTTTTCCAGTAATGATTCCAACTTGCTTGTTGTTTCCTGTCAATTATTGTTTTTCTGTTCTTATATCTTCTAGTATTTTCATACCCTTTCCATTGTATAACGTATTCAACGTTTCCTTTACCTAGAGATACAAGAGACTGCAGATGCCAGAATCTGAAGCAACACACAATGTGCTGGAAGAACTCAGTGGGTCGAGCAACATCTGTGGAATGAAAGAAACTGTTGACTCCTTGGGCCTATACCCTGTATCAGTACTGAAAATGGAGAAGCGAGATGGGAGGTTGCAAGAGGAGGGATATAAGATAGTGGAGTAGAGACAGGTAGTGGAGGGGGGAAGGGGGTAGAGTTGGAAAACTGTGGCTGGCAAATGATAGTTGGAGGCAGAGAAAGAAACAACAGTTTGAGCAAGTGGAGGTTGGGGGTGTAAAAATGGGAGACAGTTGCTGGACAGAGAGAAACAGAAACATCAGTGATGGATTTTGATAAATAAAGGAGGTGAGAATGGGGACCATTAGAGAAGAAGGGAGAAGTGAACAACAGTTGGAAACAGATGAGGGTGGGAGAGTGGGGAAAACCCAAGTGTGGTTGCTTTTGGAAGAAGGGGACAAAGATAGATGAAGCATTTCTGGGGGAGGGTGTGAAGAGATTAGAAATGGGGCAAGCTGAGAATTGGATGAAGAATTGGGTAGGGAGGGAAGGGGTGGAAAATGGGAAAAAGCAATGGGTACTTACCAAAATTGGAAAATTTAAAATCCATGTTGTAGATTACTCAGATGGAATATAAGGTACTGCTCCTCCAGTTTGTTCTGGACATTGTTTTGGCAGTAGAGAAGGCGAAGGATGGATAGGTTAGTGTGGGAATGAGGAGTGGAGTTGAAATAGTCTGTAACTGGGGAGTTTGGTATACTCGTGTAGGTGCTCTGTGAAATGGTTGCCAAATTTTTGATGTAGAGGAGGCCCATCAGGAGCACTAAATGCAACAGAAAGATGGAGGAGAAATATGTGAACATTTACCTCATGTGTTGGGAGAGTTTAGGTCCCTAGACGGTGGTGAGGGAGGTGGTGCAAAGATAATGTTGCATCTACTATGAGGGCAGGGCATATATGCTGCTATATGAATCATTCTCTCGCAGGCATTCATCCATACAGATGATCTCATTGCATTGGTACATCGAGGAAAAGTACTAACAAAAAGCAGAATATTGTGTTACAATTACAGGGAAGGTGTAGAACAAACAGGCAATAAGGTGTAAGGTCATAACAAGGTCAAGAGTTCATCTTACTGTACAAGGGGGCTGTTCAGTAGTCATATAACAATGGGATAGAAGCAGTCCTTGAGCCTGAAATGTGCTTTCAGGCTTTTCAATCTTCAGCCCAGAGGGAGGAGGAAGAAGAGAAAATGTCAAGAGTGGGTAGGGTCTGTGATCATGTTGGCTGCTTCACCAAGGGTAATGGGACTAGCATAGTTAAAGACAATGGTTGGCCAAAGGACTTGTTTCTCTGTAGTATTACATGGTTCTAGTTAACATCAATAAACAATCCTTGGTACCTGCTCTCATTCACTCACAGCATGACGCTTCTCCCTTCAAATGCTATGCCAGCGACAATAGTTAATCTCTTGATTCCTCGTCAGGTATGAGGGAGTTCACAGCCCAAATTCAGAGATTTGCATGCACGATCCAGATTGACCTCTAGTAAGGGAGAAATGAATTTAAAGCTGATACACTCCTGGGCTGAAAAAGAGATCAATACACTCATATACTACCAATTAAACTTTCCATTAAGTATAATTCTCTAAGATTGTTTCATAGTTTGATAATAAAACTCATATCAGTCCTGATTTGGTAGCGGGTCAGATGGGCTGTTACATAAGAAATAGGAGCAGGAATAGGCCATCTGGCCTGTCGAGCCTGTTCCGCCATTCAATAAGATCATGCCATGGACTCATCTCCACCCACCTGCCTTTTCCCCATAACCTTTAATTTACTCAACTACGCAAAATTGTTACTTCTGGCTAAGATGAACTGGAGTTTGAATCAATTTTTACTCTTGGTAATCCAGATATATTTACAATCCATGGCTTGCTTAATACCTGACTAATCAACAAATTGCATGTTGTTGGAGCCAGTCATTTTACATATGTTAGTACCTGTCTCTTTAAGACAGTCATGTAATGTAATAGTGTTATTAATATGCTCGTGTGAATCTATCACAAATGAATGTTTTCTTCCAAAGTTTTTTTGTTTATCTGTGTCCAATATTCAGAAAGGAGTCTTCCCGAAATCAGAAGCTGTCTGCAAGATACAAAGGATACTTCAAATAAAACGTTTGATAAGGTTCCCCATGCTAAGCTCATTTAGAAAGTAAGGAAGCATAGGATCCAAGACGACCTTATTTTGTGGATCCAGAACTGATGCCCACAGAAGGTAAAGGGTGTAGTGGATGGTTTGTATTCTGCATGGAGGACAGTGACTAGTGGTGTTCCACAGGGATCTGTTTTGGAATTCCCTCCTCTTTGTAATTTTTATAAATTACTTGGATGAAGAAGTAGAAGGGTGGGTTAGTAAGTTTGCTGATGAAAGAAAGGTTGGGGGTGTTGTGGATAGTCTGAAGGGTTGTCAGAGGTTTCAGCAGGACATCAATAGGATGCAGAACTGGACTGAAAAGTGGCAGATGGAATTCAACCCAGTTAAGTGTGAAGTGGTTTATTTTGGTAGGTCAAATCTGAAAATAGAATATAATATTAATGGTAAGACGCTTGTCAGTGTGGAGGATCTGAGAGATCTTGGGGCCCATGTCCATAGGACACTCCAAGGTCCTGCACAGGTTGACAGTGTTGTTAAGAAGATGTATGATGTGTTGGCATTCATCAACTGTGCGACTGAATTGAAACGCCATGAGGTAATATTACAGCTATATAAGACCTCAGTCAGACCCCACTTGGAGTACTGTGTTTGGTTCTGGTTACCTCACTACAAGAAGGGTGGATACTATGGAAAGAGTGCAGAGGATATTTACAAGAATGTTGTCCAAATTGGACAATGTGCCTTTGTCATTAGGTTGAGTGAACTTGGCCTTTTCTCCTCTGTGCAACAGAGGATGACAGATGACCTGTTGGAGGTGTATAAGATGATGAGAGGCATTGATTGTGTGGATAGTCAGAGGCTTTTTCTGAGAGCTGAAGTGGCTAACACAAGGAGGCATAGTTTTAAGGTGCTTGGAAGTAGGTACAGATAGTGATGGGTGCAAGAAATGCACTACCGACAACTGTGGTGGAGGTGGATACAATAGGGTCTTTTATAATACTCTTAGATAGGTACATGGAGCTTAGAAAAATAGGAGGCTATGCTGTAGGGTAATTCTAGGCAGTTTCTAGTGTAGGTTACATGGTCAGTACAACATTGTGGACCGAAGGGCCTGTAAAATGCTGTAGATGTCTATGTTTTATGTTCTATGTTCTAAAACAGGATGTAATTCTGGTACCCATCCCCTTCCTTTCCCATCCTGATGAGGGGTCTCGGCCTGAAACGTCATTTCCATAGATGCTGCCTGACCTGCTGAGTTCCTCCAGCATTGTTTGTGTGTTGCTCTGGATTTCCAGCATCTGCAGAATCTCTTGTGTTTATGATAAGCTGTAGTTTGCTATAGTTGGCATTTAACAGTTGATTTGTTCTTGCATGTCTTTAATTTTATTTGGTTGTCATGAAGGAAAGTTGATAATGAAACAAAATGAACATTTGGGATTTGAGTCAACAGATCAAGCAACAGGGTACCTCCACAACAGAGATGATTACACAATTATGAAAATAACAACACAAGAAATTGCAGTAGAAGAGCTGGCAAAGTCTCTGTCAAATCAGTGAGACTTAAATAAAAGTAGAAAGTGTTAGGTTAGAGAAAGATAAAAATTAGAGTAGAAAGGAAAAGATAAAAACGTTACATTTTTACTGAGTGAAGTCACAGCTACTATCCAGAAGTTGAACATCATTCAGAAAGAGTCCACTTGATACCCTCTACCACCCTAAACATTTTACTGGCTGCACTGTGTTCCACATGACGAAGGCACTACAGTTACTCAAGCTACCAAAACAACCCCCTTCCCCAACAAAAGATCTTCCCCAAGAAAATAATCAAGAGTTGCAGCCAAGGCAATGTTAACTATCCCATCTGGCTCTGGAAGAACACTGTGCTGCCTGGAGGAAAGATGTTAGTAACCACATAGCAAAAATGAACCGTGAAGGAAGCCTGGTCAGTCCCAATTGATAATATAACTGAGACAGCTGTACTGCCCTGTGGACTATCTCACTGTGAGCTACCTGCACTCAGCATAAGCAGCTAGTGGGATTTGAGACCTCATACCCTGTGGAAAAGAACTTCTGGGAGATTACAAATCTCAAATAACTAACTTGTTAAGTTAGGAAATAAATGGTTAAAACAATTGTAGGACGGCACCAACAGCAATTTGAAGATGTTGCTTGTATGGATAAGAATTGGAATTAAGGTTCTGTAAAAACAGCAAAGGACTAACCAATGTAATATGAAGAAATGTGCAGAAAGTTGCATTATGAGATGTCAGCAGCAGTAACTCCAAAGACAAGCCACTGTGCAACTAATAACATGAGACATGGGATAACTAATCCGCACACAGCAATTCACACAAACAGCAAACTATATTGCAACAGACACAGAATGCTGAAGGAACTCAGTAGGTCAGGCAGCATCTATGGAAATGAATAAACTGTCTATGTTTCGGGCAAAGACCCTTCTTCAGGACTGGAAAGGAAGGAGGAAGACACCAGTGGAGGGGGGGTGGAGAGGATGAGGATAGTTGGAAAGTAATAGGTGAAGCCTGGTGGTTTGGAAAGATAAAAAGCTGGAGTGGAAGGGATCTGATAGGAGAGGAGAGTGGACCACAGGAGAAACAAAATGAGGGAGATCCAGGGGGAAGAGATAGGCAGGTGAGAAGAAGTAAGAGGCCGGCACAGGGAATAGAAGAAGAAAGGGATTTTTTACCGGAAGGAGATATTCATGCTATCAGGTTGGAGGCTACCCAGACAGAACAGAAGGTGTTACTCCTCCACCCTGAGGAGCAATGAACTGACATGTTGGAAAGGGAATGAGAACTGGAATTAAAATATTTGGCCACTGGTAAGTGCCGCTTTGGGCGGTTGGAGCTGAGGTGCCTGACAAAACAGGCCCCCAATTTACGATGGGTCTCACCAATGGGGAGGAAGCCGTATGGGGAGCACCGGAGACAATAGACGACCCCAGCAGATTTGCAGGTCAAGTGTTGCCTCATCTGGAAGAACTGTTTGTGGCAAACTACATAACACCAGGTTCAGGAACAGCTACTTTCCGACAATCATCGGGTTCTTCATTCCCCCTCTCCCACTCCCCATTCCATCCCAGGTTTCTGTTAAATCGATGGAACAAACTGTGTGTGTGTGTGTGTGTTTGTGTACGCGCGTGCTATTTCAATGTCATTATATATTCGGCTGACTGGCTGGAAACTGGTCGCTGGTGGTAAGAGTCGGGTTGTCGTTCCATGTATAAAACACACCTGTTGTCAGCCTTGTTGCTAACCCATCAACCAGCAAGCAAAAAAAAAACCAGCTAACTTACATCTTGTGTCCACCCACAGTAGTACTGAAAGAGGGGAGTGCAGATCCTTGTCCAGGTCAGATTTCTCCTTCATAACTGTGGCCCTTATTTTTAATCTGGTATGACGATTATGTGTCTGCAAATGCATCTATTGCTAGTGAAGTGAACTCTTCACTTGTTTAACACTGGGTCTAACTGATTTGAGTGGATGGGGTGTATTCTTGGCACCGGACAGTCTCTGTTCCCAATAAAACTGATCCCAAAACCCCATTAAATTATTTCTAATATATCTATTTAGGGAAATTATGTAGTTAATTCTGAAATTACATCGCTTAGTGCCCCAAAAATCACCTTAGTTCTGCAGACTTCCAACGCATAGTGTTCTCTCAGGTGTTTTTAAAAAATAAAATTAGCGTAAGATGGGTGTATCATATATATATATAATTTGGCATGCATATATTTGATTACTGTATTATATCTCTGGATACTTTCAATATTACTTTGTCATCAACCATGAAGTTCTGTGGTTACATTACACAAAAAAACTGCTTCGTGGAAAGGTTGTATTTAAGTACAAAATATAACAATTCATGTATGACTTTTTGAATTTATTTTCCCCCATGTCACTTCTGGTTCAATGGGCAGTCCTGTCTTACATAAATCAAAGTTATGCCCTCACTGCGGGATCAGTGGTGGAAAGGGGTGAGTAGCTTCAAGTTTCTAGGCATCAACATCTCAGACGATCTATCTGGGCACAACACATTGTTGCAATCTCAAAAAAGGTCACACTAGTGGCTTTGCTTCATTAGGATTTGAGATTCGTTGTGCCATCAGCAGCTTACAGCAGATGTAAAGGTTCAATAGATGTATGGTGGAGAGCATCCTGACTGGTGGCATCACAGCCTGGCATGGAGAGTCCAATGCACAGGGTGACAAGAGACTGTAGAAGGTTGTAGATTTAGAGAGCTCCATCAAGGGCGCAACACTTCCCACCATCAAGAAGGCAGTATCCATCATTAAAGGCACTCACCACCCGGGACATTACTACCAACAGCAAGGAGGTACCAGGTCTGAAGACTAAACGACTCAGAAACAGCTTCTTCCCCTCCAACAACAGATTTCTGAAAGGTTCCGTGAACAATACCTTATTATTCCTTTATTTCACTAATTATTTTGTAATTTATAGATTGCTATGTGGTTGCATGACACGGTGCTACCGCAAAACAAAGAATTTCATAGAACCATAGAACATTACAGCACAGAAACAGGCCTTTTGGCCCTTCTTGGCTGTACTGAACCACTTCTCTGCCTAGTCCCACTGACCTGCACCTGAACCATATCCCTCCATACACCTCTCATCCATGTACCTGTCCAAGTTTGTCTTCAGTTAAAAGTGGCAGCTGATTTCACATTCCCACCACTCTCTGTGTGAAGAAGCACCCCCACCCAATGTTCCCTTTCAACTTTCCCCCCTTCACCCTTAACCCATGTCCTCTGGTTTTTTTTCTCCCCTAACCTCAGTGGAAAAAGCCTGCCTCTGATGAGGGTTGTAGTGAGGTGCGTGCATCTGACGTTCCCATGGAGCACTGAGGGCGTGCCAGACAGTTGTCCTTTGATCCCAAGGCATTCTTTTGAAGATGGGGAAAGAGCTTTCCTATTGTGCCATATCCAATCTTCCTTCACCCTCTTCAACCAACATCACTAAAAGAACGGTCTGGTTATTTCCCATTGCTGCGTATGGGCTTCTGTTCTACGCAAAGTGGCAATGTACTGTACCGGCACACCTCAAAAACACTGCTGGTTGTAAAGAGGTTTGGGATGTCCTCAGCCAGGACTGGAACTCAAGGCTGCATTTTCTGTCTGGTTTATTCTACCGATTTCAAACACTGATATCAGAAGCCGGTTTCATCCCGACTTAGTCTCCCATTGGCAGGACCCTCTCGACCACCCCTCCCTTCCCCATCTTATTCTCATAACGAACGAGTGTAATGGTTAGTTTAAAATAGTACTTTATTCAATCGGCATAACTGACGCATAGCCTATGAATAGTTTTGGTTCTGACCCAGTGAGAGTGTTCAATGAAGCGCCGCGAACAAAAACCAAGCGAAACTCCGAGTGGAACTTATTGGACTGTCCACCTCAGCTCGCATCCGCCGGAGGCAATGGACTCATGCCCAGCCACAAGCGAGCGGCACTCAGTATTGGCACTGTGAGTTTTTCCCTCGATCAGACATGGTGTGTATTTCTGATTAGTATCATGTGTATAGATTGATAGATGTCCAGGATAGCATTCCGTTGCTACTGTTAATCGAAGGTAAAATAACCTCTTGCCGTTCACATTTAGATAGTAATTGGCATTCACACTAGCTGAGTTGCGATTGCTGAAATCAGGGGGTTTAAATTGTATTATTGTAATTTGCTGTTTAATAAAATGGGTACTTTGAAACTAAATTGTATCAAAACGGGAACACATTTGATGCGGTATTGTGTTGGCAGACAATGAATTGCTTGGCCTGCAGAGGTCACGGATGTTATAATTAAGCCCGAATAGCATTTAGGCAATCAAAACTAGCCGCGGTGACAATTAATCGATAAATATCCGGCTATTTAAAACATGGCGAGCAAATAGATTCAATTTATTTTAATTTGTAGAAACGCTTTTGCCGTAACGCTTCGCTTGGGTCCAAGGCTTATTTTAGACACCCCTGAACTGCGCTTGCGGAGCATTGTTCCATTTGAAAGAGCCCGGAAAAAAAAAGTTGCGATAGAACTTCAGCATCAGTTCCCGCTTGGATTCGAAGCGATCAAACGAATCCTCAAGAGCACAGAGCGCCGGCGAGACATTCAATTCGCACTAACGGAAGTTGAAGGCAGCGCAGGGGGTGGGACCAAAGAATTCGCCCCACCATTGTCACCAGACTCTAACTGTGTGTGCTGTCCAAATACTGAGCGGAAGACCCGATTGCTCCGAAATTTGAATTGCAATATTAGCTGTGCAGGATCACAGGACGGAAGGCCATTCGGGCCATCCTGAATTGGCTGTCCAATTTCTCCCATTCAACAGAGACCAAACTGTACTGTTCCAGGCGTGCCAAGGTAAAATGCAAAACTTCATTATTTTGCACGACTCTGCACAGCTATCTAAAAACATAATATTTTTAAAGCCTAGTGCATCTAAGATTTTGGCATAAATTAACTCAGCAGGCGTTATTTTTGATCAGATCAGTATTCCAATAATTAAATTTTTTTCTTTCTGCTTTCTGTAGGAAGACCTGTGCTCGGTGGGATGTCGGCTTGGGGAGTGGAGACATTTGACCAAATGTCTGGGCGGTGACCTGACTGTTGGGACTGTGCAGCCCGCGGCTGGCTCATGCTTCGCCTTCATTTCTCACTGGCGGCGGCTCGGAGCGCTCCCGTGAATGGCGCGGGCACTAGCACCGGCAAGAGTCTGCCCCGGGCACTGGGAGCTCCGCTGCCCGCTCGTCCGAGCCCGACTTCTGGCGGCGTGACAGCAAAGGGTGGCGGCGAGCCAAGGCGGCGGCGGGAAGAAAGGGAGTGGCGAAAGGACACGGAGAACAGCGGAGGGGGCTCAGTGTCCGGAGCGAACTCGGAGGCGGGGAGCATGGTGAGGAAGGGCCAGAGCTCGGGCACCCCTCGCCGAATCTGCGCCGACGCAGAGGAAAATCAGGCGGACGAGAGTGACCATTCGGGTTACGACACGGCCGTCGGCTACTCAGATTTCTACGAGAGCTTCAGCGAATGTGCGGAATCTCCTCCGAGCAACGGCGATGCTGGCACGGAAGATTTGCGCTCGTGTTTGGGGTCGCAAGCGGGGTGGAAGGCGCCGGTCTCGAACTCGGAGCCAGACGGGAGCTCCTCCTCCAGCGTGCTGCTGTGGGAGCATATGCAGCCGTGCAGCGGCGACGAAGCACATTACATCAGCACCCATGAGATTCAGCTCTATGAACTGGACCACGATGGCGAATGCGAGCTCGGTGCCGGCTGGGATGAGGAGGGGAGCAGCGCCTGTTACTCCTGCAGAGATAGCAGCTCCTTCGAGAGCGACACATCCGAGGGAAGTTGCCGGACCCCTTTGGGCACAAGTGGCGTCGGTGATCTGCCCCCGGCTTCTGACGCCGTCTCCCCCATCCGGCCAGTTACCGGCGTCCGGGACACTAGTCCGCTGAAAAGCCGGCCTGAGAGCGAAGATTCTGCCGAACGACTTCACTTGTCTATCCAGGCCGATTCTCACGCCGGAGGCGAACAGAATGGAGCTCAAGAAAAGAGAAACTCGCCCGCCGCCAATTTCTCGGAATCGGGGGATCAGTGCAAGACCAAATCTCAAACAGTGGGAGATGACGCTAAGGATGTAAATTCTCACCGCAATGTCCCTCCTAGTGCCGGGACAAAACCCTTTTGGAAAGCCTTTGGGAATTCCAGTGGAACTTCGAGTGCTGTCAGCGAGTTGGACGACGCGGATAAGGAAGTGCGCTCTCTGACGGCTCGGACTTTCCGCAGCCTTGCTTGCGCCGGTGACGAATATCTCGACACTTTCAGCGCCGATTGCAGGACATCAACCGAGCAGTCGTCGGACGAGATCGTTCCGCTTAACCGCTGCGCCACTTACATCGACCTCAAGTGCCGCAACACTGCGGGCGAGAAAGGGCAGGTTGAATTTCCGACCAAAAGTGCAAAATTAGGCGTTAGGCAAGGAAGCGGAAACCAACGTGAGGAATCAACGCACCTTCCTACTCCCGTTAACGCGAAACATGGACACCCGGCGGACATGCAAACCTCCAAACAGCAACTGCATCTGTCCGGGAAATTTGAACAGATTGGATCCAGGGTTATAACTTTAACCGAGACCTTAAACTTCAGATACGATGTCAAGGAGCACATCTCAGGCAGGCGAGAGAGCGAAAGGCGAGTGGAGTTGGCCCGAGGTGTGGTCGGATCGCGTTGCGCCGATGAGGTTACCGAGTGCACGCCAAGGGAGGAGGGAGGCGAAAGCAGCAGGGGGATCAGCAAGACAGCGGAGGCAATGGATGGCGCGCAGAAGAAATCCAAGTTCGCCTCCAATCTCTTGCAAAATGTCATCTGGAAGAAAATGCAATTCGAACAGGAGCTCAAGATGGAGCGGGGGGAGATTACCGACACATCGTTCGCCGGTCGAACGAGTCCATCTGCCGCCGAATTTCCTAAGGCGCCTCCGTCGCAGCGTGAGGTGGAACCGAATTCCAACAGGCTTTCCGGCGGAAGCGTGGAAACTTCCCCCGTCCCGGGGGAGAGCGGCGGAGAAGCTGCGCCTTGTGACCACCCTTCGGCGCCAAGCAACGCCCGGCTGACGACAGGTGAGTCCGGGGACGGGTGCAAGGGCACATTGCAACGGAGTCAGCACAGCGCTTTCAGGTCGTGGAAGGAGGGTGAGCAGCGAACGCCCGGTCCCGGCAGCAAGCCGGCGCAGCGCGTCCGTGCGGAAATTGGTGGCCACCCGCACTGCAAAGATACCAAAATGTCTCACCTCTTTGTGCCCAGCATCCATAAGGCTCCCGGCAGCGGCAGAAGCGAACCGCTGGCGGCCAACGTCAAAAACACGTTGACGGAGGGTGAGCAAATCCGGGCGGCGGGTGGCGATGGCAACATCCCTTCCAGGTCGCCCGAGATCAAGATCCGACTGAGGAACGTTAAGGGCGGAGGGCAGAGCCCGTTCAGCATCGCTAAGCTGCTGACGCCCAAGCTGACGGGCAGCACCGGCGGCCCAAGCAAGGGGACGAGCGATGGCAGGTGTCCGGCGGCGGGCGGGGAGCGCGCAGACGACGGCCGTGTGCGCGCGCCCCCCTTCACAGTGCGCGATGTTCGCGACAACATCCACAAGTTGCAGGCGCCCATCCACCAGGTGAGGGACGTGAGGAAGCTGGTGAAGAGCTCCTACCATGTCATGACGCTAGACGGCGGTGGTCTGGGTCCGAGCCCGGGCGTCGAGCCGGCGGCCGAGCAGCGAGGGGGCGGGGGCGGGGGCGGTAGCGGAGCCCCACTGCCCATCGTCATCAAGTGTCAGGCAGTCAGCAGAAAGGAGCTGCCCGGAGTCCGGCCTGAGGTCGAGGACGCTGAGCCTGCCATGAAGAACGGTTCCGTCTTCGTGCACAGGGCGTCGGGGCGCCTTCCACTCCACGAGGCGGCGGGCAGCCGGGGTCCGGTGGGGAGTCCGCCGGCGGCAGAGAAACGAGGAGGAGGCAGCGCCAGGGCGGCGAGCAGCAACCAGCTGGCGCTGGAGAAGCTGACAGCGGCCGTCCGGACCATGGAGCAGCTCTATGTCTTCGACAACAATGAATGGAGGCGCAAGAACGAGAAGGGCCCGGGGCCCGGGCCCCTGGCGGGCAGTCATGTGCTGTCGCTAATTGCCAGCGAGGAGTCGTCGAGCTCGAGTGCGGTTGTCACGCCGGGCGGCGGTGGCCCACCCCGGGCCGAGCAGGAACACCTTCCCTCCAAGGAGGCGACGCGCACGGCTGTCAGGCCACCGCCCGCCCCGGTCGTCACCGCCGCCCGATGTCAGGACCGCGACCCACCCAAACCTCCGCCGACTCTCCCTTCCGTTCCGCCAGCGGCGGGCGGGGCCGCCCGGGGCGTCATGCCGCAACTCTTCGCCGTGGCGCCGGTCGCCCCGCAGCCCTCGCCGTTGGCCGCCGGCAAGAAGGCTGTGGTCGGGTCGCCGCCGGATCTTCGCCCCTTGCATACGCTGCCGCGTCCGGCTCAGGAGGAGAGCGAGAAGACCGGCAAGGCGGTATCCCAGCAGAAGCCGCCCCTTCCCCCGCCGCCGCCCGAACACGAGAACTACCTGACCATCCCGGTGAAGAAGCCACCCGCCGCCGCCCGGGAGCCGTCGCCTCCTGTTGTCTACCAGCATCAGCAGGCTCAGCTCGTTCGCCTCACGCCGCCGCTCAGCCCAGGCAAGGTGCAACCGGTGCCGCCCGTTCTGATGGACAGCCCCACGATGCCTTATTTCCCCATGCCGCAGACCCAGCGGAGGATGTTGCTGGACCCCGCCACCGGCCAGTACTACCTGGTGGATACGCCTGTACAGCCCGCCCGCAGGCGGCTCTACGACCCAGAGACTGGGCAATACGTGGACCTCCCGCTGCCTCAACAACCGGTGGCCCCTATGCCAGTGCCCATGTCACCTATTGCAATCAACCCTGGCACCTACGGACCCACCTACATGATCTACCCTGGTTTCCTGCCGCCGCCACCAACCATGCTGCCCACCCTTCCACCCGCCCCGGATACAGAATACAGCGAGGCCGGCAAAGCCAGTAGCGTCCCGAAGCCTCAAACCGAACCCCAATACTTGGAGAGTCCCTATTACTTCCCAACGGGGAAATCCATGACCAGCGGCCAGACCACGACGGGTAGGGTTTGTAAGGGGCCGTCGGAGGCGAAACCCGTTATCAGCATCACTTCCCAGCAGGGACCTCGGATCATTGCCCCCCCTTCCTTTGATGGAACGACCATGAGTTTTGTAGTCGAGCACAGATGAGAGGACTTCCCATGCCCCATGTAAGTAGTCAATTGGTTAGACACCTTTCACCTTACCGAATGTTTTGTTTTTTGATTTTGGCTAAACTAATTAATATATTTAAGTGGAAAAAATTCGCCCGGGAGAGGGGTTTATCAAAATAAATTTACCGGTAGTCTAGAAGTCAAGCAGTATTACTGAAGCCAGAATAAGCTATCTTGCTGATGTGCTCTGAAACTTAACTCAGGGTGAGACAGTAAGTTTATGAACAATGTGATCCCGTTTCTTGAGAGGGATGGAGCTGGTAGCCATGGAACTGTGACTGACACCTAGAAAATGAGTTAAATTTCTCCATTATTTAATTGGAATTGGCTTTTCCTCACCCAGTAGACCAGGTTAATCCAGTAGCCTGAGATTTTGGATGTAATGGAAGTGGTCTACAATTGAGTGTCAACAACCTGTATGTAGAAACTGAGCCTGTGTTTTAGGGTGATGGAGGGCAACTGCGCCTGGCACAGGGTGGGTGACTGAGATCACTGCTCCAGAGATGAATGCAGAACTCTAGGTGGTACTAAGAAAGGGCTGCATTGCCAGAAGTGCCATAACTTTGGTTGAGACAATAAACCGTGGTCTTGTCTGCTCACTCAGATATGAAAGGAGAGCTTTCTGATAGCTTTCAAAATGATCAGGCTCGTATTTTAAAGGGTTTGCCCCCTTTGCTCTATCCATTCATCAGAAGAATTAGTCCCTTATAGACATGCGGTAATATTTAATTACCTTCAACATATAAATTATATTTTCATTATCTTCTGAAGGGATTACATTTAAAGTGCAAATAATACCAGATGTTGAATTTTGATAAACTTGGCTGATGTGCTGCACAAGACTATGCTTGTTGCCCTTTTTCCATATTTTCCCCTGTCAAATGTTCTGATTTCACTCCTATTATCCCATTAAATCTTGCTTCTTTGCTTAGAACTTCAACTTTCCGTTACATATTGGACAGGAGCCATTACTGTGTGGACATTGTCAGTTCTCATGCAGGTAACCACAGGAAGTGATTACTTAAATCAGGGCATGGCTTGTACAGTGAATGCTTGATCCCTGGGGAGTGTTGTGGAACAGAAGGATTGAAGTTCATGAAAATGATCCTGGGATTGAAAGGCTTATCATAGGAGGAACATTTAATGGCTCTGGGCCTGTACTCACTGGATTCCAGAAGAATAGGGAGTGGGGGGGGATCTCATGAAACCTATTGAATGTTGAAAGGCCTCGATAGAGTGGATGTGGAAAGGACGTTTCCTATCATGGGAGAGTATTGGTCCAGAGGGCACAGCCTCAGAATAGATTTAGCCGATTTAGAACAGAGCTGAGAGGAATTTCTTGAGCCAGAGAGTGGCGAATCTGTGGAATTTGTTGCCACAGGCCAGTTGTGGATGCCAAGTCATTGGGTATATTTAAGTCAGAGTTTGAAAGATTCTTGATTAGTCGGGGCATGAAGGCGGGAGATTTCGGGCTGAGAGGAAAATAGATCGGCCATAATGAAATGGCAGAGCAGACTCAGAGGGCCAAATGGCCCAATACTGCTCCTATATCTTATGGTCTAGTACAAGCGTGTAGTTTGCTGACTGAAACATCACAAGTAGACAAGATGGTGACACTGGCCTTCATTAGACAGCGCATTGAGTATAGAAGTTTGATTGTTTGGTGCGATTGTACAAAGCTGAGATTGCACCTGGAATATCATGCACAGCTTTTGTCACCCGGTTGTGAGAAAGAAATCTTTAACACTGGAGAGTGTGGAGAAGATTTATGAGGATGCTGCCAGATCTAGAGGGTCTGAGTTATGGGGAGAGGTTGGAAGAGTTTAAGGCTTGATTCCTGAATGTTGGAGATTGAGGGATAACCTAATTGAAGTGGCATAGATATGATGAATGTACACATTTCTTTTATCTAGTGTTGGAGAATTAAGAACTAGAGGGCATAGATTTAAGGCAAGAGGACAAAGATTTAAAAGGCTGCTGAAGAGTAATTTTGTCATGCCAAAGGTGGTGAGTAACTGGAACAAGCTGCCAGAGAAGGTGGATGAGGCAGATAGAATAACAACATTCAATACTTTTAGATAAGGACATGGGTAGGAGGGACTTAAAGGAATATTGGTCTAGCACAGACAAACAGGAATAGCTTGCTGCTATACCATGGATGGCATGGACAAGTTGGGCCGAAGGGCCTGGTTTATTTTATGACTCCAGGAACAAAGCAAGAATCTCTCCAGGGTTTAGATCACTGTCACCACTAATGGGGTCTTGAACTAGCTAGCCATTGTAACTCCTAGCTTACAGTTTACAAAGGCACTTCTCCGATTGTAATTCTGAAGTGTAGGTGATTGGATTTGCAACAGTGACATGCTGTATACTTCCTTGAAGGAAGGGGTCAGCAGGATTTCAATGCCTCGCTCATTGCTAGTTCCTTATGTGTGTTTTGTGCCTCTCTGTTTTGATGTCCTCCCCCCCCCCCCCCCATCACACATTACTTTCTCTCTTCACCCATTTCAGTTCTAATGTGTGTGCTCCAACTAATATCGTTTGCTTTTCTCCTGGAGAATTGTTTCAGGAGCTTCACTTTTTACACCTTATAAATCAGCCTTAGAATTGGTTCAAGTCTGAAGATGTTAATAACCTGCAGGAGGTTGTTACTCACCTGAGTCAAACTTCCTGTGGCTTTTTAAAATTTAAAACCAACCCCAGAACATTAGCTCTGGGCTCCAAAGGTGTCTTAATTCAATGTTGACTTTGCCTTCATCCTTTTCTATTGGAAATGCAGGGGGGTTAGAAATTGTATGATAAGACAAAACCCAGTTTTATTGTGGGTAGTGGGGGAGGAAGTTATAAAAGGGCTTCATGATGAAATAGACAAGTTGAATGAGTGGTAAGAACATGGCAGATGGAAACATTCTGAGATTGTCTATTTCATTGCACTTAGCAGAAAAGCAGGTTGTTAAATAGAGTTTGGACTATGCTTATGAATAGAATTTCCCTTTAGAACAGGGATGAGAAGGAATTTCTTTAGCTAGAGGGTGCTGAATATGAAATTCATTGCTATAGATGGCTGTGGAGGCCAAATCATTGGATATATTTAAAGTGGAGATTGATGGGTTCTTGATTAGTAGGGGTGTTAAAAGGCTGTTAAAAGTTACAGGAAGAAGGCTAGAGAATGGTGTAGAGAGGGATAGTAAAAGAGCCATGATGAAACGGTAGAGCAGACTTAATGGGCCACATTTCCTAATTCTTCTCCTATTTCTTAATGATTTCAGTTTATATTCACAAGGACTTAGTTTCCTATTACTGAAGGCAATGCACAGAAGATGCAAACAAGTAGAAAGGTGAATGGGATGTTGGCTTTTATTATGGGAATATTTAGATACAGGAGAAAAGGTGCCTTAATGCAGTTGTGGGTGGTCCTGGCGAGACCATACCTAGACTATTGTGTTCAGTTTGGACATGCTGCAGAGAATGCAATGACAATTCTGCATGGTGATATGCAAAGGTATTGAGTAGACTAGAGCTGTATTTGATTTTTAGAAGAATGAGAGAGATTTCATTGAAATACAGCATTTATCTTATAAAGCTTTACATTCTGAAGACGGGAAGAATGTTAATCCTGGCTGAGAAGTCCAGAGCAGGAACTGAAGGGAGTGCAGGGACCTAGAAAGATGAAATATGAAAGAAAGCTAGACATTAATATAGAAGAGGATATTAAAAGCTTTTTCAAATGTTAAGAGTGAAAGAGAGGTGAAAGTGGACATTGGACTGCTGGAAAATGATGCTGGAGAGATAGTAATGAGAGAATAAAGAAATAGCATCAGTCTTCATTGCTCCCTCTAATTTGTAATGATCAATGTGCGCAAAAATCTTATGCTGTGCAATTTTCTGCTCAGTGACAACAGCATGTATGCACTGAATTTTACACATAGAGGTATTTATTTTAACAGCTAGCAAAACGCTGTCAATTAGAACTTTAATCTCCTCTGTGTTTGATCCTTTTTGCTGTCATTCATCTGCACTCTCTCAAAACATATGTAGCAGGCCTGTAGCGGATAGCGAAGTATTTTCTTGCCAGAGCTTTTGCACACTGTCTGTATGTGATTTGCTTGCTAAATGGCGCTTTAAAAAGTCAGATTTCCAAATATCACTCCACTTCTTCCCACTTGCAAATTCTCCAGCAACTTTTGCATCGCAAAAATTCACGACAGTTTCTGTATTGCACATAAACATTCCTTGTAGCTGCATGCTCCTGACCTCATGAGCTTTTGGTGCAGCAGTTTCCACTGTTTAATTAAGCCATTCTGCTTTAAAAGAACCAGCAGTTCTTTTGCGCTTCACGCCCTTTGCTTCTTTGGAATTTGAGATAGTGAATCAATAATTTCTTGAATAAAAACAGTATAAATTCATCAGTTCTAAAATCTGCAGACAAAAAGCATCGTAAACTCGACATTGTCCACATCAGAAACCGGAAAAGGAAATGTGTATTTTGTATGATTGTGAAATATACTTAAAATGCCAACAAGGTAGAAAGTTAAGCTAGGATAGAACTTAAACTATGAATGGTAGGGTACTAGGGAGAGTAATGGAACAGAGGGCATATGAGTATAATTGCATTGTTTGTTGAAAGTGGTGTCACAGGGTGGTGAAAAAGGCATCTAGTCTGCTGGCCTTCATCAGTCAGGGTATTGAGTATAAATGTTAAGGACATTGTATTGCAGCTGTGTAACTCGTTGGTGAGGCCACATTTGAGGTTTACAAAATTATGAGGTGTATAGGTAAGGTAAATGCAATCAGGCATTTTCCACTTAGGTTGGTTGACACTAAAACTACAGGTCATAGATTCAGGGTGAAAGATCAAATATTTAAGCAGAATCTGAGGGGGATCTTCTTCACTCAGAGGCTGGTGCAAGTGTGAAACAAGCTGCCAGCAGAAGTGATGGATGTGGGTTCTATTGCATTGTTCAAGAGAAGGTTGGATAAGTGCATGATTGAGAAGGGTGTGGAGAGCAATAGTCCACTTGTCAGCTGATGGGACTAGACATTTTGGCACAGATGAGATGGGCCAAAGGGCCTGTCGCTCTATGACTATGAAGTACTGTCCATGGTTTTGTTCCTCGTTATCAGAAAGGTATGGTTGAATGGGAAAGAGTGCAGAAAAGACTTATAAGGGTGTTGTGAAGACTAGAGGGCCTGAGTTAAAGGGAGAGGTTTGCCAAGTTTTGTCTTTATTCCTTGAAATGTAGAAGAATGAAGAATAGCATTATAAAGGCTTATAAAATCATGAACGGTGGGGTGGTAGGTGTCTTTTTCCCAAAATAGGGAAGTCCAAAACTAAGGGGAGGAGAAAGACTTAAAAAGAACTAGAGGAGCAACTTTTCCATGCAGAGGGTGGTAAGTATGTGGAGCTAATTTATGCCAAAAGGAGTGGTTGAGACAGGTGCAGTTGTGTCATTGAAAAATGTGTTTGGACAGGGACATGCACAAATGGGCCTTAGAGGTGTATGGACCAAATGCAGGAAATTTGGACTACATGGGTAGGCAGCATGGTTGGCATTGGGCTGAAGCACTGTATCCATTGTGAATTGTTCTAATTCTCCCCATCCTCAACAGCGTTGGGAGAAGAGAGTCACAGACTTAAAAGGCCAACAGAATCTTTGGTTTCAATCCAAGTGTCTTGGAATTTTAAAAGCAAATAAAGCTACATTACAATTTTGGAAAACCAAAATGTCTAGGAATCCAAAATAAAAATAAAAATTACTGGAAACAGCATTTGTGGAGAGAGAATGTTTCAGGTTGATTAACTATCTGGAGAATAATACATAAATTTAGATTATTAGAGCATTTGATAAGGTAGAAATAAGGAAAGTTTTCCCTCTTGTGGGAGAGATTACAACTAGAAAGCCATTAAAATACAACTATTACAAACAAATCTAGTTGGCAGAGGAGGATGTTAGTCCAAGCTGAGGAGTCTAGGACCAGAAATACAATTTCAGATTAAGAGGCAAGTCTTCCTCCTGAAAAAAGGAGAAATTTGTTAATCAGAGACTTGGTGAACCTTTGACATTCTCTACATCAAATATCCATGCAGCTCAGTTTGTTTTGTTTATTCAGTCTCGAGATCTATAAATTTCTGAATACTGAGGAAATTGAGGGTTATGAGGATAGAGTGAGAAAATGATGCCAAGTAGACAATCAGCCATGACCTTGAATGAATGAGTCCGTTGGAGGGCTGGATGTCCTCTTCCATTCCGCTCATTCTTATCTGCTTCTGTGCTACAATTGCATGTAATGTGTGTAGCTTATTACCTCCCATCCAAAACACGGGAAACTTGAGAAAGCCCCTTTGAAGCTGGAGAAATCCTGAAAGAGCAAACTTGGGAGATGTTCCAGCTTGTAATGAGGTACATCATTATGTGCTGTTCAGCAAGACAGTGCATCTCAGAATGTGCTTGTGCATTGGCATTGGGAGCAACTGTAATCTGATGTAAGTAAACCGACAGCTAAGGTAAGGGAGAGGTAACGTGCTACAGATGAGAATGGTTTATGTAGTAATAACATATAACTGTATTTTAGAGGAAGAGTACAATGCTATGGGATTACTACCTTGTTCTGCTAACTGGGTGAACTTTTAGGTATGTAACTTTACAGATGATGAGTCAAAGAACAGCTGGGACTTGCTGTTTGACTGTCACTTATATATGCACAGCTGCAGTCTGAAATGACTCACCTTTCCTATTTTTCATGTCAGTTTGAGGAGGGCCATTTGATGTTAGCACTTTACTTTCACAAATAATGGATTGGTATAGTCCTGATTGATTTATTACCTGGGCTGGTTCACTGGTAGATCTGTTTATATTACCCCTACATACATCCCCATTTGTGTTGCTGCACATGATACATCAGTATATTTTATTTTTGTGTAATTTAAGGCATGAGCTTGTTGTATATAATCTAAACCGAAAGTCATATTCAGGGCTGTTGTGTTGCTGAAAATAACTCCAAGCTATTTGCCCTTCTGAATATCATGTACATTGGAATATGTGCCAAGTATGCAGTTGTTGACATTTGAAATAAAGTTGTTGATCACTGTGTGAATAACAAAGTATTTACTGCATAGAAGCAGGCCATTCAACCCATGGAGCTTCTCCTGGATAAAAATATTATTGTCCACCTGAGTTCATTGGCAACATTTATAAGTACAAAAGGAGGCAATTTATCTCCACCTTTTACTACTCATCACCAGTCCTTCATTGGCAGTGGGTCAAAGTGCAAAGTAAATTTATTATCAAAGAGTATATATATATATATATGTCACCATGTACTATTCTGCGATTCATTTTCTTGCAGGCATTCACAGTAAATACTAAGAAACATAATATAGACAGAAAGAAGAACTACACATAAAGACAAACAATGTACAAAAGACATCAAGTTGTGCAAATACAAAAATGAAAGAAACAAAATAATATTAATAAATAAGTAATCAATACTGAGGACATGATTAGAGAATCCTTAAAGGTGAGTCCACAGGTTGTGGAATCAGTTCAGTGATAAGGTGAGTGAAGTTATCCACTCTGGTTCAAGAGCCTGGATAATAACTTTTCCTGAATCTGGTGGTGTGGGACCCAAGGTTCTTGTTGCTCCTTTCTAATAGCAGCAGTGAGAAAAGAGCATGGCTTGGATAGTGAGAGGTCCTTGATAATGGATGCTGCTTACTTTCAACAGTGCTGCGTATAGATGTGCTCTATGGTGGGGAGAGCTTTACCTACGATGGGCTGGGCTGTGTCCACTACTTTTTGTAGGCTTTTCCGTTCAAGGGGATTTGTGTTTCTGAAACTCAGTCCTGGGCAAGACTGTGGGAGTATATTCACCAGAAGGACTGCAGCAGCCTGGACAATAAATGCTGATCTTGCCAGTAGCAATTATATCCAGGCAAAAGAAACAATGAAACAAATGATTGAACTGGTTGGACAGATGTTACACAGCCATTCCTGTAAGTTATGGAATCCGAAACTCTATTATTTAGTGAGCAAATCCAGAGCAGAAGGAACCATTTCCACAATCAGGCTACACAAGTGAGTGGAAATCAGGAACTGCCCCAAAATTGCTGAGGTTGGACCCCAATGGAAGATGTTGGAGTTGTAAGTGATGGGGTTTGGTTAGAAGTTTTAAGGACCGGCAATATCTTTCCGGGTCAGGGTTTTGTGTGGTGACTCAAAGGGGAACCTGTAAGGCACTGACTGCCTTTGTCTCTACTGTTTTAGAGGTAGTGGATTTGAGAAGTGCTTGAGAGTAGTCCAGGGCAGTAACTGCAGCAGATTTTTGTAGATCATATGTACTGCAGTCACAGTGTGCTAGTGGTGAAAGGGAAGAATGTTTGGAGTGGTGGATGGGTTGCAATTAAGTGTGCTGCTTTGTCCTAGATGATGTTGAGTTTTTGAAGTGCTGTTAGAGCTGTACTGATTCAGGCAAGTGGAAGATATTCCGTCGATTTTTCCTGGCAGATGGTGGAAAGGCTTTGGGATATTAGGAAGTGAGTCATTCGCCCTGAGAACATAGCTTTGGACTTTTTCTTGAAACCATATTTACCTAGCTGATGCAGAAGGATTTTCAATCAGGGAGGTGAGCCGCAGGATATTGATGGGAACAGGACTTGGTAATATTGAACAGCAACAATGGTCAAATTTACTTTTTATGGAAAAGCTCACTTTGGGGCACTTTTAAGGCATGGATGTGACTTCCTGCTTCTCAACCATATCTGTAAGATGTCTAGGTCTTGTTGCTTGCGAGCGTGGCCTGCCTCGTTTGCTGAAGAACTGCAAATAGAATTGAACACCATACACTTATATTTTATAAACTTGTGATGGAAAGAAGAAGATCAAGGCAGATGAAGAAGCCTTAGACACTGCCCTGATGAACTCCTGAAGTGTTGTCCTGGAGCTGTGATGCTTCACCCCTACCAAATGCACAGTCTTCTCCCTTTGCGTGTGATTCCTCCCTGATGTGTATTGGATTCAGTTTTTACCAGGACTCCTTGATGCCACACTTGGTGAAGTGTATCAAGAGCAGTCACTCCCACCTGATCTCTGGATTTTAGTTCTTTGGGCCTCATCTGTGACGATGAGGGACAGAGCTGATGAAATCCAAACACTTCATTGGTAGTCAGGTTACTGGTGAGTAAATTCCACTTGAAAGCACTGTCAAAGCCATCTGCAGCCTCAATACTGATGACTGAGTGTAGACTGATTGGGTGGTAGTTAACCTTATAGGATTTGTCCTGTTCTTTATGAATAGGACATACCAGGGTAATTGCTGGGCAAATGCCAGTGTTGTAACTGTATTGAACCTGCCTGGTAGGAGGCAGAGCTCATTCTGGAGCAGAGGTCATTACTTTATTGGGATGTCATCCTGCCCTGTACCCAGTACTGTCAGCTGTTTTTAGAAATCATATGGAGCCAGTCAAATTTGTTGAAAACTGGCTTTCAAGATTGTGCACTCAGCACTTCTGCCCGATCATGATGTTTTTGACCAAAACACAAAATGCTGGCAGAACTCAGCAGGCCAGACAGCATCTATGGGAGGAGGTAGTGACAACTTTTCGGGCCAAAACCCTTCATCGGGACCTTGTCTTTAACACGTGCCTGCTGGGCTCCACCATCACGGTTCTTGCAGTCTCCTCCTGTTTGCTGATTAATTGTCCACTGCACTTCTTGACCAGGTGTGGTTGGGTAGCAAAATTTTGACCTATCCTGTTGGTTGTGGAATCCTCATCTGTCTTTATCACAATTTTGTTCATTCTGCTTGTGATAAAATGTTGCAGTTTAGTCTCATTTTTTGCTGTGCCTCCTGCTGCTGCTGACATGCCGTCCTGCACTCGGTGAACCAGGACTGCTCCTGGTCCTCCGGTGTGACAGTAACAGCAAGATGAGGCCATATGGCTGCACAAGGTGGATATCTGCTTGCGACGGACACTCAGATTGGAGTTGCCAGCTCTGTTCTGAATCTTTCCCAGTTAGCAGAATAGCGGCAGAACAGAATACCACGGAAAGTATGGAGGGGAATAAAGAGTTGACATTTCAGGCTGAAGGGTCTCGGCCTCAGCTGCCTGACTTGCTGCGTTATTTTGTGCATGTGCGTTGCTCTAGGTATCCAGCATCTGCAGTATCTCGTGTGTTTCGAGAGTATCTTCAGTGTGAAGACAGGATGAGGTCTGTGCTGTGATGGCATCCAGCAGCGTTATCAAGGACAGTTGCATTTGGCACAGAGGGATAGATGACGCGTGGGCCAAGTTAAGTTTAGCCCATATCTCGGTTCCCTCTCCACCTGCTGCAAATCCAAACCAGTTGCTCTGTCCTTCAGCTTGCCAACTAATGGTGCTGCCAAGTATATTGGTCCACACCCAGAGTGCATTCAGTGCTTTTCCAAGTGTTGCTCAATATAGAGGAGCGTTACCTGAGGGAAGACAGTGAGGGGTGGTCAGCAGGGGGTTTCCTTAGCTATCTTTGACCTGATTCCAGGAGACTTCATTGAGTCCAGAGTCTATACTGAGAACACTCACAATGTCTTCTGCCCACTGCTCTGCACCTCACTGGTGAGTCAGTTCTGCTGGTTGGGCAAACGTACCTGGGGATTGTGATATAGTCATGGAGTTTTTCAGCATGAAATCAGCCCCTTTGGTCCAATTCATACATGCCAACTATGATGTCTTCCTAGTAGTCCCATTTACCTGCAGTTAGCCCATATTAAGAAACATAGAAAACCTACAGCACAATACAGGCCCTTCAGCCCACAAAGCTGTGTCAAACCTGTCCTTACCTTAGAAATTACCTAGGGTTACCCATAGCCCTGTACTTTTATGATCTCCATGTAGCTGTCCAGGGGTCTCTTAAAAGGGGTCTCTGCCTCCACCATCATTGCCAGCAGCCCGTTCCACTCACTCACCACTCTCTGTGTTTAAAAAAAAAATACTTCCCCCTGTCATCTCCTCTGTACCTACTTCCAAGTACCTTAGAACTGTGCCCTCTTGTGCTAGCTATTTTATCCCTGGGAAAAAGCCTCTGACTATCCACATGATCAATGCCTCCCATCATCTTATACACCTCTATCAGATCACCTCTCATTCTCCGTTGCTCGAAGGAAAAAAGGCCAAGTTCACTCAACCTATTCTTATAAGGCATTCTCCCCAATCCAGGCAACATCCTTGTAAATCTCCTCTGCATCCTTTCTATGGTTTCCACATGCTTCCTATAGTAAGGTGACCAGAAATGAGCACAGTACTCCATGTGGGGTCTGATCAGAGTCCTATATAGCTGCAACATTACGTTTCGGCTCCTAACTTCAATCCTATGATTGATGAAGGCCAATGCACAATTTGCTTTTTTAACCACAGAGCCAACCTGCACAGCAGCTTTGAGTGTCCTATGGACTCGGACCCCAATATCCCTATTGATGTTTTCCAAAACTCCAGCACATTCTCTTTCTTAACATCTACATGCTGAAGCCTTTTGGTCTGCTGTAAGCCACGTCTACAATCGCCAAGATCCTTTTCCGTAGTGAATACTAAAGCAAGGTACCCATTAAGTACCTCTGCTAGCTCCTCCGGTTCCATACACACTTTTCCACTGTCACACTTGATTGGTCCTATTCTCTGACATCTTATCCTCTTGCTCTTAACATATTTGTAGAATGCCTTGGAGTTTTCATTAATCCAGTCTGCCAAGGCCTTTTCATGGCCCCTTCTGGCTCTCCTAATTTCTTTCTTAAGCTCCTTCCTGCTAGCCTTATAATCTTCTAGATCTCTATCATTACCTAGTGTTTTGAACCTTTCTTAAGCTCTTCTTCTTGACCAGATTTACAACAGCCTTTGTACACCGCGGTTCCTGTACCCTACCATCCTTTCCCTGTCTCATTGGAACTCTCATTGGAGCTCCATGCAAATATCCCTTGAACATTTGCCACATTTCTTCTGTACATTTCGCTGAGAACATCTGTTCCCAATTTATGCTTCTAAGATCCTGCCTGAGAGCCTCATATCTCCCCTTACTGCAATTAAACACTTTCCTAACTTGTCTGTTCCTATCCCTCTCCAGTGCTACGGTGAAGGAGATAGAATTAGGATCTCTATCTCCAAAATGCTCTCCCACTGAGAGATCTGACACCTGACCAGATTCATTTCCCAATACCAGATCAAATACAGCCTCTCCTTTTGTAAGCTTATCTACATATTGTGTCAGGGAACCTTCCTGAACACACCAAACAAACTCCACCCCATCTAAACCCCTCGCTGTAGGGAGATGCCAATCAATATTTGGGAAATTAAAATCTCCCACCACAACAACCCTGTTATTATTACACCTTTCCAGAATCTGTCTCCCTATCTGCTCCTCGATGTCCCTATTTATGTACCTCTCCAAATATTTTTTAAACTTTGTATTGTCTCTACAGTTGTGGCGGCTCATTCCCTCTGTGTGAAAAGGTTTCCCCTCATGTCCCCTTTTAAATTTTCCTTTCTTCCTTCCAGACCATATAATTTAAGACTCCCCAATTTGGGGACAAAGACTGTAACAATCATTTTGTCTAGGTCCATTGTGATCCTAACTCTTGCACTCTGTGCCTTTAAGCAATGAAGAGTCCAGCACATCACTTGCAAGGTGTGATTCTGTGAGCACCGCTATGTCAGCCTATTTCTTGACAAGGCTTTGGGACACCTCCCCCAGTTAAGGAAAAAGTTTGGAAAAGTTTGCAAGATGAGCTTGGTTGGAGTAGGAAGGTTGAGAATGATTTAGCTGCCAGGTGATTCATCATTATTATCCTTTATCTGCTTTAATGTTATATTTATGACACAACAGGATGACTTGCTGGGACCATGTAGAGGACTTAACAATCAAACACATTGTTGTGCTCTGGAGTCATTTATAAAGCATACAGGTAAGTTTCCTTCCCTGAAGGACAGTAGTAAACCAGGTGGATTTTTACTATGATCTGGTAATTCTTTGGTTGGCTTTACTAAGGCCGATTGTTAGTTAGTAAAAGTTTCAGATTATCAGCCTAGAACAGACTGCCAGGGTAGTGGTGGAAGCTGATGTTTAAGAGGAGGTTGGATTGGGAGGGAGATGGATCATGTGTAGGTAGAAGAGGTTTAGTTTAATCTGGCATTGTGTTTGGCACAGTCATTGTGGGTCGAAGGCCTGTTGTGCTGTACTGCTCTGTTCTCTATTACCTGAGTTCCATCTCTGCTAAGGTGGGATTTCAACTTTAATATCTGGATTGTCGATTCCCATTACTGCTTTATTAGTTTGGTAACATAACCACTTTAATGCAGGTCAGTTGAAAAATATCAAATGAACATATAACTATCTGTTTTTTGAAAACTGAACACTTCATAAATACTGTGGATTCTGGATAATTGGGACACATCTGGACCAGTACATTTTGGCCCAATTAAGAGGCTGGCCCAATTAGCCAAAGTTTCAAGTAAATAGTTAAAAAGGTAGGAAAATGACAAACTGAGTAACAAATTATGTATTTAAATGAAATACAGAACAAGTTAAGAACATTACCCATAGTAGTACAGTCCTCCAAGAGGACCACAACCTTGTCATAGGGTTTGGTGGCTTGCATGCCTCAATGACCCAGAGACATATATTGGCTGGAGTCAGCGCTTTATTAAGATTTGGCTCTTGGTATGGTCACCCATGCCAAACAGGTCAAAGCATAGAGACCACACAGAGTGGCCCATCAGTCCTCCAGGTTTGGGGGTTCAGCTCAGGGCTAACAACCCTGACTGGTAAAGCAAAATTGTTACAGAAACAGCAATGAAGAATACATCTGAGTGTGATGGTATTCCTGAGTCTCCAACTAGGACTTGGATATCTGATGGTAGTGAAGACAGAGAGGAACCTACTGACATAATGAAGGAAGCCCTGAGCACCGTCAGAGATAAGACCTTCATTGCTGCCCTAAATTCCAGCAGCATGACAGGTAATAACTAGTAATAGAACCAATAGTTATCAATGGAGGAATTGTATGCAATGAACGAAATCAGTGCAGGGGCCTAGTGCTGATAATGGGCTGCCATCTTACAGTGCTATCGATGATTACATCCTCCTAATCTTCATTTTCATTGTAATATTCAAGATGATTGTCAATACCTTCAAAATCTTCGTTGTGCTCCTGGTTTTTTTGCAATGAGCAAAACAGTTCAGAATTGTCCTACTGCTGTTTCTTGCCAGCTATCAATGACAAAGATATTGAATACAATCACATGCAACACACTATTTAAATACTGTTCACTCTGAGCACAGTGTAGCATCTAACAGTACATTACAGACACTAGTTAGAAACTGTTTGGCAACGATCTCCTGTCCCAATTAAGCGGTATAATGTTCCAAATAAACAAAGGGAATCCCGGCAATTTTCTCAATTAGTTTTTATGCTTTAAGAGTAATCACAAATAAGTGGGTGCTCCAATTAAGTGGAATCCATTGTATATTTGTTGAAGTGGGCAATGTATGCAATAGGTTAGAACAAAATTAAATAAAATAGATCATTGACCTTAAGGAGTCTCATAGCTGGCAAAGCAGATGAAAAATAAGGAACTTGTCTTTAAAACTGTTTAAAATATTGTAAGGGTTTTCTGTAAACTTTCTTTCTCCAAAAGCCTTTCAGAATTTCTCTGCACCCAGTTATAAATTGTTATGTCAGCATTCCTCATTCGTGTCACTTGTCACAAGTAGCTGCATGTTCTAATGACAAGATTTTATAAAGCATTTGAGGTTTTTCTAAATTTGCCCATTTCTGCCATCTTGCCATCTTCAGCATCAGTTCAAATGACCCTGTGTGCAGTCTAAACAAAGGGCTTCACCAGAAAGATTACTCAATTTAACACGTTTCATTTTTATCTTTAATAATGGAGTTGTGATGGCCAGTTTTCAGTGATCCAGCAGGTCGTAATCTGAGTGGCCGGAGTCAGAATCAGCTTTATTATTCCTGACATAGTAGTGAAATCTGTTGTTTTGTGGCAGCAGTGCAGTGTCAGACATGAAAATTACTACAAGCAACACACACAAAACGCTGGAAGAACTCACAGCATCTGCGGAAAAGTTAAAACAGTCGATGTTTCCCTCTCTCACCATTATATTGCAATGTACTGATGTCACAAGCAACAAATTTCACATCATATGCCAGTGACTCTCTTCTTGCTGCCGCCATCAGGAGGAAGGTGGTACAGGAGCCTCAGGACTCTCACCACCAGTTATAGGAACAGTTATTACCTCTCAACCATCAGGCTGTTGAAACGAAGGGGATAACTTCATTCAAATTCATTTGCCCCATCATTGAAATGTTCCCACAACCTATGAATTCACTTTCAAGAATTCTTCATCTCATGTTTTTGATATTTATTGCTTATTTATTATTATTATTTCTTCTTTTTGTATTTGCACAGTTTGTTGTTTTCTGCACTCTGGCTGAACACCCCAGTTGGGAGTGGGGGGGGGGTCTTTATTTGATTCTGTTATGGATATTATTCTATAGATTATTGAGGATGCCCACAAGAAAATGAATCTTAAGGTTTGTATATGGTGACATATATATACTTTAATAGTAATTTATAGATTTTTTAAACTGTATATTGCAGTGTACTTCTGCCACAAACAAGTTTCATGACGTATGCTAGTGATATTAAACCTGATTCTGATTCTTGGGGTCCAAGTTCATAGCGCCCTGAAAGCACATACGCAGGTTGATAGGATGGTTCAGAAAAGGCATATGGCATGCTCGCATTTATTAGTTGAAGCATTGAGTTCAAAAGTCAGGAAGTTACTGTAGGTTGCAGCTTTATAAAACTCTAATTGGACTGCATCTGGAGTATTGCATTCCTTTCTGGTCCTCCCATTGTTATGCAGAAAAGGTTTACCAGGATTAGAGGACATGTGCTAGAATGAGAGGTTGGACAAACATGGATTGTTCGATTGTTTTCTCTGGAGTGGTGGAGGCTGAGGGAAGATCTGATAGAGGTTTATAAGTTTATGGGAGGCATAGATGGAGTAGACCGTCAGTATCTTTACCCCAGGGTGAAAGGTATAATTGATGCCTTTTGGAAGCAGGTGTGACCAGACCAAAAGAATGCGTGCATTGGTTTGTAATACTCTAGATGTAATAGAATGGAATGGGCTGCATCCAGGTGAACAGATTTTCCTCTCTGGGTTGATGCATATTTTTCTATACAATTTGCATCATTACACATGCATATAAACACAATCTAACAACAAATTGTAATGCGCACACTATTGCAAAATCAGGTCACACACACACCTGACTTTGCGTTAGCTTTTCCATTATGCGTGTACATATTATAAACCAGAATTGTTCTCCTTTTTCTAAATCCAATTCCTAAATAGTTATTGAACCCATGAACAAATCCTCAATTTTTAAAATATTATTTGTTTTTGCATTTTTTATTTAACTTTAATATATATACTTACTGTTATTGACTTATTTGTTTTTTTTCTATATGATTATGTATTACATTGTACTGTTGTCACTAGGTTAACAAACTTCATGACTTATGCTGGTGATATTAAACCTGATTATGATTCTTGTGGCAAACATGATTGAGGGGGGTTTTGACAGGGGTGAAAATCATGCACAAGTACAGACATGCTCAGATGCAAAGAAAAACTTAGCTTCAGCAACATCACAAGAAAAGAACATTATTAGAACAAAAGAGTTCGTTTTAGTACAAAGTGATCAATTTGGTTATAGTGTACAATAAAGACTGGGATAGATGAGATAAACAACAGAGTTCTTCTCATTAGTGAATGGTTCAATGTCCAAGGGACACATATACAAAGTCCTGGGTAAAAGGACAGGAGAGGTGTGAGAAACATGTTAACTTGGGGATCGTAGAAACAGATATTCAAAAGGAAAATCGTGAAAGGAAAGTAATTTAAAGGACACTAGGAAAGAACAGAATGTCAGATTATATTCCACTAAGGGCTAGTATAGAATGGATAGGACTAAATGACCTTCTTCCCTGCACCAGGGAGATTCCAATTCTCTGCAATTCACCAATTCTGCAGCTAACCACTGTATTGAGAGTTGGATCCAGTGACTTTTTGCTGCAGTTGGGTTGGAATGAATCAACTGAAGGACAGAGATCCGAGTGCCATTTCTGCAATCACAAAAAGCTCAGAATAATAAATTACTTAGTTCCTTTCCTGGATGTTCCTGGATATATTTATAGTCCGTTATCTTTTTTTGTATCATATTTTTGTTCTAATGTTGGAAATGAAATGCTTGTTTGAATCAGTACTCTTAAAAGGCCATGATGGTGTTGGGCGGGGGGGTGTGGAATTTCAGGATATACTCAACCACAATGAAGGACTTGGTGACACATTTCCTGGTCAGGGTTGTGTGTAATAGGGACCCTGTGCTGTTCCCCTTTTTCTGATGCTCTTGTCTTTCTTGACTGGCTTTAGGAGGTACCGGTGGTGTAACCCAGGCAAGTACCTGGAGTGCATTTTATCGGCGGCACAGTTTGCAACCTTTGTTTACTGGTAGTGGAGAGAATACATGTTCAGAGTGATAGATGAGGTGCTGATCTGTCCTGAGTACTGTTAAGTTTCCTGGATGTTGTTGGAGCTGCATTTACTCAGGCAAGGGGGGAGTATCACAAACAAGAGAAGATCTGCAGATGTTGGGATCCAAGCACACACACAAAATGATGGAGGAATTCAGCAGGCCAGGCAGTATCAATGGAAAGGGTAAACAGTCGATGTCTTGGGCCGAGACCCTTCATCAGGACTGGAGAAAGAAGTTGAGGTCAGAGTAAGGAGGTGGGCGGTGGGGAGGAAGAAATAGAAGGTGATGGGTGAAACTGGGTGAGGGAGGGGTGATGTAAAGATCTGGGAAGTTGATTAGTGAAAGAGATAAAGAGCTGGAGAAGCAGAGGACAGAAGGCCATGGAAGAAAGGGAAAGGGGAGGAGCACCAAAGGGAGGTGATGGACAGGCAAGGAAATAAGGTGAGAGAGGAAAATGGAAATGTTGAAAGGAGGCAATTACCAAATGTTCAAGAAATCGATGTTCATGCCGTCAGCTGTCCTACACCTCCTCCCTCACTACCACTCAGGCCCTAAACAGTTCTTACAATGAAGCAACACTTCACCTGTGAGGCTGTTGGGGTCATCTGGTGCTCCCAGTGTGGCTCCCTGTCTATCGGTGAGACCCGACGTAGATTGGGAGACTGCTTCACCAAGCACCTACGCTCCATCCACCACATGAAGCAGGATCTACCAGTCGCCACCCATTTTATCTGTACTTCCCATTCCCATTCTGATATGTCTGGTCCAACACTGAGGTCATAAACACTTGCAGCATTCTCTACTGCTGCGATGAGGCCACAATCAGGTTGGAGGAACAACACCTTATATTCTGTCTGGGTAGCCTCCCAACTGATGGCGTGAATATCGATTTCCTTGAACTTCGGATAATTGACACCCCTCACCCCACCTCTCCTTCATCATTCCCCATTCTAGTTTCCTCACCTGAACTTAACTCCTGCCCATCACCTCTCTCTGGTGCTCTTCCCAATTTTCTTTCTTCTGTGGCCTTCTGTCCTCTCCTATCAGACTCTCCCTTCTCCAGCCCTGTATCTCTTTCGCCAATTGACTTCCCAGCCCTTTGCCTGACCCCTCTCCCTCTCTCCCAGTTTCATCCATCACCTGCCACCTTGTACTTCTTCCTGCCCTTCCCTCACCTTCTTACTCTGACTTCTCATCTTCTTTTCTCCAGTCCTGGTGAAGGGTCGCTGCCTGAAATGTCGACTGTTTACATAGATGCTGCCCCGCCTGCTGAGTTCCTCCAGCATTTTGAATGTGTTAAGAAGAGTATTCCACCACATTCCTAATGTAACCTGTTGGTGGAGCAAAGTCTTTGAGAAATTCTTTTACTAAACTGCTCTACTTCTCCTCTCTCTCTCTGACCAAGCCTTGGGTTATCTGAATCAACATCTCCTCCTGTGGACCACTGTCAGTTTCTGATGGCACACATAACTTTGTAGAACAATGGAACCTTTTTGTTCTACTAAAGGCACTGTGTTAGTAGAAGGTGTTGTCTTTGTCTGAATGCCCAGTGAGGCTATCTTTATCCGCTCTCAGTTACAAAGTGAGATTTGTTTACTTTGCCATGGAAACCCGTGTGTTTGGCAGATCACTTGCTGACGATCATTCACCATTTAATGGACTTACTCAGCTTCCGAGTAAAGCATATGAAGGTCACTCCTCAGGACTATCACGGTCAAAGATATCTGCACCACATGCTGCAGCTCCAGGTCTCACCAGAGCAAGGAACGTTTATAATTAACAATGAGAATGGACAGACTCCGAAACATCTGCTCCTGAAAAACGAACAAAGAAACAAATGATCAAATTACAGGCAGATTTTTGAAGGGGGCAGGACAGATTGCTGAGGGTATTTATTTTAAAGCACATTGTGAATAGAGAACTTTATAAATAGACTACAGTTCTAAACTTTATATATCAGACATTTGGCTCTGGCAAGATCACTTGTATCCAATTAGATGTATG
Organism: Hypanus sabinus; assembly: GCF_030144855.1. Classification (NCBI taxonomy): domain Eukaryota; kingdom Metazoa; phylum Chordata; class Chondrichthyes; order Myliobatiformes; family Dasyatidae; genus Hypanus; species Hypanus sabinus. The sequence goes on along the minus strand of NC_082708.1, from coordinate 159,194,776 downwards.
TCATGTTATGAATCTCATCAAGGGTTTGGAATGTGGTGGCGACTTACTGGAATGGACTCTGGACTTCAGCTAATGAGAGGAGTGTGGGGAGAAGTTGGGGCAAGTAGAGATTAATGTTAAATATTTAGTGCACCTCATCAACACAAATCAGTCAGGTTGTACTAAATAAGTTTTTTGTAACTGAAATTCAAAAGTCTACAAATAGAAATCCAAAATAGAAGCAAAAATGCTGGCAACATCCAGCAGATCATGGGACAGAGAAACCTACAGCAATGTTACTGGCCCTTCAGCCCACAATGTTGTGCCGACTGTGTAACCTACTCTAGAAGCTGTCTAGAATTTCCCTACTGCATAGCCCTCTATTTTTCTAAGCTCCATGTACCTATCTAAAAGTCTCTTAAAAGACCCTGTTATATCCGCCTCTGTCACTGTCGCTGGCAGTGCATTCCACACACCCACTGCTCTCTGTGTGGAAAAACTTACCTCTGACATCCCCCCTGTACCTACTTGCAAACACCTTAAAACTATGCCCCCTCGTGCTAGCTATTTCTGCCCTGGGAAAAAGTCTCTGGTTATCCACACGATCAATGCCTCTCATCATCTTATACACCTCTATCGGTTTACCTCTCATCCTCCATCACTCCAAGGATTCTCAAAAGGCGTGTTCCCCAATCCAAGCAACATCCTTGTAAATCTCCTCTGAACTCTCTCTATAGCATCCACATCCTTCCTGTAATGAGGGGACTAAAGCTGAACACAGTACTCCAAGTGGGGTCTGACTAAGGTCTTGTATAACTGTAACATTCCCTTACAGCTCTTGAACCCAATTCCACAGTTGAAGGCCAACACACCATAGGCCTTCTTAACAACACTATCAACCTGTTCAGCAGGTTTGTGTGTCCTATGGACACAGACCCCAAGATCTCACTGATTCTCCACATTGGCAAGAGTCTTACCATTAATATTATATTCTGTCTTCAGATTTGATCTACCAAAATGAATCACTTCACACTTATCTGGGTTGAACACTATCTGCCACTTCTTTGCCCAGTTCTGCATCCTAGATCAAGCAGTGTCTGTGGAGAAAGAGGCAGAGTTAATGTTCCGTTTCGGAGATCCTTCAACAGGACTGATCTTGAACCCCAAACATTAACTCTGTTTCCCTTTCCACGTGACCTTTTCCCAGCATTTCCTGTTTCCGTTACTCGTTTGCACTGGTTGGAGAATCTGAAACAACACACAAGTGTTGGGTGAAAACATTGAGTCAGGCAGCATCCATGAAGGGGGTTGGACAGCTGCTATTTTGGATCAAACACTTCGCTGGGACTGAGGGAGAGGGGTAAGGTGGCCAGTCTGAAGAGGTAAGGGGAAGGAGGGGGGGTGATCGGTAGATGGAGAAGGGGAGAATGAAGATAGCTGGGAGGTGATAAGTGGATGCAGTAAAGGGCTGAAGATGAAGCAATCTGATGGGAGAGGAAAGTAGAGCATCAAAGCAAGTGAGGGAGCTGGGGACATGAGGGTAAGAGGTACTGGTGGGAGGAGTGTGTGACTGATAGGCAGATAAAGTGGGTGGAGGAGTGAAAAAACTGGGTAATGGGAGCTGAGCTGTGTAGGACAAACTAGTATACCAGGAGGAGAGGGAGAGAGAAAGGGGGCGGGTGGGGAGAGTTTACTGTACTTTGGAAAATTCAGTCTTCATGGCATCAGGAGGAACATGAGGTACTGTTTCTCAAGCTTGCTTCAATCCAGCAGTGAGAAGTCTGAGGACAGACAGGCAGGTGTGGGAATGGGAAGGGTGATTAAAATGGCTGGCAACTGAAAGATCCACTCTCCATGGAGGCTGGAGCATGTGTGCTTGGCGATGTTGTCAGCTAGATAGCACCTGGTCATTTGGTGAGATGATTTTTCTTCACAATTAGAACTTTCAAAACAGTATTGGATAATTCACTGAAAAAAGTTAGTAAATTGGTTTATTATTGTCACAGGCACCAGGTATAGTGAAAAACTTAGTTTTGCATGCCATCCATACAAATAATTTCATCACATCAGTGTGTTGAGGTAGTAAAATGAAAAGGCAGTGATAGAACGCAGAATAAAATGGTTACAGTCACAGGGAAAGAGAGAAATTCAGTAGTCTTAAAATAGTGGGACAGAAGCTGTCCTTGAGGCTATTAAATAGTATGGGCTTTCAGGCATTTGTATTTTCTGCTTGATGGGAGGGGGTAATAGGGAATGTCTGGAATAGGTGGGGTCTTTGGTTATGTTGGCTGCTTTACCGAGGAAGTACAAGACAATGAGGAACAAATTGGTCACTTGGCCAAAGAGTTGTCCTTGCTGCACTGGACTGGATGATTTCTTCCTGTGGTATAATACTTGGCTATTCTTTATCATTTATGGCCTCATAGCATCTATCTATTTATATCTTTTAAGTGGAATAACAGATTATGCATGTAGCTATGTAATTTTTGAGACTAATTCTGGTATTATCTATGTTTGTCTAGGAGGAGATGAGAATGAAGAAATTTGTAAGAAGATTGCTTTGCAAAGCAAGGAAACTTTTTTAAAACATCCTTAATATTTTCCTATTCTAAAATGTAGTTATGTGTGTTTACTATAATTGCATTACTGTTCAGAATAAAACCAAGCTTCCTTTTTTTTGGAAACATATACAAAGGTTATTTTATGCCAAATCATTGATGCTTACAACCAACACTCAACACAGTTTTAAAAATGGTTTGTAAATGGAGTAAAGTTTGTGTGTTACAGCACTTGAGCTGTACGAGGGTCAATGCAGTGAGCACTTGATAAGCTAATGTCCTGCTTTTGAACATTCAGCAATACTCAGTGATCCTGCCCGAAAGTGTGCTTGTTCTGTATTTGCAATGCCAGAGGACTCGAAGATACTATTGCAGTCAAAACCTTATTTATTTTCTCTGATAAACTGTAAGAAACAAGAAAGTAAAGGATAATGTTGTCTGCTTGATGGTGATTCCCCAAGTCCATACCTCAACCATGCAAACTTTTATAGAAATTTCAAGGCATCAATCTTTAGCAAGAGAACTGTACAGAATGTGTCTCTGGTTCACAGAGTCCCTTGTCTGATTTTAGATTATTAAACTTTGATTCAAGTTCTTTGACCTTGTTCTAGAAATAACTAGATGCACATTTCATCACAGCTTTGGGACTATTTGGGGATTACTTCACCTAATCGTATGGAAGTATTTTGCTTGAAGCTGCTTAACTTTATTTTAAGCAAAAAAGTCAATTGAGTTAGCATTTGGTTTCCATGAATGGTTCAGTGTTCATTTTCAAACGCTGAAATGGTGTAAACTGCATGGGTCCCAACCACAGATAAGAATAAAGTCAGACACATTAACCACAATAATAGTAACGATAGAAAATTATAGCCTTGGTATTTTATTGCAAACCCTTTCCATTTTGCTCTTTATCATTATAGTCACTTATACAATTTGCTTTCTAACCAGGGAGTCAATCCTCTGGGTGCACTCATTAGGATCTATTGCGATGATCTGTGCTGGAAGTGTAATATTATTATAACCAATCTCACTTACACATTTGCTTTAACCACCCAGCTGGAATCCACATTTAAGTTGCAGCCTGAAATCAGGATTTCCAAGCAATCAGCACAGAATACTGTGCATATAGAATGCAGCCATATCTTAATGCTTGCATTTCAGGTTACAATTTCAGATTTCCTGGTTACTGTAGTCTCATAGTCCATAGTAGTATTTATGTATATGGATGATCCTCTCAGCTTGTCAGGGAATGTGTGGTCAGATACAGAGCCTTCCTGTTTACATCATTTCCAACGTTTCTCAGGGTTTCTATCAATGCTATTTGCACTACTGTTGTATCAGGTGAGAAATATCAGTTACATATTATGTCACCAGTAAGACAATAGCTTACTCAATTTTTTAATGAATGTTGGAAATACTCAGATGCTTGTGGCAATGAGAGGCTCTATGTACCCCTTTCTGTAGCCAGTAGTTCTCTGGCAGACATTTCATTTGTCCCCGTGGTGACAATAATGACATTCAGTGAGTGGCAGAGAATTGTGTTGGGGCACTGCCTTTTAACAGGCACACCTGTTTCACTGCACACTTTGTGTAAAGCACTTTGCTGGGGCTCAGTTTCTTAGACAGAAGTTCCCAACGTTCATGTAGGATTTGTCTGGAAGCCACCGCTCAGATTTGGGTGATTTCCAATTTGTTTATTAGAATGGTTTCCAACTTCCCTTCCTAGGAACATCTGCAGGGAAATCCCACAAATTCAATGAATTTTCAAATGCTCTTGACTGATCCCTAAAATCCCTCTGGCTATTTAACGCAAATCAACCTGTAACAACTCACGATAAAACTGACCAGTCAGTCCATCTCCTGTATTTTTGCTGTGGTACTGAGAATTAGTCTCTCAAAAATGTCCAGCGGTTTCAGACACAGCATCAATGTTCAGAAAGGTGCTGTGGACAGGGGGCTTCAGTCTTGCAGAGACTTGCAGAGTCTTGGAAGAGAAGATAAGGGGGAGAGTTAATAGAGCTGCTCAGAAGTAGGAAGGGTTTTGATGGAATAAACCTGGAAACACTGTCCCATGGTGTGAGAAGGATCAGTAAGCAGAGGCCAAAGTTTAAAGGCATCAATTATACAGCCATGAGAAAACTGGAGATTTTTTTGTAGTGAGCTATGATCTGGAATGCATTGACTGAAATATCAGAGGCTGAATATTCAATTGTAAACATCAACAGGGCATTGTAAAAATGCTTGAGGGGTAGGAGATACCCTGATAGGCCCAGTACCCTCTTTACATGTGGTAACATTGTAAGTGTTTCTCTCTAATCCACTTTTGTCCTGCGAGGCTCCAGGATCCTGCATTCATCTTTCAGGCTAATTGATAATCCCTGATTGCAAATTCTTAACCACTGCTGGACTTGCCTTTGGTTCTCAAAGTCCTAAACTCTGGAATTTACTCCCTAACTTCTGTACCTGACTCTCCTCCTCCAAGATGCTTTTTCAACCTCCCTCTTTGACAGGCCCATAAGCAGTTGTTCCCTCTTTTGTCTGTGTTAGATAAACACAAATGTAGAACTGTGGTGTTATGGAACATAAATTGCTACCGTTTTAGCCCATAGTATATGCACTTTCAGATGAAGTAGTCCAAATGGCACAAAACAAACATTTTATGTACTTCAAAGTCACAAAGCAGAAATTTCAATATCCCACTCCATTTCAGATTCAGTTTATTGTCATTTAAAAACCACAAATCCAATGCAGTTAAAAAATGAGACAATGTTCCTCCAGAATGCACTTAGCATTTAGCACTTAATATAAAATATGTGGCTCTAAAGTTAGGGCAAGGTCTTTTGGGGGAGATCAGGAAACATCTCTATGGATAAAGGGCAGTAAAAGTTAAGTGTTGGGTTTTGCAGCTCTTATTTGCTGTTGTGTTTTTTTTAATGATAGGATTTGGCCAGTTTTCAAGTGGTTCCTTCTAACTAGTAATCAAGATAGTTTCTTGTCTAAAGTTTGGCTGTCACTCAACAATCTCTCTGATGGTTTTACTCCTTGAGATCCTTAGCAAGGGATTGAAAATTATGCAGTGATAGGTGCATGTCTCAGGCTAACATTACAGTGGTTGGGGATGAAATAAAATGTTGTGAATAAAAGAGAATTTCTTTCTCTATAATTACTGATTGCGAACATTTTTGGACTGCAAACATTGACAGAAAACAGATATTTTCCATGTAAACCCATGCTATCCATTGTCCTTATCTACACTATTTCCCATCTCTGAATGCCCTTAAGAAGATGTTGGTAGGTCACCTTCTTGAATTACCGCAATCCTTAAGTGCAGTTCAGAAAGGAACTCCTGGTATCTTTGATGGACCAGTGATAATTTTTCAAGTCTGGATGGAATGTGACTCGAAAACTTGTGGGTACCTGACACCCTTCTGATTCACAGTGGTAGAGGTTTTGAGTTTGCAATGTGTATTTTTTAGCTGGTATGCACAACGTCCACTATATGTTGGTGGTGGAGAGAACAAATGTTTAGCTTGGCAGAAAGACTCACCTGGATTAGTCTGTTTTATCTTGCATGGCGCTAAACTTCTGGAAATTTGTTGGAACTGCAGTCGTCCAGGCAAGTGGAGGGGTGGCTGTTGTGCGTTGCTGATGATGGAAAAGCTTAGGAGGTAAGTCATTCATCATGGCCACTTTATGGCCACTTGGTGACTATTTCAGTTGATTTTCTGGTTATTGGTGACATCCATATTGATGGTTGGAGACTGGGTGATGGAAATGTCACTGAGTGTCAATAGGAGGTGCTTGAGCTTTGCCTTCACCCCCAATTTACCTCCTTTGGAAAACTCATCACAGCTCAGGGCAAGCCAATGTTTTGTGTCTGGACTGCAGGAGATCCCTCAAGCCAAGTTGGATGAAGGTTGAACATTCATCTTCTATATCTACCTGAATTCCTTTTTTTTTGCATAATAGCATGGTGCTTTTGTTTTCAAATTCAATTTAGTAATCATTTCTTTGAAAAGCACAGAAGGAAAGGGAACACCAGATCAACTTCTCTGCTCTGGGGAGTTCAAATAGAAGAGTTCTGACAAAAGGTCATCAGATCTTTTTCTCTCCACAGACATTGCCCAAGTATTACCAATGTTCATCATTTATAGTTAATATCTCCAGCATCTGCAGTTTTTCCTTTTTTTTAGAGTAGTTCTTGGCTGACAGCGAAAACAGAAGAGGAATTTTCTTGGGTCCTTAGAAATCAGATGGGTAGGATGTTCCCTGTAATAAACCCATTCAATTTTCTAATTCAAAGCAAGGATGTTCTTTGGGAATTACCACCAGGGAAAGACTCCCATCTTTCCACGCCCCAATAATTATTAATGATACTATTCATCTATTTAAAGTATCTCTTAAAGCAGTGAAATTTGCATATATACCCATACTCCTCCTTAAGAGAGGACATCGCATCGGTGTTGTCATAGTTTGTGTCCTGACTTTCTGTATACTGACTTGCCCCTTGCAGTCTGGAAAACCACAGCAGTGGAGCAGGAGAATGTTCCAACACTTCCTTGCAACTGAACTGGCTGTGAAAGAGTATACAGAAGTGAAAGTTTGCAATGTTACATCCTCAGGGAAAGATCTGCACAACACCAGGGGGAGAAAAGACACACATTGTTGTGGCCACAACATTACAGCATTCCATTCCACATTTGTTGACACCACTCTGAAGTATTTGTAAACTGATAGGGCAAGCGGCTGAAATACCAGCTCAGTCAGTTGAACAAGGAGGGAGCTCCAAATCTGGCACTGCCCCTGTCTGGTTTAAGATGTTACATTATTTGTGTGGAATGTGAACTGTTCACAACTGTTGTCAAATTTCAGAAGCTGCTGAGGCTCAAAACTTTGTTAAAACTGCCTATGTTTTTCTTCTAATTCTTTTCCGTCACCTTGGTTGGTGCTTTCAGTGAATTACTTAAAACCTCAAGTACAAGACCACTGCCCTGGGTGGATTGTGATATACTTTTGTACACCCTCCCTCCACCCAGCTGAATTCTGTCATGTTTGCCTTCTGCAGTCGCACTGTTGAAGACTGATATTGTCTAGTATTTTACATTGTTTCCCCAAGTATGCAAAGTGTGTGAGAGCATGTGAGAAGGTGGTACGAGATGCGAGGAAGATGGCTGGTGCTGTGACCCAACTGTGAAGCTACCATAGTTTCACCTGAGATGATTGAACACAAAGCAGCGGAGAGAGGAGCAGTTGGTTTGAGAGCACGAATGGGGTAGACATGAAAGGAAATGAAATTGAAGAGGAATTTAACTGCAAAAGTGAACAGAGGAAAATCAGCCTGAAAAGTTCTCATAATAAGGATGAAGCAACATAGACATTGTTACAAAACTGGAAATTGCACTAGTCCAGTGTTGCACAAAAGGAAAGTATTTTTAAACAGTGTTAATAGATGGATTGTTTCATATCCCTTTATTAAACCAATATGGAAACTAATGTATTAGCCAATGATTTGTATGTATTGGATTTGCCTAATAAAACTCATGTAATTTTCCAGTGACAGTTTATTTTGTTTGCTTCTTCTCTGCAGTTATTCATTAGGTTGATGGAATTATCAAGTCATAGAGTCATACCTCAAGGTAAATATTCTGGTAAATCAGTGCTGAATAAATTGATAATTTAACCAAGGAAATTAAAATGTTATGTATGCTAAAAAGTATAAAAAATGAATTATTAGATTATTTGTTTGGAACATTTATTAATGCAGTCATACAGTTTACCATTAACTCATAATTTTTCAAGGCACTTTACTGCTAATGAAGTAATTGTGAAGTGGGTCACTGTAAATTGTTATGCTGGACTTTTCTTTCTCAGGAGATCATTCTTAATGGGTTCTCTGCCGTACCAGAGTCCCTGCATTTCTATTTAGAACTTAAGTAGGAGGAGGAAAAGGACATTTGATCCAATGAACATATTAAATTAATGAGTATTATGAAGGCTGAAAATTGACAGACTCCAATGAAAGATCCATGAACTGGGTGAAAAGATTTCTTATTGTCCCAGTGTTAATAGTCACCCTAAGATCATGTCCAATAGCTCCTGATCCCAGGTAGAGAAACCAAGCTTCAACATCTCTTACTGCTGCTCTTGTGCAGGATTTGCCATAGTTAAAGAGAAATGAAAGCAAATTCCACGGTAATTCCAAAGACATAAAATGAGTCTCAGTTATTAGGAGAAGCAAAAAAAAACCATTCTCCCTGGAGTATTTATTTTGCAGTCCTGTTCCAAGTATCACAGTTTCAACAAGGTAAGCACAGAGAAACTGTTTCCAGTAGCAGAAGTGAAAACAGTGAAAATGCACATAGGTCAGGCAGCATCTGGGGAGGGAATTGACATTCCAGAAGAGTCCATAATCAAAGGACAGTGTTGGGAGGAAAGTGGCTAAAAGGGTGGAGCAAGCAGATTTAGTGGGAGCATTCATAACTGTGGGTAGTTTTGGGCTCCTTATCAAAGAAAGACTGTGCTGGCATTGAAAAGGGTCCAGAAGAGATATATGAGAATGATTCCAGGAATTAAAGGGTTAACATGACATGAATTGCACTTGAGGCTCTGGGCCTGTACTCGATGGAATTTAGAAGAATGAGGGGAGATCTCATTGAGGCCTATCAAATGTGATAATGTGGAGAGGATATTTTCTATAGTGGGGGAGTCTAGGGCCAGAGGGTGGTGCAGCTGTGGAATTCATTGTCATAAGCTGCAGTAGGTTTACTTAAAGCAAAAGTTATTAGTAAGGCTCTTCATTAGTAAGGGTGTCAAAGTTTACAGGGAGAAGGCAGGAGACTGGCAGAGGGATAATAAATCAGCCAAGATGGAATCGCAGATCAGATGCAATGGGCTGAATAGTCTACTTCTGCTGCTATGTTTTATGGTCTAAGAGTGGTAGATTTACACAGTCCAAGGAAGGATAGTTACAAGGCAGTAGGAAAAGAACAGGAGAATGAAACTAACATAAGGAGTCTATCAAAGTGTCAATACATTTTGGTTTTAGTTGAGTTTTAAGGGAATGGACCTGCTGACGTTTTTTTTTGTTTCATCCTATCTTACATTCCTTCGTCAAGATGTTTAGTGACACATGCCAACAAGTTGACCTGATTACAGTCAGTTCAACAAGGTTGATCTGTCTTTGAGCTTTTGATACAAAGCAGAAACCAAATGAACCAGTCATTGTGCACATGGAACAGCTTTGAGTAAAGCTAAGTGAATTACGGGAAGAATTAGATGACAGTTCAAGCAGGCTGAAGATGGTATTTAAGGTACTGAGCCGTGTTGCCAGCACTGGAATCCAGAGCAGGTGTTGGTGGAATTGACATGTAAACTGAAGTGAGTGACAGGAGAGCAAAATGAAACCTGAACTCACTGAACTACGATTTCTTCCTTACAAGCAGTAGGCCTCTCAAACAATTATGCAGACAGATGAAAGGAAGTGATCAATGGAAGACAAAATACCCCTGAATTTCCTTACAACCTGTAACATCCCTTTCAGACTCCACAAGGTACTTTGCAGTCAAAACAAAAATACTCTTGAGGTACAATCACTGTTAACTTGCACTCAATGATTCAATTTCTTCCCTCCTCCATGAGATTTCTGAACAGGCCATGCACCAAAGGGACGGTTTCTGTGTTGTACTGTTGTATGTCCCAGAGCTGCACACAACACTCCACTTACACAGAGTAAGTGCTTTATAAAGGTTCATCATGACTTCCTTGCTCTTTGAATTCTACTGTCTCATTTTGTTTCATCCTGCCATTAAATAAATATACCCCCAGATGTCCCTCTTCCTGTATTCCTTTGGTGTGTATTGCCTCTTTTCATTTTCCCCAGAACTTCACACTGCTCTGCTCCCTATTGTGGTTGCATGTTTGGTTCAGTTAAATTTCTTGGTTGTTGTTAACTCCCCAGGATGTCTCAATACGTACACTTAATGTCAGAAGAATGTATACGATATACATCCAGAAATTCTTTTGAGTTATTTCACATCCTAAGCTTCCCTTGAGAAATTTCAGGTTCGTGCGATGAAGATTTTGTTCAAAATTGTGTAAGGGCAAAAGCTCCGGGTTTTACACTGGATTGACAATGATGCAATGGCAGTGTCATGGCACTGTTGAGTATGGAAATGGGTTTTTCAATCCAGCTAGTCCAAACCAGCCAGGATTTCCATCTAAACTATTTTAATTTACCTGTGTTTGGCCCATATCCCTCTAAATCTATCCTATCCTGCACCTGTCCAAGTACCTTTTAAATGTTATTATCGTACCTGATACTTCCTCTGCAGCTTGTTCCATATTCTGACCACCCTTAGTGAGAAATTGCCCCTCAAGTTCCTATTAAATCTTTCCCCTTTCACCTTAAATCTGTGTCCTCTAGTTTTAATTCCCAAGCCTGGGGGGAAAAAAAAGCTGTGTACATACTATGTATGCCCATCATGATTTTATACACCTCTATAAGCTCATCCTTCATGATCCTATGCTCCAAGAAGAAAGTCACAAGCTGCTCTACTTCTCTCCGTAACTCAGTCCCTCATAGATGAATAATGGAGTGGTTGCTCCACATCCTGGTATGGAGGGTCTGAAGCACTGAATTTCAAGAGGCTGCAACTCCATCACAGGCCCTGACCTCCCCTCCACTGAAGATGTTTTCAAAAGGTGGTGTCTCAAGAAAGTAGCACCATCACCATCTGGGACATGCCCTCTTCTCATTACCGCCATTGGGGAGGAGATACAGGATCTTCATCCAATGATTAAGGAACAGCTCCTTCCCCTCTGCCATGAGATTTCTGAAGTGTCTATGAACCATAAACACTACCTCATTATTCTTCTTCTTTGCATTCTTTGTAATTTATAGTAATTTTATGCCTTTGCACTGCTGCCACAGCAACAAATTTCACATCACATAAGTCAGTGATGATTATCCTGATTGCAATTCAAGTCTCTGCAACAGATTGGGTGAGCATGCAATTTGCAGAGGAACCTGTAGGTGGCAGCTTTCCTCGTGCCTGCTGCTGCTGCTGTTCTTGCTGATATAGGCTGCAGGTTTGGGAGCTGCTGTAAATTTATGAATTATATATATCTTCCATTGAGCCCTCATATTTTTGATCCATGGGACAAATGCAGCAAATAACTTGGTTCAGCGCACAAACTGCCGGAGAAACTCAGCAAGTCGGGCAGCATCCATGCAGGGAGATGGACAGTCATTTCAGGTCAGGATCTTTCATCAGGACGACAAAGAAAAAGGGGAGATAGCCAATATAAAATGGGGGTTGAGGGGTGGAGCAAGGACTGGCAGGGTCCAGGTGAGGGTGATAATAGGGGTATGGAAGAGGGGAGAAGAGTGGAAATGATGTGAGAAGCCGTGTGGTGATAGGTGGACGTGAAGTAGATGGAATCTGATAGGATAGGACTCGATGGGCCAAATAGCCTAATCCTGCTTTGTGCAAATGAATCTTGCTTTATTATGTCTAATGGTTTAATAGAGAGGATAGTGAACCTTAGAATAAAGGGAAGGGAGTGAGGAGGGGAACTGGAGGGATATGTGGGTGGGCAGATTGAGGATGATGGGGTTGAGGGGATAAGGGTAAAATGGGAACACAAAGGAGTGGTTACTTGAAGTTAGGGACTTGGATGTTCATGCTAGCAGGCTGGAGACTATCAACATCCTTGGAGGCAACCTACGACATTAAGAAATCCAGCTACCAGTGCAAGAAAAAGATAATAGGTACTGTAAAACTTTCTGAACATCTGATCAGCAAACTGGTGTCCTCAGATGGCCAGTGGCAACAAGGATATTTAAGGCAATGGTATCTATGTCAGAACTCCTGGCACTGCTCTGTAACAGGAAACTTTCCCGTTAATGCCTTCAGCTCCACTGAAACATAATCTGGGTTAGAAGAGCCAAAGGACTGAAGGAGTGGGAATATGTTAACCAGGCCAATCTTGGGGACCTCCTATCTCAAACATGAGAAAATAATTGTTGGAGCAGACCAAACTGATGCTCACAGTTAGGAATGAGTGCTTGTAATCAGGTGAGATTTCCGGAATTCATTATTTAACATGTATGGGTGCACTTTCACCGTGTCCTTTATAGGGATGAAAAAGGAGGATAATCTTAGTTATGCTGCAGAGAAATAGACCTTGTGTCTATGCCAATCACCATGCCCATCTCTACTAATCCCACTTCAAAGTCAAAGTAAATTTATTATCAAAGTATGTACATGTCACCATATACTATCTTCTTGCAGGCACCCACAGGAAGATAAAGAAATACAGTAGTTTACTTAACATCAGTACTTACCAAGGAGAAGGGCATGGAGAATAGGGAGATCAGTACTGAGTTTATTGATATGCTAGGGCTTTTTGAGGTAAAGAAGGAGGTAGTGTTGGATCTCTTAAATAGCATTTAGGTGGAGAAGTCCCCAGGGACTAATGGGACATACCCCAGGTTATTCTGAGAGGCAAGAGATTGCTGGGGCCCTGACCAATATCTTCATGTCTTGTCTAGCCACAGGCAAAGTTCCGGAGAACTGGTGAGTAGTTAATGTTGTTCCATTATTCAAGAAGAGAACCAGCAATAACCCTGGAAACTATAGACTGGTAAGCCTCACACCAGTGGTAGGGAAGTTACAGGAAAGAATTCTTAGGGATCAGATTTATGAGCATCTGGAATACCATGGGAGAGCCATGTAGTTTCGTGCAGGGCTGGGCGAGTCAAGTCTTACTAACTTAATTGAATTTTTTGACAAGGTGATGAGAATGATTGCTGAAGATAGAGATGAGTATGCTATCTAAATGGGTTTTAGTAATGCATTTGACGAATTTCCCCGTGGAAGGCTCATCCAGAAGATTAAGATGCATGGGATCCATGGTGAATTGGCCTTTTGGATTCAGAACTAGTTTGTCCATAGAAGACAGAAGATAGTGGTCGAAAGTTACATCCTTCCTACAGCTAGGCAACTAGAACTGCACACGATACTCAAAGTGCAGCTTACCTAAAGTGCTATACATTTGTAATGTGATGTCCTAACCCTTTGTTCTCAATGCTATAGCAGAGAAGAAAAGCATGCCAAACACTTTCTTCAGCACCCTACCTACCTGTGTTGCCACTTTTAGGGAATTATGTACTTGTATCCCTAGTTCAACAGCACTCCCCAGGGCCCTGGCATTTGCAATGTATTTCCCATCCTGGATTAATTTGTCAAGAAGTAGCAGTTCACACCTGTCAGAATTAAACTCCATCTGTCATTTTTTTTGTCCCACTTTCCCAGATAATCAATATCACTAATAACTCTAATAAAGAGCTAGACAAAAATGTGAGTGATTGATGAAGTTGTTGATTTTATTGCCACATGGTAATTGTGAGCA